>NW_026652280.1:59458502-59945826 GCF_009828535.3 Hylobates moloch
GCAGGAGAATGGCGTGAACCCGGGAGGCGGAGGTTGCAGTGAGCCGAGATCGCGCCATTCTCCTGCCTCAGCCTCTCCGAGTAGCTGGGACTACAGGCGCCCGCCACCACGCCCGGCTAATTTTTTTTTGTATTTTTGGTAGAGACGGGGTTTCACCGTGGTCTCGATCTCCTGACCTCGTGATCCGCCCGCCTCGGCCTCCCAAAGTGCTGGGATTACAAGCGTGAGCCACCGCGCCCGGCCTAGTTTCCTATTCTTTGAGAGAACTAACATCCTCCTCCTGAATCTATTCCTTAGATTTAAGTTATGACCTTCTTTTTAATGATCTCTTTCCAACTTTAATTTGGAGATATTTGAAAATTGTTCCATAAATTATTGTCTTTACTGATATTCCATCTTGGAGAAGCATATGACATTTATTTATGAAATTTTACAAATTTTATCTTTTAGTAGGAAAAATATTTAAGAAAACCTTATTGTTATATGTTAACTATTGAGCTCAATGGCTCTTTATTTGATTTTTTTTTTCTTTTTTTGAGATGGAGTCTCGCTCTGTCACCTAGGCTGGAGTGCAGTGGTGCAATCTTGGCTCGCTGCAACCTCTGCCTCCCTGGTTCAAGCGTTTCTCCTGCCTCAGCCTCCTGAGTAGCTGGGATTACAGGTGCCCGCCACCATGCCCAGTTAATTTTTGTATTTTTAGTAGAGATGGGGTTTCACCATGTTCACCAGGCTGGTCTTGAACTCCTGACCTTGTGATCCACCCTCCTTGGCCTCCCAAAGTGCTGGGATTACAGGCGTGAGCCACTGCGCCCGGCCTATTTGATTTTTTAATTGTGGTAAAATATGTGTAACATAAATTGACCATTTTAACCATTTTTAAGTATGTAACTCAGTGGCATTAAGTACATTCACATTGTTGTGTAACCATCACTACCATCCATTGCCGGAAAGTTTTCATCTTCCTGAACTGAAACTGTTAAAACCATAACTTCTGCCAGGTGTGGTGGCTCATGCCTGTAATCCCAGCACTTTAGGAGGCTGAGGCAGGAGGATTGCTTGAACCCAGGAGTTTGAGACCAGCCTGGGCAACATAGCTAGACCTCATTACTACAAAAAAAAAAATTAGCTGGGCATTGTGGCTCACAATTTTAGTCCCAGCTACTCAGAAGGCTGAGGTGGGAGGGTTGCTTGAGCCGTGGTGGCAGGGGGAGCGGGGGGCGTTGAGGCTGCAGTTAGCTGTGATTGCATCACTGCCCTCCAGCCTGGGTGATAGAGCAAGATCTGTCTCAAAACAACAACAACAATAAATACCCCTGCTCCTGCCCCCACCATTCTCCTTTCCCTTAGCCCCTAGCAACCAGCATCCTGCTTTCTATCTCTATGAATTTGATTACTCTAGGTGTCTCAGGCAAGTGGAATCATAATATTTATCCTTTGGGTCTGGCTTACTTCTCTTAGCATAATGTCTTCAAGGTTCATTCATATCATAGCATGTGTCAGAATTTCCTTGTTTTTTAAGGCTGAATAGTATTCCATTGTATGGATAGACCACATTTTGTTTATTCATCCATAATGGCTCATCTTTGGCAATATGATTTATTAGGTTTAGTCAGACAGTCAGTCAATCATTAATACATATTTTGAGAGCTTTGTATGATCTATAACACCTCTTACTGGAGGAATATAAAGTTGTTCAACTAGTGGTCATCTGTGTCCTTTGAGTATGTATGTATGTCTGATATATTTTGCTATTTCTACCTTTCATTAGGCCTTCTTGCAAAGCTCCACTTTCACATGAAAGCATCTTCCCTGTACCTAGTGGTGCTCTGGAGATAATAAGCTCTAGTATTTAGCCTTCAGTGCAAGCATGTTACATTATTAAACTTTTCCTTTTCAACCCTGATATACTAAGAGGCTGATTTTTAAAGTTATTTTAAATATTGAGGACTAAACTCTGATTTTTAAATCTTGCCCAAATTCTTTCTAAGGGGCCTGGGGGGTCATGCCCTACAAATCATAAAAATTCTCATCAGATGGGTTTTATTTAACTCTATATATCATTATTTTATTTCTTTCTCTCTCTCTCTCTTTCTTTTTTTTTGACAGGGTCTTGCTCTGTCTCCCAGGCTGGAGTGCAGTGGCGTGAGCTTGGCTCATTGCAACCTCCACCTCCCAGGTTCAAGCAATTCTTGTGTCTCAGCCTTTCCAGTAGCTGGGATAACAGGTGCACACCACCATGCCAGGTTAATTTTTTTTTTTTTTTGAGATGGGGTCTTGCTCTGTTGCCCAGGCTGGAATGCAGTGGCGTGATCTTGGCTCACTGCAACCTCTTCCTCCTGGGTTCAAGCGATTCTTCTGCCTCAGCCTCCTGAGTAGCTGGGATTAAAGACACATGCCACCACACCCGTCTAATTTTTGTATTTTTAGGAGAGACGTGGTTTCACCATGTTGGTCAGGCTGGTCTTGAACTCCTGACCTCAGGTGATCCACCCACCTCGGCCTCCCAAAGTGCTGGGATTACAGGCGTGAGGCACTGCATCTGGCCTAACTTTTGTATTTTTAGTGAAGATGGCTTTCACTGTGTTGGCCAGGCTGGTTTTGAACTTCTGACCTCAACTGATCCGCCCACCTCGGCCTCCCAAAGTGCTGGGATTATAGGCGTGAGCCATCACGCCCAGCCATATTTACTTTCCAACCTGACTGTGGCATAACATTAGGAGATAAATAAGAAAAGCAAAATATTTTACCTCAAAACAAGTTTATTTGCTATTATTTTGAAATGACTCTGCAAAACTCTTTTTCGTGGGGGAAAATTTGCATCTGTAAAGAATCTCTATTAACTTAGCTGGATCTTTTTCTTCCAGACCCTCCCAATCCTAAAGAGATGATCTAAAATCTGAATAGGAAACATTTGTCATCCTATTGTCTCCAAGGGCAGCCATTATAAGATTTCAAAAGAACTTTGGTCTCCACAGTCTTTTTTTTTTTTTTGAGACGGAGTCTCTCTCCGTTGCCCAGGCTGGAGTGCAGTGGCATGATCTCGGCTCAATGCAAGCTCCGCCCCCCGGGTTCATGACATTCTCCTGCCTCAGCCTCCCGGTAGCTGGGACTACAGGTGCCTGCCACCACGCCTGGCTAATTTTTTGTATTTTTAGTAGAGATGAGGTTTCACCATGTTAGCCAGGATGGTCTCAATCTTCTGACCTCATGATCTGCCCATCTCGGCCTCCCAAAGTGCTGGAATTACTGGCGTGAGCCACCGCGCCCGGCCCACAATCTTTATCTTAACCTAAACATTCCCTTTCTATCAACCCCACATCTTTTTTTTTGTTTGTTTTTTTTTTGTGACGGAGTCTAGCTCTGTCACCCAGGCTGGAGTGCAGTGGCGCAATTTCGGCTCACTGCAACCTCCATCTCCCAGGTTCAAGTGATTCTCCTGCCTCAGCCTCCCAAGTAGCTGGGATTACAGGCTCCCGCCACCACGCCTAGCTAATTTTTGTATTTTTAGTAGAGATGGGGTTTCACTGTGTTGGTCAGGCTGGTCTTGAACTCCTGACCTCGTGATCTGCCTGCCTCAGCCTCTCAAAGTGCTGGGATTACAGGCATAAACCACTGCGCCCAGCCTAATCCCAGGTGTTCAGACAAGGTAAACTCATTGTCAACCAGAAAATGTTTAAATTCACCTATAGCCTGGAAGCCCCAGCTTTGAGCTGTCCCACCTTTCTGGACCAATCCCATGTATTTATTAAATGTATTTGATTGATATCTCACGCCTCTCTAAAATGTATAAAACCAAGCTGCACCCTGATCACCTTGGGCACATGTTCTCAGGACCTCCTGAGGGCTGTCTCATGGGCCATGGTCACTCACATTTGGCTCAGAATAAACCTCTTCAAATATTTTAGAAAGTTCGACTCTTTCTGTCGACAATATGGAGGTGCTGTAGGATGTTAGGCACATTATTACCAGCTTCGCCATGTTTTTGAAAGTTTTTATTATAATTCTATTGCTAATAGTGTGGTTAACCTCCATATAATAATACAGTAGTCCCTCCTTGTCTGTGAAGAATACATTCTGAGATCCCCAGTGCATGCCTGAAATCGCTATAGTACCAAACTCTATAGATACTGGGTTTTTTCTGTAGATATAGACACACACATATCCCTATGATAAAAGTTAATTTATAAATGAGGCACAGAAGAGATCAACAACAATAACTAATGATAAAACGAATAATTATAACAATATGCCAGTATCCCTACCCTTGTGCTTTGATGCCATCATTAAGTCAAATAAAGCTTACGTGAGGGAAGTGGCTCCTGTAAGGGCACAAAGCAGCCTGGTAGGGGTCCGAGCTGGGGTTCTGTCCCCGCTGGGCTGCCGCCCCAGCTGGACTACCGCCATGGAACTCAGCGCCAATTACCTCCAGGAGAAGCTGCAGCGGGACCCGGAGGCGGAGCATGCGGAGGTGGAGGACACGACCTTCAACCGTTGCGCCTGTAGCTTCCGAGTCCTGGTGGTGTCAGCCAAGTTCGAGGAGAAGCCGCTGCTTCAGAGACACCGGCTGGTGAATGCGTGCCTAGCAGAAGAGCTCCCGCACATCCATGCCTTTGAACAGAAAACCCTGACCCCAGAGCAGTGGGCCCGTGAGCAGCAGAAATGAGAGACTGGAACCTGCACAGCCATTAAATTATAAATCTGGACCAAAAAAAAAAAAAAAAAAAACCCCAAAAAACCTTACATGAGCACACACTCTTCAATACCGTGACAGTTGATCTGATAACTGGGCCAGCTACTAAGTGATTGATGGGCAGGTAGTGTAGACGACATGGAGACACTGGACAAAGGGATGATTCACAACCAGCCCCAAGCAGGATGAAACAGGACAGCGAGAGATTTCATCCCGGTTATCAGAACAGCGCGGGAAACTTATTATTTCTGGAATTTTTCTTTTTTCTTTTCTTTCTTTTTTTTTTTTTTTTTGAGATGGAACCTCGCTCTGTTGCCCAGGCTGGAGTGCAATGGTGTGATCTTGGCTCACTGCAACCTCTGCCTCCCGGGTTCAAGTGATTCTCTTGCCTCAGCCTCCCGAGTAGCTGGTATTACAGCCACCTGCTACCACACCCAGGTAATTTTTGTTTTTTTTTTTTGTAGAGACGAGGTTTCACCATGTTGGCCAGGCTGGTCTTCAACTCCTGATCTCAGATGATCCACCCGCCTCAGCCTCCCAAAGTGCTGGGATTATAGGCGTGAGCCACTGCGCCCGGCCAGAAGGCTGTATATCGTATGACTGTATTTATATGACATTCTGGAAAAGATAAAACTATAGCTATTAGGCACTGTTCTAAGTACTAGACACAGACAATACGTGATGATGCTAGTCTTTGAAATAGAAAACACAGGAGAAAAAGCAGGATAGCAAAGGGGGAAATGATTACTTGAGTGCTGGGCATGTTGGGTTTGAGCTGTCTGAGGGAAAGCCAGTGGAAGTGTGAATGGGAGGCAGAACTCAGGAGCACTGCCAGGGCTGGAGATAGATTTGGGAATCAATAACACGTAGGTAAGAGCTGAAGCTGTGGAACAAATGAGATTCCCGAGAGAGAATGCAGAGTGTCCACTTAGTCCAGCCCCAGACCTGAGCTGAGCCAAAGGGATGAGCAGGAATTAGCTAGGACAGAAGGCCAAAGAGGTCATTTCAGGTGGAGGAAATAGTGATGGCAAAGAAATCTGCAGGTCCCTGGGGTCAACTGAAAAAGCACAGGATTTGTAAATTTAGAAAGGAGGGCTGGGCATGGTGGCTCACAGCTTTAATCCCAGCACTTTGGGAGGCTGAGGTGGGAGGATGTCTTGAGCCCAGGATTTTGAGGTCAGCCTAAGCAAAATAGAAAGACCCCCATTTCTACAAAAAATAAAATAAAAATAGCTGGGTGGCGTGTGCCTGTAGTCCCAGCTACTCAGGAGGCTGAGGTGGGAGGATTGATTGCTTGAGCCCAAGATTTCAAGGCTGCAGTAAATTATGATTGCACTGCACTCCAGCCTGGGTCATAGAGCAAGATCCTATCTCAAAAAAAAAAAAAAAAGAAAAAAAATTTAGAAGGAGACTTGGTTGTTTTTTTTTTTTTTTTTTTTAATAAAGGATTACAGCCTGCAAGGTGGCCTTTCTGACAGGTTGGGAAGTATAGCCTCCGGGAGAGGCTGAAAGGCAGGCTTTTCAAGAGAGACAGGAATTATGCTGAGGGGTTGGCCAAACATACATATTCAACAGGTTACAGGAGGAGCTATGAATGTTCATGAAAGGGGTCCTGAAGCAGGTAGCAAACGTGCATTGTTACGTGTGACCCATGTTCACTTTGGAGCAGAGACTTAACATTTAAATGTATTACAATTAGGGCCTATGCATCAAAAGGTGAAGGAGGGACATGAAGCCTCTCAAGTGCACAGCTTCTGTAAACTGGCCAGAACCAGTCCACGGTTGGTGGCCTCTTATCAGGAGAAAGTAACAGAACTCAGTCTCTGGTCCAGTCAAAGCTGTAGTAATGGCTGGTGGAACGAGGAGTAGGTCTAAGTGTCTGATGGTGGCTGAGCTGCAACTGCTTCAACATGGCTCATCTCAAGGCCAGTGCTTGTTTAGCTGCTAGAGAAAAAGAAAACCCTGATGGCAGTGAGAACATAGTTTATTCTTTAATTCTAGGGAGTACGTGACTTAATCCTTACCTGGCATGGCCTTAGGTCCTATTTATAATGTGGTATCTTATTACCACAAAAAGTCCATTGTGTTAGGATTATGAGCTCCATTTTAACATCAATGCTGGTCAGATTTTGTGCCTAACCTGCAAAAGGGAAGGGATATAACGAGGTGTGCCTGCCCTCCCATTCTGTCATGGCTGGGAACTCAGTTTTTTAGGTTTCTCACTGGGCACAGTGGCTCCCGCGTGTAATCTCAGCACTTTGGGAGGCTGAGGTGGATGGATCACCTGAGGTCGGGAGTTTGAGACCAGCCTGGCCAACAGGTGAAACCTTGTCTCTACTAAAAATACAAAATTAGCCAGTTGTGGTGGCACGTGCGTGTAATCCCAGCTACTCGGGAGGCTAAGGCAGGAGAATTGCTTGAACCTGGGAGGTGGAGTTTGCAGTGAGCCAAGATCGCGCCATTGCACTCCAGCCTGGGCAACAAGAGCAAAACTTCATCTCGAAAAAAAGAAGAAAAGGTTTCTCTGGGGTTCCCTTGGCCGAGAGCAGGTTTGTTTAGTCAGTTGAGGCGCTTAGAATTTTATTTTTAGTTTACACTGGCAACTATTGTTCTACTTCTGTCTCTGTGAATTTGACTATTCCAGTACCTCAGTGGAATCATACAGAATTTATTGTCAGCGTCGTTTTTTTTTTTTTCTGAGTCAAGATCTGGTTCTATTGCCCAGGCAGAAGTCCAGTGGTGCAATCTTGGCTCACTGCAACCTCTGCCTCCCAGCTCAAGTGATCCTTCCACCTTAGCTTTCTGAGTAGCTGAGACTACAGGCACGCACCACAACACCGGCTAATTTTTGCGGAGATGGGGTTGTGTCATGTTGCCCAGGCTGGCCTCGAACTCCTGAGCTCAAGCGATCTGCCCGCCTTGGCCTCCCAAAGGGCTGGGATTACAGGCATGAGCCATCATACCTGGCCTCCACAAGTGATTTTGCTGCTCAGTCAGGGTTAAGAACCATTGATCTGAGGTCGGGCACAGTGGCTTACACATGTAATCGTAGCACTTTGGGAGGCCGAGGTGGGCAGATCGCTTGAGCTCAGGAATTTGAGATCAGCCTGGCCAACATGGTGAAACCTGTCTCTACTAAAAATACAAAAATTAGTCAGGCATCATGGCACACACCTGTAATCCCAGCTACTGGAGAGGCTGGGGCAGGAGAATCACTTGAAGCGGGGGTTGCAGCGAGCCAAGATTGTGGCACTGCACTCCAGCCTGGGTGACAGAGCAAGACTCTGTCTCAAAAAAAAAAAAAAAAAAAAATTCACTTTTGGAGCTTTGAAAACCTGCAAATGCCTGGGCTATGCAGCTAGCGATTCTGACCTACGTGGTCTGAGGAAGGCGTCAAACATCTGCATTTAGAAAGAGCAAGTGAGAATGCCTGTTGTAGAAGTAGAAGATGGGAGGGGAATAGCATCACGTGAGCTGCAGGAGGAGAGGCTGCGGCGGAGGGATATAGCAGGATATAGCAGTGACAAAGCACCTCTGAGGTTTGGAAGGACGAGGACTAGGGACAGCCACTGGGTCTGGCAAACAAGGTTTTATCAAAACCTTTAATAGAGCAGTTTTAGTAGAAGAATGAGGGCAGAATCATTGGTGAGCAAGTCCTCTGAACTCTGGAGAAATTGGAAGCAAAATTACAGGTAAAACGGGAAGGTTTAAAGGATGGATGGCGATACGGTTAAATAATTAGGTAGAAGGGATGGAAATAGAGGGACTTGATGCCTGAGAGCTTCTATTTTCTTTTTCTTTCTTTTTTTTTGAGACGAAGTTTTGCTCTTGTTGCCCAGGTTGGAGTACAATGGTGTGGTCTCCACTCTCTGCAACCTCCGCCTCCCAGGTTCAAGTGATTCTCCTGCCTCAGCCTCACAAGTAGCTGGGATTACAGGTGGGTGTCACCGCGCCCAGCTATTTTTTGTATTTTTAGTGGAGATGGGGTTTCACCATATTGGCTGCGCTGGTCTCAAACTCCTGACCTCAGGTTATTCACCTGCCTCGGACTCCCAAAATGCTGGGATTACAGGTGTGAGCCACTGAGCCTGGCCAAGAGAGCTTCTATTTTCTAAGTGGCACTTCGGGCACAGTCACCAGAGGCCACATGGCACTGGTGACCAAGAACATAGGTTTTACAGCCAGATGACATAGGCTCACATTCTCAGTCCTTTGAGCTCTGTTCTTCTGATTTTTATCTGTAAAATGGGGTCTTTTTTCTGCCCTTTAGGACTGTTGCGAAGGTTAAAGGAGTTAGTACCTATGATGTTTTTGGAATAATATCTGGCATGCAGTGAGGACTCAGTTTTGTGTTAACAGTGATAGAGGCAAGGAGTGGGTTGGATGGCCAGGTCATCTGTTTGAAGCATGGAAAAAGAAACCCACTAGAGCTGAAAAACAATGTTCATAGTGTCAGTGGCCCAGCTAAAGCTGGAAACCATTAATTTTGTAACAGAACCAACTAGTGACTATTTTATTTTCTTGGCAGAACTCAGCAGCAGGAAGAAGCCAAGGTAAGGCATTAGCCAGGGAGGTGGGGCAGAAGGGCCAGGGGCTGGAGAATCTCAAGTGCTCCCATGACTGTGGCCACATGGTTCAACTGTGGTCCAGGTCGGGGTTCGTAAACTCAGAGGTCAGGGGGACCTCAGGTGTCTGAGCCCTGGCAGAGTTCAGGGGAGATTTAGAGGCTGTGGAGGAGGTGGAAATGCAACAGGGAAGAGAATTATGACCAGAGAGAGAATATCAATAAGACAAGCACGTTTGAGGGCTCTTGGCTCAGAGTTTATTCCACTCTATCAATCATTTTCTTCTTTTTCTTCTTTTTTCTTTTTTTGAGACAGAGTCTCCCTCTGTTGCCCAGGCTGGAGTGCAGTGGCGGGACCTCGGCTCACTGCAACCTCTGCTTCCCAGGTTCAAGTAATTCTCCTGCCTTAGCCTCCCCAGTAGCTGGGATTACAGGCACCCAGCTAATTTTTGTATTTTTAGTAGAGATGGGGTTTCACCATGTTGGCCAGGCTGGTCTCAAACTCCTGGCCTCAAGCAATCTGCCCGCCTTGGGCCTCCCAAAGTGCTGGGATTACAGGCATGAGCCGACGCACCTAGCCTCGTCAATCATTTTCAAACTTCTGAGGAACCTGATGGTTCTTCAACGATGTCTCAGGAATGATTCTTTCAATCAGGACGACTCCATTTTCATTTGTTGAGACGTGGGGGCGTGGGTGGGGTGGATGGGGGCAGTGAAAAAAGTATATTTTATCAATTAAATTGGACTGAAAAAAGTGGTGTTGCTTGTTTTTTGCTTCTGGTTTGAAAACCACTTTGGTTTGGCCGGATGAACTTGGGTTTGACAGTGAGGAGGTGTATTAGTCTGTTTTCACGCTGCTGATAAAGACATACCTGAGACTGGGTAATTTATAAAGAAAAAGAGGTTTAATGGACTCACAGTTCTACGTAGCTGGCGAGGCCTCACAATGAAAGGCACGTCTTACATGGTGGGCAGGCCAGAGGGACAGAGTCAAGGGAAAGGGGAACCCTCTTATAAAACCAGCAGATCTCGTGAGACTTATTCACTACCACGAGAACAGTATGGGGGAAACTGACCCCATGATTCAATTGTTTCCCACCAGGTCCCTCCAGCAACACGTGGGAATTCTGGGAGCTACAATTCAAGATGAGATTTGGGTGAGGACACAGCCAGACCTTATCAGGAGGCATAGTTCTGTCTCCTCCAAACTAGCAGTGTAGTTTGGGCTAGGCCCTCACCTTCTGGGGTTCTCAGTGCTCTTTTTGGGAAATGGGCGGGCTGCCCTAGATCTTTGCAAGCTGCCTTCCCTGAGGGCTGGAGTTGAATTCACAGCTGTGCAGCGTCTGTGGAGCTCTGCGGGCGCCACCTTGTGGTCAAAACTGGCAGTGCTGTCAGCGGGCTCAGCGGGACGTGAGAGCCCAGGCAGCTTGCTAGATGGGCTTCTATTTACATTAGAGAACAATCTCTACAGGGGACAGGGTGCCCTAACCAGGGTAAGAGAGCTCTTTTGTTAGAATAAATTGAGGATGAGCTGAACATGGCACAGTAGCCAGGATCTCATCATGAAAATCAGAATAACTCATCCACATATGTGAATAATTTATGGCATATGCAGCCTGTTAGAGAGAGAAGGCCCATACTGTTAGTCAAAACTTACTTACAATCAGCTTGCTTCAATTAGGTTTTCCTTTATTGAAACAGTGACCTTGAAAATGACTTCATTTTCATATTCAGGCCTATCTCATGTGTTTCCCAGAATAGTTATAAAACTGATCTGATGTGTGTGCTGTTTATGTCCCAGCACTTGTTGAGTGGAGATGAAGTCAGGGTCACTCTACAATGAGCCACGACAGCCTCTTTTGTCTCTAAGTAATTTTTAAAATGGCTGATTGGTAATATTGGAGAGCTAGGTATATGATTCAGAAGGGTTACTGGAACAAAAAATTCTGAAAATGGCCTTGGATTGTTAATTTCCTATCCATGGGCATACAGGGTGTCTGCAACAAAGGCTCTGTCACAAAACAAATGACATAAAATGATAATAGAGCGGAAGTGGGAGGGAGTTTTTCTGTCATTGTGTTAGTCCTTGAACCCTCAAGGAAAGACATAACAATGCCTCTGGCTTTGGACTACAAATACCCACTCCCTTTGTTTAACTCCTACTTTTTTTTTTCCAGAAAAGTTTCAGACTAAAAATGTACCCTCCAAAGAGCTAGCTTCAAAAACTCCTTGCAAGAGCTCAGTTCCTTCACATTTATGGTCATTTTATTTTCTTTATGAGAAACTTGCAGATTAAAAACTATAGGCTAGGTGTGGTGGCTCATGCCTGTAATCCCAGTACTTTGGGAGGCTGAGGCAGGAGGATCCATTGAGCCCAGCAGTCTGAGATGAACTGGGCAAGACAGGGAGACCCCACATCTACAAAAAAAAAAAAAAGAAAAAAAAGAAAAATTAGCCAGCTGTGGCAGTGCATGCCTGTAGTCCCACATACTCGGGAAGCTGAATCAGGAGGATCTCTTGGGCCCAGGAGTTCAGGGTTCATAGTCTCAACCTCCTGGGCTCAAGCAATTCTCCTGCCTCAGCCTCGCAAAGTGCTGGGCTTATAGGAGTGGGCCACTGCACCCAGCCCTATCTTCATCTTTTAACTCTCTCTTCAATTGGCTCCAGTGACACTATTATCCAGACTCTTATTCTTCCTCTTTAAAAATCCCTTTTCAGTTTTTTTTTGAAAATGCGAGTGTGTATGTGTGTGTTTGTGTAAGTTCTTGTTTGCCATTTACTGAGCCCCTCCTAAGTGCCAGGCACTTAATAGTTTGCATACATTTTATAGTGTTATCCTCTGAATGGCTTCATGACATCAGTACTTTAAATTTCCATTTTACATGATGAGCCTATGACTCAGAAAAGTTAAATAACTTGTCCATGTTCCACAGAAAGTAAAAGATTCAAACCCAGAGACACTGGTGTTCAGAGGTTGAGCTCTTACTCTCTGATGCTGTACTGACTCCTCTATCATGCCTCTTGAAGTTTAACCTTCCTGAAGGTGCTGTCCACAGTCCTTATTTCCCTAGGGAGTATTATTCTCACCCAGGGATTCAATGACATTTTTATGCTGATGCATGTGAAGTCACTGTGTGCACTGTCATTCCACACCCATGCCCACTGGACATCTCTAAATTCATGTCCCGTAGGCCATGCAATTTATCAAAGCCCATATAACACGGGAATTTTACCCACTTCCAGCTTCATCCCATATTGCTCTTCTACTTGGTCAGGGCACTCCAGCTGGAATGAGACCACCACTTCTCCTGTTGTCCTTCCCAGCTTCTCCCCCACCTCCCCTTCCCCTAGTTTATAAGACAGGAGAAAAAGGAGAAAGCAAAAAGTTGGAAAGAAACAGAAGTAAGATAAATAGCTAGACGACCTTGGCGCCAACACCTGGCCCTGGTGGTTAAAATAATAATAATAATAACCCCTGACCAAAACTACTGGTGTTATCGGTGAAGTCCAGACATTGTATGAGAAAGCACTGTAAAACTTTTTGTTCTGTTAGCTGATGTATGTAGCCCCCAGTCACGTCCCTCACGCTTACTTGATCTATTATGACCTTTTCACGTGGACCCCTTAGACTTGTAAGCCCTTAAAAGGGCTAGGAATTTCTTTTTCGGGGAGCTCGGCTCTTAAGACGTGAGTCTGCTGATGCTCCCGGCCAAATAAAAACCTCTTCCTTCTTTAATCCAGTGTCTGAGGAGTTTTGTCTGCGACTCGTCCTGCTACACAGCCACACCAACCTCCTTTCTGTTTCTCAAAGATGTCAAACTCATTCCTGCTCCAATGCCGTTGTACGGGCTCTTCTCATTTACCACAATATACTTTTCACTGCTTATTTCACAGCTGGCTTCTTCTTGGACTTCTTGTCTCAGCTGAATTGCCATCTCCTTAGAGAAACTTTACTGACCATCCTATCTATGAACGTGTTTCCCCTGTAGTTTTTCCCGATCACATCATCCTTTATAATTATCTTGCATTTTGCTTGGTTGTTGTCTATCTGCTCCCATCAAAAGATATGTCCCTTGAAGTCAAGTCATTTGTTCAAGCACATATAAATATTCGTACAGGTTGTGCACTGTGCAAGGACACCTAGCTGAGGTGGGTGCATGGGCTCAAATCTAGTCTGCCTCCACTTTCCGACCAGAAGGGCTATCTTTAAAAAAATTGTCCAAAGACACCATCCAGGGTAGCAGTGGATGTGGCCCTGTGTGTCTTATCCGGCAGTTTATTTCATAGTCTATAACAGTGACTGGTACATATTAGGCTTTCATAAAATATTTAGTGAATGAATAAAAGGGAATAATGTAGCTGCAGGACAGTTTTTTGTTTTTTTTTTTTTTTTTGAGATGGAGTTTCGCTCTTATTGCCCAGGCTGGAGTGCAATGGCACCATCTCGGCTCACTGCAACCTCCAACTCCCTGGTTCAAGCGATTCTCCTGCCTCAGTCTCCCAGTAGCTGAGATTACAGGCATGCACCACCATGCCTGGCTAATTCTGTATTTTTAGTAGAGACGAGGTTTCTTCATGTTGGTCAGGCTAGTCTCAAATTCCCGACCTCAGGTGATCTGCCCGCCTTGGCCTCCCAAAGTGCTGGGATTACAGTCGTGAGCCACCGCGCCCAGCCTGCTTGGTTATTTTCTATCCTGGCTGGGCGCAGTGGCTCACACCTGTAATCCCAGCACTTTGGGAGGCTGAGGCAGGTGGATCACAAGGTCAAGAGATGGAGACCATCCTGGCCAACATGGTGAAACCCTGTCTCTACTAAAAATACAAAAATTAGCCTGGCTTGGTGGTATGTGCCTGTAATCCCAGCTACTCAGGAGACTGAGGCAGGAGAATCACTTGAAACAGGGAATTGGAAGTTGCAGTGAGCTGAGATGGCGCCACTGCACTCCAGCCTGGCAACAGGTGGAGTCTCCGTCTCAAACAACAACAAGAACAACAACAACAACAAAACAAAAAAACCTGTCCTGCAGCCACATTACTTCCTTTTGTTAATTCACTAAATATTTTATGAAAGCCTAGTATGTACCAGTCACTGTGTACTCCAGCCTGGGCAACAAGAACGAAACTCCATCTCAAAAAAAAAAAAAAAAAAAGAAAAGAACCAAGCAGTTCTAACATTTAAAAATTTTCCAATTGCATGTAGGGTAAAACTGAAATTCTTTACAGGACCTGCCTCCAACCTGTATCTACCGCCTAATTTCACACCTTGGTTGCTATGATAAATTGCTGTGGTTCTTTTTTTTTCCTTATTATTATTATTATACTTTAAGTTCTAAGGTACATGTGCACAACGTGCAGGTTTGTTACATATGTATACATGTGCCATGTTGGTGTGCTGCACCCATTAACTCATCATTTACATTAGGTATATCTCCTATTGCTAGCAGTCACCCTCCCCTGACCCCACGACGGGCCCCAGTGTGTGATGTTCCCCTTCCTGTGTCCAAGTGTTCTCATTGTTCAATTCCCACCTATGAGTGAGAACATGTGGTGTTTGGTAAATTGCTGTGGTTCTAACTCTCAGATATCCTTTGAAAAATCAAAACCTGACTACAAGTCCAGAGCTCACAAAATGCAGGGAACACTGTTTCTTGTTACGTTTCAACTTGCAAGAAGTGGTAGTTTGTATTTTGGGCATTTTTTCCAAAATTTTTTTGCATTTTTTCCCTGTCGCAGAATTTCCTGTCAATCTATCCTAGGATGGTTTCTAATGAGACTCTTCATCAGAAAACAGCCTAGTAACATTAGTTCCCTCAGGAGGTCATGTGATCTCCGTCAAATTTCCCAGTGGATTTTTTTTTTTTTGAGATGGAGTCTCGCTCTGTCGCCCAGGCTGGAGTGCAGTGACGCAATCTTGGCTCACTTCAAGCTCCGCCTTCCAGGTTCACGCCATTCTCCTGCCTCAGCCTCCCGAGTAGCTGAGACTACAGGCGCCCGCCACCACGCCCGGCTAATTTTTTTGTATTTTTAGTAGAGACGGGGTTTCACCGTGTTAGCCAGGATGGTCTTGATCTCCTGACCTCATGATGCTCCTGCCTCGGCCTCCCAAAGTGCTGGGATTACAGGTGTGAGCCACTGCACCTGGCCCCCAGTGAATGTTTTCTTGTCAATTTCTATCTGAATACTCACGTAAGTGGGAAATTTGTATGAACGCTGAACTTCTTTGACATGCTCTTTGATAGCTATCTCCAGCCACTTAGCCCTTTGAATTAATTCCTCCTTAGAGTTGTCTTTGTGAATCATCCAGCTCTTTTTTTTTTTTTTAATTGAGACGGAGTTTCTCTCTGTCACCCAGACTGGAGGGCAGTGGCACGATCTCGGCTCACTGCAACTTCCACTGCCTCCCAGATTCAAGCGATTCTCCTGCCTCAGCCTCCTGAGTAGCTGGGATTAACAGGCACCTGCCACCACGCCCGGCTAATTATTTTTGTATTTTTTTTTAGTAGAGATGGGGTTTCATCGTGTTGGCTAGGCTGGTCTTGAACTCCTGACCTCAAGTGATCTGCCCACCTCAGCCTCCCGAAGTGCTGGGATTACAGGCATGAGCCACCGTGCCCAGCCCGATCCAGCTCTTTCAATAGATTTTAATCCTTACTTAATTTCATTCCAGCAGTCAGATCACCATGTACGTCTGGATGACTTTTTATTTCGTCCTCTCTCCTCTCCATTTTTACAAATATTGCCCACCAGTCCAGGTGAGACTAAGGCCTCTCTCACCCTGGTTGTAACAGTAATGCAGCCACTGTGGAATCACTTTCCTTCAAGCTCCCTGGGCAAATGATGAGGTTCTTATTTATTTATTTATTTATTTATATTTCGTTTATTTATTTATTTATTTATTTATTTATTTATTTATTTATTTATTTAGTGACGAGCTCTTGCTATGTTGCCCAGGCTGGTCTTGAACTCCTGGGCTCAAGGGATCCTCCTGTCTTGGCCTCCCAAAGTGTTGGGATTACAGCTGTGAGACTCCACGCCAGGCAGGAATTCATTTCCTCATGACTAAACTTCCTCTTCTGAAATGTGATAGGAGGGGAAGCGAATGCAAAGATCCTGGCCTTCTAAACTTCCTCTCCGGCTTTAATCAGATCTGTTTACAAAGGAACAATTTTAGGAAACCAAGCCAAACCAAACAACACCCTTGAGCCAAAGTTTTAGATACTTCCTTTTTCGCTCTTCTGGAAAAGTAAGTGGTGGGGATGGCCAGGCTGACCTTCCCTAACATCAGGAAGATGTTATTTCTTCTGGTCCACGTTTCTGGTTAGTCCCATTTGGCCTGCTTTAACATGCACATACTTCTTTCTGCTGTGCGTTTAGAACTCTCAGATCTCTGGAACAAATGTGATGACCTCTTAAGCCCTCATTATCTTGCTTAATAATTTTAGGAAATGTGCACTAGCACTGGCACTGAGGTGCTTTAACCTTCAACCACAGGAATCCTGGTGTGCAGAGGCTGGACCTATGGACCATTTTTCTGGGAATACTGGTCTGACTCAAATGAAAACCATTTGGCCAAGTAAATTTATTGTTGTGAGCTGACAACACTATATATTAACATATCGAATTGAAGGGCTACTTTTTGAAAATTTAATAATCAGTCATTCTTTACCTATTTCATTTTGAGGTAACTATTTTAGACCAAATTAAAAGTGATCATTTTTCTTTTAAAAATATATTCTGTCCCTCAATATTGTTGCTTTTCAAAAGTGCATCTGACCATTATTAATTCAAAGAGTAAGGTAATGATAATAAAAATGTTAAGAAAAAGTAGGCATTTTTCCAATCTCATGAGTAACTTTTCCACCCAAAATGAAATGGAATTTTGTTATTTTGATACATCTTTTTTAAAACTCTAGTAGTTTTCTTCTGGGTGGGAAAGCAGAACTTATATTGAGTGCCTACAATATGCTAATTGCTTTACATATGCTGGATTATATAATTATCATACTGATTATGTAACACGTGTATTATTATCACCATTTTACTCATATGGAAACAGTTTCAAAGGTAACTTGTCACATAATTATTATTGAATCAGGTGCAAATCCTGCTTTGTTGGACTCTAAAGCCTCTTCCTGGGAGCTTGTTAGAAATGGGGAATCTTAGGTGCCCCCCACCAGAACTACTGAGTCAGAATCTGCATTTTAACAAGTTTCCTAGGTGATTGGGATACACATTAATTGTATATTAATGTGTGTTATTGGTTGGATCTACATTACATAGAAATATTTGAAGCTATCGGGCCGGGTGCGGTGGCTCATGCTTGTAATCCCAGCACTTTGGGAGGCCGAGGCAAGCGGATCACGAGGTCAGGAGATCGAGACCACGGTGAAACCCCGTCTCTACTAAAAATACAAAAAATTAGCCGGGTGTGGTGGCGGGCGCCTGTAGTCCCAGCTACTCGGAGAGGCTGAGGCAGGAGAATGGTGTGAACCCGGGAGGCGGAGCTTGCAGTGAGCCGAGATGGCGCCACTGCACTCCAGCGTGGGCGACGGAGCGAGACTCCATCTCAAAAAAAAAAAAAAAAAAGAAATGTTTGAGGCTATCTGAGGTTTTTTGATTGTTTTTTTTCCCCCATCTCCGCCTGGTTTCCCGTATACCTGTTAAGATAACCCAGGAGGAAGTACGTTTAGATGCTACCATTCATTGATTTCATTGATCCTTCACACATATATCTCAGCTAAGCTTCCTAATCACCCCACAGTGTCATTACTAGCATCCCTACCTTATGGGTAAGGAAATTGAGGCTTGGGGAGATGAGAGTGCTAATGTAGGAATTGGAAAAGATAAAAATAATCATTTTCAGGGGAAATTTAAGTTCAAAATGGTATACACTATTGCTACTTTTGGTCTTCCTTTTAACAAATATTTAATAGTCAAGTATAACTAATAGTACTAGTAAGGAAAATTGTAGCTGTCTGAGTGCTCAGAATTTGCTGAGCACAATATTAAGTGTCTTATGCATTAGCTAATCAAATATGTAAAACTGTTACATAAATGGGACTTATTCTCTCTAACTGTAGCAAATAGAAAACTGAATATCATAAAATCATTTGGCTTGTTTATCGTGAACCAATAGCTACAAAAATAAATGGATACTTGTTGATTAACTATTTTTAGCAACAGCATCTGCCCATCAGCCAGTGATTCTCAATAAGGTTGGGGGTTAACCCTTCAAGGGACATTTGGAACCACACAGGGGCCCTTTCTGGTTGTCATAATGAGTAGGGAGGTACAGCTGGCCTTCAGTAACTTGGAACCGGGGATGCTAAAATTCTCTGCCAGTATGGGATCTGGGCACAACCAAATATTGTCCCCCCACCACTCCCAAGTGCTAATGACACTCTCCTTGAGGAACGAAGAACTCTGCCAAAGTTTTTGCGTGTATAAAACAAGTTTCAGCCTTTAAGAGAACAATACTAATTATTCCTACCCCCAAAGAGTTAGCACTTTCCATTACTAAATAATTCTTTTTTTTTTTTTTGGAGACAGAGTTTTGTTCTTGTTGCCCAAGCTGGAGTGCAATGGAGCAGTCTCGGCTCGCTGCAACTTCTGCTTCCTGGGTTCAAGCGATTCTCCTGCCTCAGCCTCCCTAGTAGCTGGGATTACAGGCGCCCACAACCACGCCCGGCTAATTTTTGTATTTTTAGTAGAGGTGGGGTTTTACCATGTTGGCCAGGCTGATCTGAGCTCACTGCAACCTCTGCCTCCTGGGTTCAAGAGATTCTCATGCCTCAGCCTCCATAGTAAGCTGGGATAACAGGCACATGCCACCACACCTGGCTAATTTTTGTATATATATATTTTTTGAGACAGGGTCTTGCTCTGTTGCCCAGGCTGGAGTACAGTGGCGCAGTCTCAGCTCAATGCAACCTCTGCCTCTTCGGTTCAAGCGATTCTCCTGTTTCAGCCTCTTGAGTGGCTGGGATTACAGGTGCCCGCCACCATGCCCGACTAATTTTTATATTTTTAGTACAGACAGAGTTTCGCCATATTGGCCAGGCTGGTCTCAAACTCTCGACCTCAGGTGATCCACCCCGCCTTGGCCTCCCAAAGTGCTGGGATTATAGGTGTGAGCCACCACGCCTGGCGGCATTACTAAATAATTCTAATAAACTCACTAATACACAATGTACTGAAAACCCAGGGGCTTTGAAGCAATCAGGAATCCTTTAATGGCCAAAGGGACTGCTAGGGTCAGGCCCTTCTACCTAGTTTCCACCACAGCTCACAGATGAGGGCCTTCTGCTTCCTCTCCACTCTGGCCAGTGTTGGAGGAAGCAGGTACAGTCCCTCTGTCTCTTTCTTCTGGGAAAAGGAGTGATTAGTTTGATTGTGAGCCCAGAATATTCACTGAGGCAAGTTTTACTCGTCAGTGAGATTACTGTGCCAAAGACTTCACCCTTCCTCCTTCACTTCCTACTTTTGCGGCAGCTTGGCCTGCATTCCTGCCCCAGACGGGCTAAATGGCGGAAGTCCTCTTGGAGCTGGGGCCTGGGCCAGTGGAAGGTGTGTGACTCCCTCGTGCTATGTTGCCCTTTGCTCTGGCACTAGGAATGCACTGTGTATTGGATTTTCCTTAGGCGGCCATGGTTCCATCTACCCTATGATTTGCAGGTGAAATGGCAGATATTTATGGGGAAAGCAGTGGAAAGCTCCACTACCCTCAGTCCTAAGCCTTTCTCCAGTCCAGCTTTTAGCAGAGTTTATGTCAAGGGCTTGCTCAGCTCTTCACAAAGAGCTGCTGTCTTGCCTCCTGAGGTCTTGCTGCTGTGCAAGCTCCACCCGTTGGGCTGCAGAAAGGCTCCGGGAGCTCGAGGGTGCAGGAGCTGCCATCTTTGAAGTGCTCACACTGTGCTGGGCACTTTCTTTACCTTATCTTCTTTATTCTTCAAAATGACTCTGGGGGTTAGGTGCGGTTCCTGATTCAAAGACCTGGAAGCAGAAAATTTGAGACATTAGTAACTCCGGGCTGCTTAGTGAGTAATAAAGCTGAAATTCAGTTTGTCTGGACTCTAAAACCTATACTTTTAGCACTTTGAAGACAAATTTGTTTCTTCCATATTTTATGATATGGATTTATCAACAAAGCCTTTCTCTTTGAGTTTCTGAGCGGATCCAAAGCTGTTTTTTGAGAGAAATAATTGGTTCTGGTGGCACCCCTGAGGAAGCAGGACAGGCTTGTCTCTGGCAAGAATATAAATCATGTTCCTCCATTTTCCCAACACTTGCAGTCCTGCCATCTGCATGTCTGGGGCCTAAGACATGTGTGTTTTCTTCTACTCACAACACAGAAGACTGGCATTTACTCACTCACCACTATGAGTTGGTTGCAACTCAGCATTTGACAGAAGTTTGCTTGTGACATCTGGTGAGATAGGGAGGGAGAAAGAGAGAGAAACGAATAATTTTAATGTGAAAGAAGATTGGTGGGAGTTATACTTGTCTAGTGTTCTAGGGTATCTGTTATCTGACTGTAATATATTAGGTGATCAGAAAAAATGTTTTTTTTTTGAGACAGAGTCTTGTTCTGTCACCCAGGCTGGAGTGCAGTGGTGTGATCTTGGCTCACTGCAACCTCCACCTTCTGAGTTCAAGCGATTCTCCTGCCTCAGCCTCCCTAGTAGCTGGGATTACAGGCATGCGCCACCACGCCCAGCTAATTTTTGTATTTTTAGTAGAGATGGGGTTTCGCCATGTTGGCCAGGCTGGTCTCGAACCCCTGACCTCAGGTGATCCACCTGCCTCGGCCTCCCAAAGTGCTGGGATTATAGGTGTGAGCCACCGTGCCCATCCTAGAAATATTTTTTGACTCTCTCTCTCTGTGTATGTGTGTGTGTGTGTATGTGTGTGTGTGTGTGTGTTTAGCCCTATTTGCCTTAGAGAAATCAATATAAAAGTAACCAAAAAAACACTGTTAGGCGAAACTGTTTGTAACGTCTGTCATTTTACTAGTTACTAAAGCTGCTTTAATTGATCCCGCAGGAATGACAGGTATCTCCTTTTCTCACTCTTTGGGATCTGCCTCATGAAACTGGATGTTTGGTGGAGGAGGTCATTCTTTTCAGATACAGAAGGCCGGTTCCTTAGTGAAGGTATACAAATGTCTGGGCTTTCATACTCATTAGAATAATTATTCACTATCTTATTTGAGGTATTTATATAAGCATCCCTGTGAGAAATTCCTGCTGAAGTCCATTTCACTTTTATGAAACAATTCATGTACCTTATTCCATTTGGAAGTGAGACCTCTAACTTAATATCTTTTTTTTTGAGACAGACTTTCACTCTGTTACCCAGGCTGGAGTGCAGAGGCGCGATCTGGGCTCACTGCAACCTCCGCCTCCTGGGTTCAAGAGATTCTCTTGCCTCAGCCTCCCAAGTAGCTGGGACTACAGGCACCTGTCACCATGCTAATTTTTGTATTTTTAGTAGAGATGGGGTTTCACCATGTTGGCCAGGCTGGTCTTGAACTCCTGACCTCAGGTGATCCGCCTGCCTCTGCCTCCCAAAAATGCTGGGATTACAGGCGTGAGCCACCGCACCCAGCCCTCTAACTAAATATTTTTTTTGGCTACAGTCCACCACCAGGTGAGTTCAGTGTTTTTAGGGGGTTTCGGTGTGGACTCGACCTCCGATCTAGCCTTCCCCGGCGGATTACAAGCGTGAGCCACCGCGCCCGGCCTAAATATTTTTGCTTTATTGTTTTGGTTATCAGAAAATTCAGGGCCAAATGAGTGCTCAGTTGTACTGCTTGATTCCTAACAGATGCTAAGTACACATATGGTTCTTTAAAATAATATTATTATCATTATTTAGATAGGGTCTTGCTCTGTTGCCCATGCTGGAGTGCAGTAGCATGATCATAGCTCACTATGGCCTCCAACTCCTGGGCTCAAGTGATCCTCCCACCACAGCCTCCTGAGCAGCTGGCATTATAGATATGAGTCCTCATTTTTGAGTCCCTGGCCCATGTTTAATTTCAATTGTCATTGTCAGTTTTAATATTTTGTAAGTTATCTAGGACACCCCCTCCTATTTTTTTTTTTGGCAATAGGCATGGCATTTTCCCATGGGTTACTTGCTAATTGCAAAGGGTAAAAATACCTTTAAAATGGAGACATCTGGCTTTTACTACCCCAATACAGCAATCAATTTAAAAATTACTAATAATGGACCAATCAAGCAGTATATGATTCTTGATGTAAATATTAACCTCAATAAGATGAAGCCTTGATGTCTTACTTCCAGTTCCTGGAAATACAGGGGATAGAGAAACAAGCCAAACAATATCAGAGAGAAATAAAGTCAAACCTGGAATGTGGGAGATTGTATTAGTTGGTGCAAAAGTAATTGCGGTTTTTGCCATTACTTGGTTTTGGATTTGCTCATGTGGCCATTCCAGCCCAGACGACCTTCTAGGTGACTGCCACATAAGCAAGTCCAAAACCGAGTAATGGCAAAAACGGCAATGACTTTTGCATCAACTAATGCAATGCAACTAGCCAGGTCGCCTAAAACACTTAATTTCATGAAAATAATTGGGGAGATGGAGTCTGTTCTAGAATAAAAGAGATGGGATGATGTACAGAAACTAGATTAACTTTCATTATTGGTGAGAATGTAAAATAGTGCAGCCACTCTGGAAAATAATTAATGTTTCCAGTATATGATCCAGCAATTCCGTTCCTAGGTATCTACCCAAGAGAAAATATATGTGAACACGAGGACTTGTATATGAATACTCATAGCATTATTATTATTATTATTATTTTTTGAGATGGAGTCTCACTCTGTCACCTAGGCTGGAGTGCAGTGGCAAGATCTCAGCTCACTGCCACCTCCGCTTCCTGGGTTCAAATGATTCTCCTGCCCCAGCCTCCCGAGTAGCTGGGATTTATAGGCATGTGCCACCACACCCAGCTAACTTTTTTTTTCTGTTTGTATTTTTAATAGAGATGGGGTTTCACCAGGTTGGCCAGGCCGGTCTTGAACTCCCGACCTCAGGTCATCCACCTGCCTTGGCCTCCCAAAGTGCTGGGATTACAAGTGTGAGCCACCGCGCCCAGCCTGTAGTAGCATTATTTGTAATGATCAAAAACTGGAAACAATCCAAATGTCCATCAACTGGTAGATTTATAAAGAAAATGTGATCCGGCTGGGTGCGGTGGCTCATGCCTGTAGTCCCAGCACTTTGGGAGTCTGAGGCAGGCGGATCACCTGAGGTTGGGAGTTAGAGACTAGCCTGACCAACATGGAGAAACCCCGTCACTACTATAAATATAAAATTAGCCAGGTGTGGTGGTGCATGCCGGTAATCCAAGCTACTTGGGAAGCTGAGGCAGGAGAATCGCTTGAACCCAGGAGGCGGAGGCTACGGTGAGCTGAGATTGTGCCATTGCACTCCAGCCTGGGCAACAAGAGCAAAATTCTGTCTCAACAACAACAACAACGACAACAAAACAAACAAAAAAGAAAATGTGATCTATTCATACAATGAAACATTGCTCTGCCATAGAAAGAAACTACTGATGCATGTTACAGTGTGGATGAACCTCGAAAACATTATGCTAAGTAAAAGAAACCAGAATCCAGATGCGGAAGACAACATATTCTATGATTCCATTTATAAGAACTGTCCAGAAAAGACAAATCTCTAAAGATGGTAAGCAGATTAGTCATTGCTCAGAAGCTGAGAGTAGAAATGGAGATTTACTACTAATAGTCACGTGGTAGCTTTTTGGGTGAAGAAAAGCTTCCACAACCACATTGTGGTGATGGTTGCACAGCTCTGTAGATTTACCAAAAGTGTCATTGAATTGTACCCTTCAAATGAATGAATTTCATGGTAAATTATACCTCAATATAACCAATTTCAAAGAAACATGGCAGAAGTGATGTTGTGTGAGCCCAGGCCTTAAGAGGCTTTGTGCTTTTACCTTCCCCCTGTGAAACCTCCCCTGAGACTGCGACGGAGGGAAACTGAGGCACCCAGCCAACAGCAGCACCAACCACTTGCTGCACATGGGAGTTTGTCCCTCTTGGACCTTCCAGCCCAGATGAGCTTCTAGGTGACTGCAGCCACATGAGCAAGTCCAGCAGAGGAAATGCCCAACCGAGCTGTGAGTCAATAAATGTAAGAAATTGTTTTACATCAATAAAAATTTTATATGTACATGTATAAATAAATAAATATATCTTATTTCATGAGTATTTTATATGCAAAATGTGTTATCTTTATACATGTTAAATGATATGGTGAAAGATCAACAACTTTATTTATTTATTTATTTATTTATTTGAGATGGAGTCTCGCTCTGTTGCCCAGGCTGGAGTACAATGGCACGTTCTCGGCTCACTGCAACCTCTGCCTCCCGGGCTCAAGCAATTTGCATGCCTCAGCCTCCCGAGTAGCTGGGATTACAGGCCTGGGCCACCACACCCAGCTAATTTTTGTATTTTTAGTAGAGTTGGGATTTCACCATGTTGGCCAGGCTGGTCTCGAACTCCTGACCTCATGAGTTGCCCATCTTGGCCTCTCAAAGTGTTGGGATTACAGGTGTGAGTCACCATGCCCGGCCTAACAACTGTATTTAGATGGTGGATAGATGATTATTTATTGTGCTTGTTCTAGTTGTATCCAAAAAACTCATAATAAGAAGTTAAACCAAAATAGGCCCATTTAAGAAATCATACTTGGAAAGGGAAATAGGCATTGTGGGTAGCTGTAAATCCTTCCCGAAATTCATCTCTGCACTTCTTCCCTGGCAATTCTTGGACACTTGACAGAGGTCTTGAGTGAGTAGCCACCCAAGGGAGGGCAGAGGGGATTCTGATCAGAGGACAGATCAAATGTGGAGAGACAGAGGAAAGGGCGTCATTCATTTGGGGATTACTCGCTTATTTATTCAACAAAAATTATTGGCCTCTACTGTGTGGTCAGCGGTACTGGGAATTGAGTAGTGAATGAACGAGACAACATTCCTGCCCAAATGAAGCTTACATTGGAGTGAAGGAAGAGAGATACTAACAAATAAACAAGTGAGTAGAGTATATGGAATATGAGATAATCAGGAGCAGATCTGGTTTTTGTGAGATCTGGAGCTTACACAGATTTAGGGCACACATTAAGAAAATTAAAACCAAAATTATCTTCCGTGGCAAATTTTGTAAAACTTATGACCACGAGAATACATTGCTAGGACCCCTGCCAGGGCCGTGGAAGGAGCCTCCGCTAGTGAGGGCTGTGGCACGATGCATCAATAGCTTTGTGCTGAATCTGCTCAAGTGTCTTGGTTTGAATTTCTCCAGAAGAAGAACTGGGATGGGGATTTGGGTATTTGTGGTTGATACGGGAAGCAACCTCAGGAATTGCTGGTAGGTGATGAGGAAGTGAGGCAGGGAAGGAAAATAAGTCAATGCATGTGCATAATCCTAAACAGAGACCTGGGAGACAGCAGAGAACGGAAGTTCAGATTGCTTTTTTTTTTTTTTTTGAGACAGGATCTCGCTCTGTCACCCAGGCTGGAGTGCAGTGGCACGATCTCCGCTCAGCTTCTCGAGTAGCTGGGATTACAGGCATGTGCCACCACGCCCAACTAATTTTTGTATCTTTGGTAGAGTTGGGGTTTCACTATGTTGGCCAGGCTGGTGTCGAACTCCTGACTTCAGGTGATCCGCTCGCTTTGGACTCCCAAAGTGTTGGGATTACAGGCATGAGCCACCGCACCTGGCCAAGAAGCTCAGATTTATCTCACTTGAAAGTCAAGGAAACTGGGGCATATTTGTGTATGCTTCCTTCCGTCAGTCACTGGTTGAAGTCTGCTTCCATGGGCATATCTTGGTGGCATTCCAGCTTGCAGTAGGAGGCGTGGGTGCTAGCAGCTGGAAGTCAGACTGGCTGCATTCAGAGACTGGAGCTATGGGGGCTGCACTGGGGGCGTCACTATTGTCCAGCATTTGCACCACTTGGATCCATTCATGCCCCAATTGGTTCATGGCATTCTGTCACCAATTCCTCTGGGATGACCAGTCAAAATTTCTCAAAACTAGACTTACAACAGGATGGCAAGAAGCTCATGCTACAGCTTCCCCTGCTGCATTGGCACCCAGATTGTAACTGATACTCACCATTTCCCTTGTCCTCCATTCTAAATTCCCCTCGTGCTTGGCTAATCTTTCTGCTAGTCTCCATTGCTTGTCCAGTGGGAAACCCAGACCTTTCCTGTGAGGGACCTGAGCCCTTAACTCCTGTGTTCTTGCCAGGTGTGGTTGCTGTGTAGGGAAACAAGGGATGGCCTAGCAAATCCCTGAGTTCCAGATGTACTCTCCCCTGCCTCGATTAGGTAGAGCAATCTTATTTCCTCAGGATAGCCAGGGGCAACTGCTGCTATTAGTATATAACTCCCACACTGCTTTCTGATTCACTAGCATGAGAAGCTCCAAATGACAGTTTCAGTGCTAGGTTTAGTGGAACCCCTTACTTAGTCCTTTGGAAGAAGTGTTACCCTTTCAGGGAACCAGGACCTGGGGTCCAGCAGAGTCTAAACTTGCAGGGACAGCCACTACTTCTATGCTTTGGGTTCCAAGACCTGTGTACTCCACCTAACAGTGACATAGCACCACATAATGACCATTGGTTCAGTGCAATTTTACCCTTTTGCACAGATAGAGAAGAAATACCGTGCTGTAAAAGCCTATGCAGATAAAAACAGGTTGCCTGAAAGGAACAAAACAGAGGCTTAGACCTCTATGAATGCTGGAAAAAACCAGATCAATGCCATCACTGCTTGTAGAGAAACGTGTACAATTAAAGAACGTTATGCTTGGCCAAACTGTTATCTGTTTGAGAAGACTAAAGAAATATGTTATTATATGTGCAAAAGCTCTGATGTATCCCAGTTCATCAAAAGACAAATCAAAATTGGTTGGGGGCTGTGGCTCATGCTTTAATCATCCTAACACTTTGGGAGGCCAAGGTGAGAGGATCACTTGAGATCAGGAGTTCAAGACCAGCCTGGGCAACATGGTGAAACTCTGTCTCTACTAAAAGTACAAAAAAATTAGCCGAGCGTCCATGCCTGTAATCCCAGCACTTTGGGAGGGTGGGTGGATCACGAGGTCAAGAGATCGAGACCATCCTGGCCAACATGGTGAAACCCTGTCTTCATGAAAAATACAAAAATTAGCCAGGGGTGGTGACGCATGCCTGTAGTCCTAGCTACTTGGGAGGCTGAGGCAGGAGGATTGCTTGAATCCAGGAGGTGGAGGTTGCAGTGAGCCGAGATCATGCCACTGCACTCCAGCCTGGGCAACAGAGCTAGACTCCGTCAAAAAAAAAAAATTAGCCGAGCATCAGGGTGCACGCTTGTAAGCCCAGCTACTCGGGAGGCTGAGGCATGAGAATCACTTGAACCCAGGAGGCAGAGTTTGCAGTGAGCTGAGATTTAAAAAAAAATCAAAATTTAGATGAAATGTAGAATTTAAGAAAAGAGAGATGGTGAGATGGTGGCATAAAGGACTGGTAATGAGCATGAAACCCAGTTACATTTAGAATTAGCTACAAAACCAAATGCAAACCTTATTGAAAACATTGAAGATCTAAATAAATGGAGAGATATATCACATTCAGAGATGGAAAAACGTTTCCAGGGTCAAGAGTCAAGGAATGTTTTTGCTGGGTCCTGGGCTCAAGGTCTCCCAAGGCTGAATTCAAGGTTTCGGCCAGGTCTGCAATTTCACCTGGAGCTCAGGGTCTTCATCTAAAGCTTATGGGTTGTTGGCAGAGTTCAGTTCCTAAGGGTTGTTGGATGGCAGTCTCTGCTTTCTTGTTGCCGGCCAACTGGGCTCCCTTCTCATATCCTGGAGGCTGCCTATGGTTTTCCGCCCTGTGGTCCTCTCTCCAACATGGCAGTTGCTCCTGTGAGGCCAGTGGAAGAATCTCTGTTATACTCTGAATCTCTCCTTCAGGATGGGCCCAGGGATTTTGAAGAGCTCATCTGATTAGGTCAGGCCCACCAGGATAATTTTCCTTTCGATTGATTGGAAGTCAGCTGCTAAGAGCTACCCAAGTCAGCCTACATGCACCAGCTCTTGGGCCTCAACCTCCTCCTACTGCTGTCCCAGGATTGGGTGGCTGAGTTCCACATGAAGTTGGAGTGGCTGCCTGCCGAGGACATCCAGACCAATGTCTGCATCAAGCACCCTGTGTCCTGTGTCCAGGAGCCATACCTGATGGAGGGCGGCTACAACAAGGTGTTCCTGGCCAAGGGTAACATCCCTGCCAAGAGCTACACCTTCATCCGCATCCTGCTTGACACTATCAGGGATGAGATGGCTGGGTGCGTTGAGAACACCTACGAGAAAATCCTTTTCACCAAGGCCACCTGGACCCTCTTCCTCAACACACCCAAACAGATGACGGACAACACCAAGAAGTGAGGGTGGGTCCTGGGCCCCAACAATACTACAGTTTTGCCAGCCAGCAGCAGAAGCTGGAAGACACCACCATTCCAAGTATGCCCGGCAGCCCACCGGGCACTGGGTGGGGCAGGACGTACGTTATTTGAAACAGTTACTGTGCAGGGTTTCCTCTAATAAAGGTGGACCGACATTCTGTCTTCCAGGCCCTTATCTCCCCAATTGGGATGGTGGGGAGTCAAGTTCTCATATCTGAGATAGATAAGTTTTGGGGCCCTCAGGGGATGGAGATAACACCCTCCAACTGGGTCAGCCTCTGTCTGATGGCCATTGCTCAGGGTCTCAAACACAGATGGCCACCGTAGAGCCCCAGCAGCACTGTGGCCTACAGGAGAGCATGGCCCCAGGCAGGGGGACTGTTCCAGCCAGCTGTGGACACAGAGGAATGCTGGGCCAGGGTACCAGATATTTTTTAACAAAGGGGGTGAAGTGTCCCATTAAAAAAAATGTTGGCAATGAATTAAACAATTTTTCAAATAATAATAATAATAAAAACACAGGCCAGACATAGTGGCTCAAGCCCATAACCCTAGCACTTTGTGGGGTGGAGGCGGGCTGATAACCTGAGGTAGGGAGTTTGAGACCAGCCTGGCCAACATGGCAAAACCTCGTCTCTACTAAAAATACAAAAATTAGCTGGGCTTGGTGGCGGGCGCCTGTAATTCCAGCTACTCAGGAGGCTAAGGCAGGAGAATCACTTGAACTCAGGAGGTGGGGGGTGCAGTGAGCTGAGATTGCGCCATTGAATTCCAGCCTGGGCGACAAGAGCAAAACTCCATCCAAAAAACCCCCCCAAACCCCCCAAAACACACACACACAACAAAGTCAGCTGCTAAGGCGCATTAATTACATCTGCAAAATTCCATTGGTCACAGGATGTCACATAATCACGAGAGCAACTGTCCCGTCATAGGCTCAAGTCACAGTCACGCTCAGGGGGAGAGGGTGATACGGAGCCTGTACACAAGGGAGCAGGAATCTTGGGGGACATCTTAGAATTCCACATCCTACAGTAACATTTCTCCTCACCATGAACCCACAACAGGTTTTCTGTCTATTCCATAAATACATTTGTGGTTAGAATTTGAGGAATTTCATACAAAACTGTCCAGTCGGTTCCCCCTGGGTCCTTTGGAAAAGAGTAGGCTTGAAGAGAATGGAGGGCAAGAGTGAGATTATTCAGGAAGGAACCCCCAGAGAAGCCACAGAAGATCAGGATAGAGCCAAGGAGTGCTGAGCCTTCTTCTTGGGTTGGGTGTGAGGCTGAAGCCAATAATATAGCTCGTGTCAGACTTTTGGCTGCTCTATTCATTACACAGAAGAATAACATTTCATTAGCTGTTGCCATTCAAAGTGGAATATGTCTTCATTCTCTTTAGGGTTTTTGGCAGTTAGATTTCTGAGTTACTTCATGAAAATTTAAATTAGCTATTTTTAATGATGACTGGTAGAAGGAAGATAAATCATCATTCACAGAATTTTTAATGGGAAAAGTAATTTCAGTATTCTTTTGGGGGAAGCGCTTTTGGGCAAAAGTTATTCCTACAGCCCTCATGTTATTACTTCAAACATGAACCTGGGTTAGAAGAAGAAAGATTTGCTGCTGAGTTTTGTGTTTGGAATTGGTGTACCTGAAGCATGGGAAGTGTCCAATTTATGTGTGTGTGTGTTTGAGACGGAGTTTTGCTCTTGTGGCCCAGACTGGAGTGCAGTGGTGTGATCTCAGCTCACTGCAACCTCTGCCTCCTAGGTTCAAGTGATTCTCCTGCCTCAGCCTCCCGAGTAGCTGGGATTACAGGCATGTGCCACCACACCGGGCTAATTTTGTATTTTTAGTAGAGATGGAGTTTCACCATCTTGGCCAGGCTGGTTTCGAACTCCTGACCTTAGGCGATCCACCCGCCTCGGCCTCCCAAAGTGCTGGGATTACAGGCATGAGCCACTGGGCCCAGCCCGATTTATTTGTAATACAATAAATCATGCATTATATTAAACTTTTTGGTGATTCATTTTCTCATTTATTACTTTAATGAATCCATTGTTTTCAAAGTGAGGCTTAATATTGTAAGTAATACAGTGGTAGTAGAATGGGGCAAGCCTATTCATCCTGGGTTAAGTGAGAACACCTTCGCTTTCATAGTGTAGAGCATTATCCGTTTCTATGGAGATTAAGCTAAATGCCAGGCTTCCGGTATTCACCCAGAATACTTAGCAGGCTGGTTTGTAAAAGAGGAGATATTTTGAGTTTGGCTGAAAGCAGCAATTTATTAATAAATTAATTTTTATCTTTTTAAAAATAGAGACAGGGTCTCGCTATGTTGCCCAGACTGGTCTGGAACTCCTGGTTTCAAGTGATCCTCCCACCTTGGTCTCCCAAAGTGCTGGAATTACATGTGTGAGCCCCACATCCAGCCTGAAAGTAGCAATTTAGGAAAAAAAAAAAAAAAAAAAAACGAACTTAGGGCCGGGCGCGGTGGCTCACGCCTGTAATCCCAGCACTTTGGGAGGCCGAGGCGGGTGGATCACGAGGTCAGGGGATTGAGACCATCCTGGCTAACATGGTGAAACCCCCTCTCTACTAAAAATACAAAAAATTAGCCGAGAGAGGCTGAGGCAGGAGAATGGCGTGAACCCGGGAGGTGGAGCTTGCAGTGAGCCGAGATTGCGCCATTGCACTCCAGCCTGGGCGACAGAGCGAAACTCCGTCTCAAAAAAAAAAAAAACAAACAAAAAACGAACTTAGGAAGCTTTTAGTGACTGAGAAAATGAATTGGTTTCATGCTTCTGGGAATTTGTAAATGAACTAACTGAAAATGGAAACAGCGGTTATAAAGATTGTCAATAAAAAAAAAAATGAACTATTGTCTTTGAGAACTTAGAAAGTTTTCTGCGTCTTTGTAGCCAGGAGGAAAAAAAAAAAAGAACTTAGAGGCTGAGAGTGGTAGCTCATGCCTGTAATCCCAGCACTTTGGGAGGCCAAGGCAGGCGGATCATGAGGTCAGGAGCTCGAGACCAGCCTGGCCAACATAGTGAAACCCCATCTTTACTAAAAATACAAAAATTAGCTGGATGTGGTGGCACGCACCTGTAGTCCCAGCTACTTGGGAGACTGAGGTGGGAAAATCGCTTGAACCCGGGAGGTAGAGGTTGCAGTGAGCCAAGACCATGCCATTGCACTCCAGCCTGGGTGACAGAGTGAGATTCTGTCTCAAAAAAACAAAAAACAAAAAACTTAGAAACTCATTTTGATAATATATATGGTGTATGTGTAATAATAAATATGTTTCATCTTTCATTCTAATAACTGTCTGTAAGTGTAGAACTAACTATAAATAACATACCTGGCTTTTATGAAAAATAAAATACATCAATAAGTTCTAAAAGAAAGGAAAACATGCTTGCCATTGGACCTTATGATATCATAATATCACCTAATGCACGTATGTTGAAAATGCAGTTAGTTTACTGACATTCCACCTTAAAAACAAATCACAGAGGATTCATTTCTGGAGGGATTAAACATAGTTTGATAGGTTTCACCTCAACAGAGGAATCGTATGTGGATACTTCCAGGATTCATGTCTTTGAAACGTTTGGAAAACTGAGGGTTAGTTTGTTCTAGTTTGTTGGGTGGGCGGGGGGTTGGGGGTGGTGGTGGGGGCACAGCTCTGGCAGATTGCCGCTCACTGCCAGCAGATTAGATTTTTTTTTTTTTTTTTTTGAGACAAGGTCTCACTCTGTTGCCCAGGCTGGAGTGCAGTGGTGAGATCTTGGCTCACTGCAGCCTCAGCCTCCTTGAGCTCAAGCAATCCTTCCACTTTAGACTCCCAAGTAGCTAGGATTACAGGCATGTGCCACCACACTCAGCTAATTTTTGCATTTTTTGTAGAGACGGGGTCTCGCTTTTTTGTTCAGGCTGGTCTTGAACTCCAGGACTCAAGTGGATCCACCTGCCTCGACCTCCCAAAGTGCTGGGATTACAGGGGTGAGCCACCTCCTCTGGCCTCTCATTTTAATAGAAGCAGGAAATCTGGGCTTTGTTTTGTATAAGACATTTTGATTTTTAAATGTTGGCTCAATTTTTATTAAACGTGTTGCTTGCTGGGCCCCAGGAACACCTGTGTGGGGCCTACTTTGGGCTAGATGGAGAGAGATGTAGTGGAGGCCTTGATACTGATGTGAAATAGAAAGAGGGTGGATCTGGGGGGCTGTGCTCCTGACCTGTCTGGTCGCACGTAGGGAAGTCTTTTCATCTTCTGAATCCCAACTTCCATTATTCAGGAGGGGTTCTGGTGACATTGTCTTGAAAACACCCTCCTCTGTAATGCTCACACTTTGAAGAATTATTTTTTTTCTATTTTGTACGAGAGACATACGGTTCAATATGTGTATGTGTGTGTACGTGCGCGTGTGTTGAGAGACAGGGTTTCCCACTGTTGCCCAGGCTGGATTGCAGATGCCTGGTTAATTTTTTAAATTCTGTAGAGACTGAGTCTTGTGATGCTGCCTAGGCTGGTCTCAAACTCCTAGCCTCAAGTGATCCTCCCATCTTGGCCTCCCAAAGTGCTGGGATTACAGGTGTGAGCCACTGCACCTGGCTCAATGTATTCTTTGATGAATCTTTTATTTGATATGTGAATCTCATGAGTTACGTGACTTCTAACATTTTTCTTATGCCCATTTTTTTTTCACGTAGACGTTCTCGGAGCGGTAGCATGCTGTGGATGAGCTGTAGCTTCTTAGTCTTTTGTTTTGACAATTTTCTAATAAGCTACTAGTTGTAGCTTGTTACTCTTTTGTTTTGACAATTTTAAGGGTTCATTTCTCATTGTCCAAGAAATAAAATCCATATAAAGTATACAAAGAGAATTAGCATTGCAATTATTTTCTCTCCCCTCTTCCTTTTCATTTTGTGTAGAATGAACTCTTAGGCCATCACCAGGCAGCAGGAAATGAAGCTCAAGTTAGCAGAATGTAGTGAATTTTAGCTTTTCAGGCAGTCAGTGTGGTAAATTCAGTCCCAGTTTCGACTTCACTTGGAACTGTGTACAAATTCTAAAAATTCTAGTGCTAACTGTAGTAATTCTAGTTTTGCAGGTTAGGCTGCAGAATTTGATTTTATTAAGTTCCTGGAATTATTTTTGAACAAGCTGGGGTTGTGATGCCATTTATAAGTGTAATACCATTTCAAAACAACACTCAGGTGTAAGAAAAACAATATGAAACAGGCAGCCTCATTGTAAGATTCCATTCCGTATTGCTAATCTTTTGTCAAAGTCTGCCTACTTTGCATATTTGTGGTGAAAAGGTATCCTTGGCAACCAGGATCATTGGTTTGCTATATAAAAGGAGACCCCGGACTGTTCTGTTTTTATTTTTATATAATTTTTTCTTTTTCTTTTTTTTATCAGACAAAGGTTAAAGCGTGACCCAGACTGTTCTAACACCTACAGATTCAGCTGCTTGACCCTGAGTTTGCTTTTCTTTCCCAATGATAATAAGGACACAGATGGCAAGACACAACAGCAAAAGTGCATGGGCTGCAGCATTTGAAAAAAAGGTGGAATGTGCTTTAGGTCGTGTGCGTGGTGTCTCCCCTTCCCAGCTCTCTCTTCGTGTCTTTCAAGAGTCTCTTTTTGGCAAGGCTGCCCAACAAAAGGAAATCTGACATTCCTTATGACGTTGGGGAAAATTAAGGGAAAATAAAAATGCTTCTAGATCATTTCAAAAATTCGGAATGAAAGTAGTGATATTGAGTCTCACCTGAAAGTAAAATGTGTATTTTTACAAAGTATCATTAGTGAAAAAAGAATGATAATTAGAAAGAGAATAATGAGAAAAGAATAATTAGTCCCTAAAATGACAATATTTGGGCACACTTGAGAAGCAATGACATAGCTGCTGAGTTCTAATTTTTATTCTGATATTAGTGATTTCATCAATCAAAGGGAGTTCCCTGCCTTTATGGTGGTTCTTTTTTCATAAACTGGGTTTGGGCAATTTCCAGAATGAGGTTACTATTTTCTAAATTCCTTTGTGATACTAAATCCCTTCCTCTTTTCTCCTAAAGGAAACAGTGGCAGCAAATGTCTCGCTTTGAAGCTACCAAGGAAGCATCTATTAATTTTGTGAATAAGAAAAATAGAAGAGGGCAATCAATGATAACGAAAAAAGCCTTCCTTTTTTGGCTCTTAGGTTTTGCGTAGCCATTTCCTGAGTCAGCTTTAGTTCTCTTTAGCACCTGTACTATTATAGAAATTGTTTCTAGAATTGGTCATTCACACGTATATTAGAAACCTCTGCACTGACAAGTTATTTAAGATTTTTTTTCACTTTTTTTTGATGTGGAGTCTCACTCTGTTGCCTAGGCTGGAGTACAGTGTCACGATCTGCGCTCACTGCAGCCTCTGCCTCCCTGGTTGAAGCGATTTTCCCGCCTCAGCCTCCCGAGTAGCTGGGATTACAAGCATGCACCGTCATGCCTGGCTAATTTTTGTGTTTTTAGTAGAGACGGGGTTTCACCATGTTGGCCAGGCTGGTCTCGAACTCCAGACCTCAGATGTTCTTGAGATCGCTTGTCTTGGCCTCCCAAAGTGCTGGGATTACAGGCGTGAGCCACAGTGCCCGGCCTCACCCTTTTTTTTTTTGACTGACTGACCATTAAGTGACATCGGCAATTCAGGCAATGCTTTGTATTTCTGACCTGTAGGGTAAGGACAAGCAGCCCAGGGAAGCTCATTCTCCACGAGGCTACCCAGAGTTCCCAGGGAACGCTCTGTTCCTTCATGAAGTGCAGAAATGAAGAATAGCCTGAGATGTGCAAGGAGTTTTTCAGAACTTCTCTTGTAGAATGAAGATCCATTTTTATAATCTCCTGGTTTATGAAAGCCCAAGGTCACTTTCAACACGAGGCATCATCCAGTAACTGCTGGCAAGTGTCTGGAAAGTCATCTACACATAGAAAGTGGGAGAGACTCAGACTGCAGCAGGGTTGTTTGCACTCATGGTTTTCGTTTTTTTAAATCCAGACATGATTTGTTGGATTTCTTTCTTATGAATGAGTTCTTCTTAAGGCACTGACTCAAGCAGTTCTATTTTTTTTTTCCTGCTTGAAATTACCAAATTCACTCTTATGCTAATCAAATAAAAGGTTGTTACAAATTACTTTCTGGTCTTTCTCTGTGGAAGATCACCGTGTAGAGAACTTGCAGACTTCTCTTATGCGGAGTAGAATGCATGAACTACTTGGGAGATAGATTGTGAAGAGCAAAGTTTGGCCATTAACTTGGGATCCACCAACCAACAAAGACACCTTCAGGCTTCATTCTTCAGCCATTGGTCCTCAAGGGTGAGGAGATTCTTTTTAAAAATGTCATTTTGGGCTGGATGCAGTGGCTCATGCCTGTAATCCCAGCACTTTGGGAGGCCGAGGAGGGTGGATCACTTGAGGCCAGGAGTTTGAGACCAGCCTCAGCAACATAGCAAGATCCTTGTCCCTACTGACAATACACAAAGTAGCTGGTCGTGGTGGCATGCGCCTGTAATCCCAGCTACTTGGGAGGCTGAGGCAGGAGAGTCGTTTGAATCCAGGAAGCAGAGGTTGCCATGAGCTGAGATTGTGCCACTGCACTCCAGCCTGGGTGACAGAGCGAGACTCTGTCTCGAAAGAAAAAAAGAAAAGTCATTTTAGCTTATATCTAAAGTACATGAGTCCAAGCAAACACAGCACAAGAACAGGAACTTTTATAAACTTCAAGTTCACGTACCACTAACAGCCAAAGAAACCTGGAGAAAAATATCTCATATTCTCTTTTTTCTAACTATATTCAGAGATAATCAAGTGCCTCTTTGGTGCAAGATGTCAAATTTAGTATATACATAATGGTCAAATAAATGCTGTATTTTCCCATTTCATTTTTGTGTTCTCTTTTCTGTCTCATGAAGGTTTCTGTAAAATGTTGCACTTCAGACTGCTGCCTTAAATTCCAGTTTTGCCATCTTTTATACATAAGAAGCAGCTGGAAATAAAACAACACTGTTTAAATAATTGAGATATTTATTTAAAGTGAAAGACATGAAGATTGAGGTTTCTGCTCAACAAAATAAATTGTTTCTGATCCCAGTTGGTTTTATCATAGATGATTCTTCTTTGCTACATGGATTGTAATCTGTGGATCAGAGCCGTCCTTGGAATAAGGTAGAAGTATTTTCAGGATCACATCTTGGTCCCGATAATCTAAAAAGATCGGCAAACCAGAAAGGCCAAGGACTGTTTTGGATGCGTGAGTCCTTCAAAACACCACTAGGTGGCGGTGCTGCACCGTAAGTGCCAGAACGCCGCTCGCCCTGGTGCTTCCAGGCCGGGCAACGTTACCACAGAGAGAACTCCGATGACTGACGGAGCCGTTTAGGTTGGCCCAGCAGAGATGGTCTCTCTGTACTATAGATCTTGTAACCGAATTTTCGACTTAGCTTTTGTTGAGGCTGTAATTCATTAAGTCATCAAACTATTGTTTGTCTTTCTAAAAGCTGTGTTGGCTTTTTTTGAAAAATTGGCAAGGAACTGTAAAGCCAAAGTTCAGATTTTGTAAAGATTATTAGTAAAATTTTATTTCATTTTATTTATTTTTTTCTGAAATGGAATCTTGCTGTGTCACCCAGGCTGGGATGCAGCGATGTGATCTCGGCTTGCTGCAGCCTCTGCCTCTTGCGTTCAAGTGATTCTCTGCCTCAGCCTCCCAAGTAGCTGGGACTACACGTGTGGGCCAGCACGCCCTGCTAATTTTTGTATTTTTAGTAGAGATGAGGTTTCACCACGCTGGCCAGGCTGGTCTTGAACTCCTGACCTCAGATGATCCTTTTTTTTTTTTTTTTTTGAGACAGAGTCTTGCCCTGTCGCCCAGGCTGGAGTGCAATGGTTTCATCTCGGCTCACTGCAACTTCCCCCTAGCGGGTTCAAGCGATTCTCCTGCCTCAGCCTCCAGAACAGCTGGACAGCTGGGATTACGGATGTGCACCACTGTGGCCAGCTAATTTTTGTATTTTTAGTAGAGACAGGGTTTCACCATGTTGGCCAGGCTGGTCTCGAACTCCTGACCACATGTGATCCACCTGCCTTGGCCTCCCAAAGTGCTGGGATTACAAGTGTGAGCCACCATGCCCGACCAATATACAATTTTTTTTTTAAAAAATTATCTGGGTGTGGTGGTGCACACCTGAGGTCCCAACTACTTGAAAGGCTGAGGCAGGAGAATCTTTTGAGTCCAGGAGGTCGAGGCTGCAGTGAGCTGAGATTGGGCCACTGCACTCCAGCGTGGGTGACAGAGTGAGACCCTTGTCTCAAACAAACGAAAATCCCATTCATTTGTTTTTCCTTGAATGATTAAAATTTTGCTAAAACTGAAGACACTTGATGGCTGAATGGAAAAGTGAAATACTGGTGGCCCAAGTGATATTCAGGTGGCCTGAGCTTCCCCACGGAATCCGAATAAGGAGTTAGCAGGTTGCTGGGTGAGGCACCTGCCTGATGGGCCTCTTCTAGCTGCAATGTGAGAGATTTCGACTGGAGAACTCCAAGGTCCCTTCTAATTCTAGCAGCCTTCGATTATTTTATTTTAAGCAGTTGCAGAATAATAAAGTGTAGGAGAGCCACTTAATTTGATTTCAATTTCTTCATTTCATAAGATGGTATATGTATATATAATATTATATATATATAATGTTTTTCTTTAATACCAGAAGTGATTTTCATTCCTGGAATTCCAAGAATGAAAACTTTAAAGTTTTAGTTAAAGAAATAATAGGTTAAGAGTTAAAGAGTCTGGGCCGGGCATGGTGGCTCACGCCTGTAATCCTAGCACTTTGGGAGGCTGAGGTGGACGGATCACTTGATTTCGAGACCAGCCTGGCCAACATGGTGAAACACCATCTCTACTAAAAATACAAAAATTAGCTAGGCATGGTGGTGGGTGCCTGTAATCCCAGGTATTTGGAAGGCTGAGGCAGGACAATAACTTGAACTTGGGAGACAGAGGTTACAGTGAGCTGAGATCACGCCACTGCACTCCAGCCTGGGTGACAGAGCGAGACTGAGTCTCAAAAAAAAAATTTAAGAAGCCTATTATGATAGCATCTTAGAGCTGTAAATGTTTTAGAAACATTAGCCTTCTACTTACTACATTTAAAAATCACTATAGAATTTCTGTATCACAAATCTGACCTTGAAGAATTCCATACAATTTTTTGGGGGGGATATGATATATTTTGCAAATGTCATATATATTCCCTTTGAATTAACATATTCATTGTTTTTCTTTTATATAACTTACTTACTGAGAGAACCAGTTATGGGCTCTGCCTTCAAGGAGATTACATTTTTCTGCACAGACAATTAGTCCGCCAAGCCATTATAAGAATGTGTAGTAAGTGATCTAAGTGGAGAAACAGAAGAATCTCTGGGAGAACATAGTAATAGAGATGAAAATTACTATTCATAGCAGTTTCATAAGGAAAGAACTGTATGTTACATTAGATTGTACACAGACATTTATAAAAAGTAATCCTTTAACAGGAAACAGATAAAAAGCATTTTGTGTCTGTGAGAAATGGTTTTTTTTTTTGCCTTTGGAAACCTGGAAACATACATAAAATTTTTTGAACAAATCACTTATAGTCACTAGAGTAGAGCTATGAAATTAATGCTAGGGCAATATTTTTCTTTTAGTTTTCAAGGCATATAAATTTTTGTATATAACAAAACTTTATTTTATTCTAGCAGGTGTAGCTAAGGGAAAAACAACTCTAAAAACTAAACAAATAAAAAAAACCTCTAAATATCAGCAGACTTTTCATTCTCTGTGAAAGTTTTTCTGCCTGTTACTCATGGAGAATATCCTTTCCTTAGGAGAATTATGATCCTAATTAGAAACTCATAGTTACCCCCAACTGACATTTAAAAAGCAACAGTTTCCATTTGCAGTATAGACCATTTCAGGTTCATGGTAACTTTTGCTTATTTAAGAAATAAATATATGGAAATTTGTCATTCATTCTATGAAAAAAGCAAGGGAGAAAATATTCACAGAATCAGTGATTCATAGTTATTTTGTTAGAGTGAAAAGCCATCTCTTGAGAAGGACAATAGTTCAGTGAACAAATGCCACAGTGCATGGGATGACACAGGCTATACTCTTAACCTGAATGGAGGAGGAAGTACGTTTTTTTGCTCAAGGACAGTTTTGATGCAATTGAAATATTACAAAGTCCTACTCATTGTTCATGAGTAATTTGATTTTAATGATGATCCTTTGTGTAAGATGCATATATTCTGACAATGAACTCTCCTTTCTACTCCCAAAATAGAACGTTTGAAGTCTCCTATTATTCCCTTTTTTTTTTTTTTTGATAGAGTCTCACTGTGTTGCCCAAGCTGGAGTAGAGTGGCATGATCTGGGCTCACTGCAACCTCTGCCTCCTGGGTTCTAGAGATTCTCCTGCCTCAACCTCCCAAGTAGCTGACATTACAGGTGCATGCCACCACACCTGGCTAATTTGTTTTTGTATTTTTAGTAGAGATGGGCTTTCACCATTTTGGCCAGGCTTGTCTGGAACTCCTGGCGTCAAGTGATCTGCCTGCCTAGGCCTCCCAAAGTGCTGGGATTATAGGTGTGAGCCACTGCCCCCAGCCAAATTCTCCTGTTGTTCCTTATTAACATTTTCTGTATCATTTCCACAACTTGGGCTTATTCTAAGTGCCAAATTCATGTCTAGCAATCAGAATGTACTCTGACCCCTTCCCCAGGGACAATTTTCAGGGTGTTTGTATTGAACTGGAGAATGTTAGAGGCGAACATAGCAATACAGATCATCTAATCCCTTATTTTATAGGTGGAAAACTACATCTTGAGGAGTTTAGTTACATATCTGATAGGTTGCAGTGCTCCAGCTAGAACTCAGGAAAGACGAGAAGGTACAAGAAAATGTGTGTTGATGAAGAATTGACTGATAGTCGTGGAGCACACCTTGTTTAATTTTAGTCCTCACAATAATCTTATGTCATTGGCAAATCCCTATTTTTATTCCCACACAGCTTTATTGAGAAATAATTGACAAACACAATTGTAGAAGTTTAAGGTGTACGACCCATGATTTGATATACATATATATTATGAAATGACTACCACAATCAAGTTAGTCAACACATCTATCACCTCACTTATTTACCATTTTTTTGGTGGTGTTTTGTGGTGAGAACCTTTAAGATCTATCTGTCAGCAAATTTCAGCTATACAAATTCCGTGCATTAAGTACATTTACAATGTTGTACAACCGTTATTACTATCCATTTCCAGAACTTTTTCATCATCCCAAACAGAAGCTCTGTGCCCATTAAATAATAACTCCTCATGCTCCTTCCCAACAGCCCCTGGTAATTTCTATTCTACTTTCAGTCTCTATGAATTTGCCTATTCTTGATACTTAATATAAATAGAATAATAAAATATTTGTCTATGTTTGGCTTATTTCACTTAGCATAATAGTTTCAAGATTTCAAGGGTTGATAGCATGTATCAAAATTTCATTTCTTTATTATTATTATTATTATTCGTAGAGACAGAATCTCACTATATTGCCCAGGCTGGTCTCGAACTCCTGGGCTCAAGCTATCTTTGCACCTTGGCCTCCCAAAGTGCTGGGATTGCAGGTGTGAGCCACTGCACCCAGCCTCATTCTTTCTGATTGCTGGATAAGATTCTGTTGTATGTATATATCACATTTTGTTTATCCATTCATCTGTCAGTGAGCATTTGAATTGTTTCCACCTTTTGGCTCCTGTGAATAATGCTGCCATGAATATTGATGTACAAGTATCTGGAATGTAGTTTTATCATACCCTCAGTGTGTATTTCCTCCCATTATCCTTCTCTTTAAATTTTTTTTTCTAGCAATTCCATCATGTTAGTATTTTCTGGTTAATCTGAAAATAGTCTGCTGGGTTTCCTCTCTCTAATGTCAAATGTTTTTAAAATTTTCTTTTGCATAATATCAGAATTGATATTGGTTCACTATTGAGACTTCCCATTCAAGTATTATGTCTTGCCTCTCTATTATTCAGGTTTAAATAATTGTGCCCTCAGCAGAGTTTTGAGCATGTTAATATTGTTCCTCTGCATTCTTAAAGACTATTCTTAAGTATGTTCTTTGATGGTTATTTACTTATTTATTTATTCTGAGACAGAGTCTTGCTCTGTTGCCCAGGCTGGAGTGCAGTGGTGCATGATCTTGGCTCACTACAACCTCCACCACCTGAGTTCAAGCAATTCTCCTGCCTCAGCCTCCTGAGTAGCTGGGATTACAGGTGTGTGCCACTATGCCCAGTTAATTTTTGTTATTTTTAGTAGAGATGGAGTTTCACCATATTGGCCAGGCTGGCCTTGAACTTCTGACCTCAAGTGATTGACCCGCCTCGGCCTCCCAAAAATGCTAGGATTACAGGTGTGAGCCACTACGTGTAGCCTTTGATGGCTATTTTTAGTGGAGTATTTACCATTTTATTTTCTTTTTTTTTTGTTTTTTTTTTGTTTTTGTTTTTTTTTTTTGAGACAAAGTCTCGCTCTGTCGCCCGGGCTGGAGTGCAGTGGCACGATCTCGGCTCACTGCAAGCTCCGCCTCCTGGGTTCACGCCATTTTCCTGCCTCAGCCTCTCCGAGTAGCTGGGACTACAGGCGCCCGCCACCATGCCCAGCTAATTTTTTGTATTTTTAGTAGAGACGGGGTTTCACCGTGGTCTCGATCTCCTGACCTCGTGATCCGCCCGCCTCGGCCTCCCAAAGTGCTGGGATTACAAGCGTGAGCCACCGCGCCCGGCCTTACCATTTTATTTTCTACTGCTTATTGTTGGTATTCTAGAAAGCCATTACTTCTTGCATAGTAATGTTATTATTGATACCATTCTTTAATAATATTTATATGATAAATTCTAAACTGTTAGTTAATGTTTTAAATTGGTAGTGTACTTAGGCTCCTTCTCTGCATGGATTGCTTTTGTACTTACTAAATATACATATTTAACAGAAAGAACATTTGCTTTAAAAGATTAGATTGTTGCTGCACATTATCCATATGTAGGGAGTAGCAGCATTTATCTTAGAGGCAGATGGTTTGTTTTTTTCTTTAAGCAAAATCTTAGTGGATCTTTTGGTTATGGAAATCTTAGACTGGTGAGGATTGAAAAAAGGAAAATGAAGCCATTCTCTCTAATAAAGTCTATCATGAACATTCTCAAATTCCTTTGCTACATAAAGAGGGATGGGATGGGAAACCCCAAGGCTGAGGAAAGAAAAACCATGGGGAGAAATGGCCCCAGTGGGGAGCAGAGTCCCATGCAAATATGGCTGCTAAGAAATGCCCTGTAAGGGAATGTCTGAGTGACAATGTTATCTAGTATTAAATTGTAAGTTGATTCCTGTTTTGTGCTCTGTTGTGATCTGTTCTAAAATAAAATACATTAATAGAAAATTTGAGGTATAGTAAGGCCAACAGTTCAGGAAATGATTGCCACTGAAAGATAAATTACTCACAGTTTCCAAGAAGAACTCTACAAATTCCACGCATTAAGTACATTTACAATATTGTACAACCATTATTTGTATCTTTATGAATTTGCCTATTCTTGATACTTAATATAAGTAGAATAATAAAATATTTGTCTTTCTATGTCTAGCTTATTTCACTTAGCATAACAGTTTCAAGGTTTCAAGGGTTGATGGCATGTATCAAAATTTCATTTCATTTTTTTTTTCTTTGAGACGAAGTCTCACTCTTGTCCTCCAGGCGTGCAATGGCGTGATCTCGGCTCACTGCAACCTCTGCCTCCTGGGTTCAAGATTCTCCTGTCTTAGCCTCCCGAGTAGCTGGGATTACAGGCACCTGCTACCATGCCCGGCTAATTTTTGTATTTTTAGTAGAGATGGGGTTTCACCATGTTGACTAGGTTGGTCTTGAACTCCTGACCTCAGGTGATCCACCTGTCTAGGCCTCCCAATGTGCTGGGATTACAGGCGTGAGCCACCGAGCCTGGCCAAAATTTCATTTCTTTACTATCGTTATTATTATTAGTAGTAGTAGTAGAGACAGGGTCTCACTATGTTGCCCAGGATGGTCTTTAACTCCTGGGCTCAAGCTATCTTCCCACCTTGGCCTCCCAAAGTGCTGGGATTCCAGGTGTGAGCCACTGCACCCAGCCTCATTCTTTTTTATGGCTGAATAATATTCTGTTGGATGTATATGCCACATTTTGTATATACCACAAGAGGAAGGGGGCAGGGGCAATGAGGGAGGCAGGAGGCCCAGGCAAGGTGACTCAGGCATGCTATATCCCAAATGAGGCACACCCAGCATATGCACACAGGGCAGATATAAAAGCATCTTCTCAGGAGCTAGAAACATGGTCAGTACACAATCCTTCTCAGTGGTTCTAAACCTTCAATAAAGTTCTATCATATGCAACTAGCTTATGTTAATAGTACTTTGGAGAATAAACGAAACAGGGCTGTTTTTCAGGTTGCAGATGTTGCTACAGGAAGTGACTAGAGTAGAAAACCCAAGTGAGAGATAGATGACCAGGAGAAATGCAACCACTTCCCACCAAGAATTCTTACAAGTACTGAGGAAGGCTGCAGACATCATGTGGGATGGAGGCCCAAGGTGACTTATTTGGGGAATAAATGCCTCAAGAAGGCTGGGGAAGTTGGAAACAGCCAGTGTAAGCCCCTTGGGTTATGATGGCAGGAATTCTAGTTTTTAAAGCTTGGGAAACACTAGGTAGTGGCTGTTCTTAAAGGAGGGATCCTTTACAAAAGTGATCCTGAGGTCACGGGCATGAATTTTGGGAATCAGATAAAAATGATGCGGTTTCCATAAAAACGTATAACATTTTATATATCACATCGACAGCTAACAGAAGCTCTAGAGAACATCTATAGATGTTGGTCCATGAACCTCGAATGAAGGTTCATGTGCCTTAGAAGTCACGGTAAAAGAAACGAACATGATATGTGCTCTTTGGATTGGTCATGACACACCTGGTTCAGTTATGCATCCTTAATACCACTACATGTTTTAATTGCCATAACCACTTTTTCTTTAATCAGCTCTATTGTCTGGGTTCTTACCTATAATGTAGTATGAAATTAGGTCAACTTAAAATGTAGAAGTTTATTGTAAATGCCAGGACAGTTTTCTAGTATTTATTATGAAGGGGTTACTATTTCTTTCTAAAATAAGTCAAGTTTGGATTCATTTTCTTATCCTTCTTTCTATTTAAGAGTGTGTACCGTATTAAAAGCGTGGTTCCTTAAGTTCTGAGAAGAATTGAAGGAAATGATTACCAAAAGGGAGACTTTGCCAGGTGCAGTTATGCACACCTGTAGTCCCAGCTGCTTAGGAGGCTGTGGCAGGAGGATTTCTTGTGTACAGGAGCTCTGGGCTGTCGTGCGCTATGCTGATCGGGTTTCTGCACTAAGTTTGGCATCAACATAGTGACCTCTTAGCAGCAGATCAAAACTCCTGTGCTGATCAGTAGTGGGATCACACCTGTGAATAGCCACTATCCTCTAGTCTGGGCAACATGGTGAGACCTCTGTTTCTAAAAAAAAATTGATTAAAAAATAAAAAAGACAAAAAGTAAATTTTATTATCAAGTTATTGAAAAGTTTTCTGAATAGTTCAAAGGAGAAATAAAAATCACATATCACATAATGAAATAGTAAAAGACTGCTTGACATTTCTCTTAAAATTTTAATAAGTAATTTGATAATTTAATGCTGGTTAATACCTGCTTTGGCACCATAAATTAGAAGTCATTTCTCTGGGCGCAGTGGCTCACGCCTGTAATCCCAGCACTTTGGGAGGCCGAGCGGGCAGATCACGAGGTCAGGAGATCGAGACCATCCTGGCTAACACGGTGAAACCCCATCTCTACTAAAAATACAACAGCAACAACAAAAAACATAGCCGGGTGTGGTGGTAGGTGCCTGTAGTCCCAACTACTCGGGAGGCTGAGGCAGGAGAATGGCGTGAACCCGGGACCAGAGGTTGCAGTGAGCTGAGATTGTGCCACTGCACTCCAGCCTGGGGGACAGAGGGAGACTCTGCCTTTAAAAAAAAAAAAAAAATGAAGTCATTTCACTGGTAAAACGACATCTAGAATGACTAAAACAGTCTACAAGAGTTTCATAACATACATTTCAACAATCTGCCTTTATCTATAGGCAGCATCTTAAGTCGCATTTTTTGTATTGTATAATGAAGAATTTGTCTAGTGTTTGCCCCAGGTTCCTGGGACAGAGATTTTAAACCACTGGAATTTCCTCAGTGATAGGAGTGTCTGTTTTTCCTGGTGGGCCCCTCAGACCAAGCCTGAGTTTTCACTAGTGAGATGACTCATGGTGGGCCCCTAGTTTTGGAATGGGAACTGGCCATGCTAGAAAGACCAACTATGCGATTTAGAGAGGTGGAGCTTTGAGCCAAGTGGTATCAGTCCAACTTCCAGGAAGGGGAGTGGGGCTGGAGGTTAAGTTCAGTCAGGTAGCCAATGATGCAATCAATCAGGCCCACATAATAAAACCCCAATAAAATCTATAGACTCTGAAGCTCCAATGAGCTTCTCAGTTGGTGAACACAATGAGCCAGGAGGGTGATACATCCTGATTCCAGAGGGAAAGGACATGAGAGTTTCACGTTTGAGATCCTCCCAGCCCTCACTCTACAGGTCTCTTCTTTTGGTTGGTCCTGATTTGTATCTTTTATAATAAAATTGAAGACAATAAGCTGGCATGGTGGTTTACACCTGTAATGCCAGCACTTTGGGAGGCTGAGGCTGGTGGATCACTTGAGGCCAGGAGTTTGAGACCAGCCTGGCCAACATGGTGAAACCCCATCTCTACTAAAAATACAAAAATTAGCCGAGTGTGGTGGTGCACACCTATAATCCTCGCTACTTGGGAGGCTGAGGCAGGAGAATCACTTGAACCCGGGAGGCGGAGGTTGCAGTGAGCTGAGATCATGCCACTGCACTCCAACCGGGGTGACAGAGTGAGACTCTGTCTCAAAAAATGGGAATGGCCCAAGGGACATTTCCCCCCTACAACCCCAAAAGAACCCCAAAACTGAAGACAATCAATATGGTGCTATTCTGAGTTCTGTGAATTGTCCTATTAAATTATCAAATCTGAGGCAGATAATAAGAACCTCCAGGTTTTTAACTAGTTGGACAGAAGCATGGGTGGCTTTGGGACTCTGGAGCTGGTGGCTGGTGCCTAAGTGGGGAGGTTCTTGTGGAGGACTGTGTTCTCAGCCTGTGGGGTCTGTATGATCTCCAGGTAGTTAGCACTGAAATTGTGCTGCAGAAGGATTTCAGATGGATGAAGAAAAATTTCTCGGCTGGGTGCAGTGACTCATGTCTGTAATCCCAGCTCTTTGGGAGGCTGACGCAGGTGGATAACTTGAGGCCATGAGTTCTAGACCAGCCTGGCAAGCATAGTGAGACCCCTGTCTTTACAAAAAATAAAATATTAGCTGGGTGCAATGGTGTGCACCTGTGGCCCCAGCTACTTGGGAGGCTGAGGAAAGAGGATCATTTGAGCCCAGGAAGTTGAGGCTGCAGTGAGCTATGATCATGCTGCCACTGCACTCTAGCCTGAGTGACAAAGTGAGACTGGTCTCAAAAAAATTTTTTTTGTTTAGTATGCTTGGGTAATGGGTGATATGGTTTGGCTGTGTCCCCATCCAAATCTCATTTTGAATTGTAGCTCCCCATAATTCCCACATGTTATGGTAGGAACCCGGTGAAGATAATTGAATCATGGGGGCAGTTTCCCCCATCCTATTCTCGTGGAAGTGAATAAGTCTCACGAGATCTGATGGTTTCATAAGGGGAAACCCCTTTCACTTGGCTCTCATTTCTTTCTTGTCTGCTACCATGTAAGACATGCCTTTCACCTCCCACCATGATTGTGAGGCCTCCCCAGCCACGTGGAACTGTGAGTCCATTACACCTCTTTTTCTTTACAGATTACTCAGTCTCAGGTATGTCTTTATCAGCAGTGTGAAAACGGACTGATACAGTGGGTAAATACAAAGCATGAAAGAACCCCAGAAACCATGGAGAAAACAGAACCTCTGGAGATTGCCATGAGTGCAAAGCCAGCTCTGAACACATATAGGAACTAAGTGAAGTTTGTGTTCAGTGCCATTTGGGGACCTGGCCTTCACTCAAACCACCATCCTCCCTCTGTTCAGTTTCCCAGTGCCTACAAGCTACCCAGGCAGACCAGAGTCGTCCACACAGTTGTCTTCCCAACTTCAGAATGCGTTCTTCCTATTGCCCCCCATCAGAAGTGGCTCTCAGTTATCATACTGGGAAGGTCTGATAAACTCACTCTCCCTAAGCTCTATTCACTGACGAGTGAAAAACATGATTCTTCCATGAGCATTTCCCCTGTCCCTTTTATGAGAGTTGAGCTGTGATGGGGAGATTTCCTTTTCACCACCTGTTATCTTTTCTCAAATCTTACCATTAACCTAATTCCTAAGGGTTTGGCGATTTTTGGGTTTTAATAGACCTCTATTAAAATATACTTTACCACTCTACCAGCCAAAACCAGCTAGTTGAAGAGGTGGGAAAAGAATAGGGGCCGGGCGTGGTGGCTCACGCCTGTAATCCCAGCACTTTGGGAGACCGAGGCAGGCGGATCACAAGGTCAGGAGATAGAGACCATCCTGGCTAACACAGTGAAACCCCGTCTCTACTAAAAATACAAAAATTAGCCGGGCATGGTGGCGGGCACCTGTAGTCCCAGCTACTCGGGAGGCTGAGGCAGGAGAATGACGTGAATCCAGGAGGCGGAGCTTGCAGTGAGCCGAGATTGCGCCACTGCACTCCATCCAGCCTGGGCAACAAAGCGAGACTCCGTCTCAAAAAAAAAAAAAAAAAAAAAAGAGTGGGGAATAAAGGTTTAAGGAAGGCATGGGGCATGGGTGACATGTGGCTATAGAACCTTGGAAGGACTCTGGAAGCAGAGGCAGAAGCCTGCCTTGTTGGGTGGAGTTAATTTCTAAAACTTTGATTTTATGGTCTTAGACACAGCCATGTGGAAGGAAATCTGGAGAAAATGATATAGGTAACTGTATGACTACCTCATCCACCTAGAGGAAGGTGGTCTTGGTCCAACTTCTAGAAACAGAAAAGCAGTGGGAATAAGGCACAGCGGGAAAAGTGTGGGCTGGCTCTGGTCTCACCTTTGCCACTGGGCAGCCGTATGAACTTGGTGCAGTTATTTAACCTTCCTGGGTCAGAATCTTCAAAGGTGACATATAGGGATCAGACTAGATGATTGATTTATAGGGCACCTCTGGCTAGAAACCCACTTTCTGATAATCATGAATATGGTGAATGGGATTCACCCCTTCTTTGCAAGGATGGTACAATACTGTAGGTTCTGAGCTCCTCTGCCTGTGAAATCCCTCATTTCTTAAAAGATCCCATCTCTATCTCCTGTTGCCAGTCACATCCTCTTCAAGGGCCACCATACTTAACATATATCATCTTTCTCTTTTACTTTGATAGTGACCATTTTTTCCTTAAACCTTTCAAATTGTTGTTTTTGGCTTTAAATTTAGGCGTATAGTTTCCACGGGACTTTGGACTTAGGTCATCTCCTGGGGAGGGACACTGTGGGCAGCAGTGAATCCTGGAAGCAGGATCAGAAGCAAGTCAGAAATAGCAGAGGCGAGTTTGGGGTTTAGCTTGAGAACAGATCAAGTGAAAAACTCCCCTTAGGGGTGAAGAGCAAGTACCGAATCAGGAGCAAGCATCGATTCAGAAATGCAGGCACAGACACAATATCCATAGATCAAGGAGCCTCTAAACCACAGAAGACTTCTCACATAATCCCAGATGCACCAGGACCCAGTGTTTGGCCTTTTCAGGGCATGGCCAAGCAGATGCTGAAAGGCTGCAGAGAGCTGGAGGCCATTATCCTAAGTGAATTAACGCAGGAACAGAAAACAAAATACTGCATGTTCTCACTTATAAGTGAGATCTAAACATTGGGTACTCATGGACATGCAGATGGCAACGGTAGACACTGGGGGCTACTAAAGCAGGGAGTGAGGAGGGGGGAAAGGAGTGAAAAATCAACTATTGGGTACTATGCTCCCTACCTGGGTGACGGCATCACTTGTATCCCAGACCTCAGCATCACACAGTATACCCAAGCAACAACCTGCAAGTGTACCTCCTGAATCTAAAAGTTGAAATTATAAATAAAATAAAATGTTCCAATTTCCAGACCAAAAAAAAAAAAATGTTAAAGAAAAGCTGCTGCAATGTAAGAGCTGACCACTCTGGGTAGATTCTGCTCTGCTGGTTGCAAAACAGAGTTATAGAGCAGACAAAATGTATGTGTGTTTGTGTGGAAAGAGGTAGGGAGTGGTGAGTGATTGGCCTAAGAGGTCATCCCATTCTGAATACTTAGATATTAAAATATCTTCAAAAGCGGGTTGGTCATGGTGGCTCATGCCTGTAATCCCAGCATTTTGGGAGGCCAAGGCAGGTGGATCATGAGGTCAGGAGTTTGAGACTAGCCTGGCCAACATGGTGAAACCCCATCTCTACTGAAAATACAAAAATTAGCTGGCCATGGTGGCGGGTGCCTGTAGTCCCAGCTACCCAGGAGGCTGAGGCAGGAGAGTCGCTTGAACCTAGGAGGTGGAGGTTGCAGTGAGCCAAGATCACGCCACTGCACTCCAGCCTGGGCAACAAGAGCGAAACTCCATCTTAAAAAAAAAAAAAAAAAACTTCAAAAGCTTCCTGAATAGGTGGTTATTTTATCATGTTTTTTTTTTTTTTTTTTTTAAATTTTTTTTTTTTTTTTTGTAAAGTGAAAGCAAATTTATTATGAAAGTGAAAGAATAAAAGAATGACTACTCCATAGACAGAACAGCCCCGAGGGTGGCTGGTTGCTCATTTTTATGGTAATTTCTTGATGATATGCTGAACTAGGGGCGGATTATTCATGCCTCCCTTTTTAGACCATATAGGATAACTTCCTGACATTTGTAAACTGTCATGGTGCTGGTGCGAGTGTAGCAGTGAGGATGATCAGAGGTCACTCTCATGGCCATTTTGGTTTTGATGGGTTTTGACTGGCTCCTTCACTGAAACCTGTTTTATCAGCAAGCCCTTTATGACCTGTATTTTTGTGCTGACCTCCTATTTCATCCAGTGACTTAGAATGCCTTAACCATCTGGGAATGCAGCCTGGTAGGTTTCAGCCTCATTTTACCCAGCTCCTATTTAAGATGGAGTTGCTCTGGTTCACATGCCTCTGACATTTCCCCCCTTCTTTTTATAAGAGAACCCTTAATCCGAAGGATTGCAGAGGGATGAAGATCCATCTTCTGTAACTTCTTAGGCTGAATAGGGGCAATGATATTCCTGCCTAACTAGGAGGGTCTCTTGCATTCAGGGTAGAGAGGAGCTCAGTCAGAAAGCATCAGTATAGTAAGGTCCATTCATAAGTCTTGAGTTTTGACAAAAAGTGGTATCCGGAAGATTAATAAGTGTTTAAGAAAACATTCAGTAAACTTGTCCTGTATTCCTACACAAAGAGTATAACAGCAATATATTCCACAAGAGTAAAGCAAAATAAGTAAAGTGATTCCAAGTAAACTAAATTAGAAGGCTTTTCATGAACTGGGCAACTGTTGGAACTAAGCTGATATGGAGTTGCTAGATGATTCCAGTATGTGCCTAGGATTAGAATATTGATCCAGATTTTTGCATTACCAAATCTCTTGTTTCTTCTGAGTAGCAGTCAGAGATTACTGATTGGTTCACAAGAATAAGCAGGGTTAGCCTAAATTGCAGAAACAAACTTAAAAACAACTAATGAGACTATAATTTAATAACAAGTGTACCACAGTTCTTGAAACATAATATTTCTCTCTCCAGTTTCCCATTTTTACTAAAGACAAACCATGGTAAGACTGATTTGCTTTATTATACTTGGTCTGATTATTTGCATAAAATGCAGCAAGAATAATTATTTTTCACATAAGCTCTTTTAAAATTGGCTTTTATGGAACTCTGTTCCATAGAAGGAATTTCAGACAAGACTTTTTAAAAGCTGAACCCAGCCATGGGTTTGTACCCTCAAACCCTCAGATACCTGTAAGTTGGGTAAATTTCTTTCCTCTTGAGGTCCCAAGGTAACTTGGGCCTCCTGGACCTGTTAGAAAGTGACATTGTTTATTTACCACAGGTTAGAAACCTTGTACAAGGACTATTGTAGGCAAGGCATGAGGCCAGTTCCCTATGGGGCTTTTATTGGCTCTATAAGTTTAATTCCTTAAAGGAAAACACACCATTCCAGTCAAAGCCTTGGTAAAATAACCAGTTTCTCGAATTGTGTCCTGTTACAAAAGAAAACAGATTCTTATTGCACTTATGCAAATAACTATATTGCCATAAGTTAAGAATACTCACAACTAGTTTCCAAAGTCTGGAGAAATTAGGTAGAGAGAAACAAATGTGCTCCAAATTTTGTTCACAGCAGTATAATTTACTTAATTGCTACAAGCTGTAAATAGCTCAAAAGAAAAGTTTCACTGACTCTGAAAAACAAAACAAAGGATCAGCAGTGTTTCAAGCAAAGTTAAAAAGATTATTTCAGTTTTCTGCTGGTTCAGTTAATTCAGTTAACTCCTTTTCTGTTTGATATTCATGAACATTCCAGCTCTTCATGAGAATTCTGAAAGTTGTTTCCTCTATTCTAATGTTATAATTTCCAAAGTTATTAGAAACCTGCATTTAAGAACACCTGCTAGAGTTCTATAGTTGTTTATCATGATTTTCATCATGATTTTCTTACCACTATTTAATTTACAAAGAAACTTAGCATTTATACTATATGTTGACATTGTGCCAACTGGGGCTTTCAAATTTTGCATAATTGGGTTATGGAACCAACATTTTTGGGGATAACAAGAGTAATTCATTTAACTCTCACAATAATCCCATGAGATAGGTATGGGGAATGAGGAAAATGAATTTCAAAGAGGTTAAGTAACTTGTCCAAGAGCAATTAGAGGGACCATAATGGAACTGGGATTCAAATATAAGCCTGTTAGACGACCTAAAATCCAAGAAAATTTCTCCACTATATGTGCCATCCATCATCAACGGGGAACAAAAATGGTTTCTCTGTTAGAACATTATAGCTATTGTAGCATGAAAGGCCAAATCAAGGTTTTCTTCACTTTTATTTTCTGCCAAAACTCTCAGCTCATTACATCTGTGGAACTTTGTTTTTTCTAGTGAGGGGTGAAACAGCCAAAATAAAAAGCAATCGTTATGAAAAAATACCTTTAGAGTTTCCCTAAGGGAGAAAATAGGTCAGAGAGAAAATCCTGTGACTACTAAGAGGCAGGGGTCTGTGCATACACCTCTCCCCCACCCAAAAGGATGATCTAATGGGAAAAGTATGTTTGTTCAGTGACAGCAGAGAGTAGAGAAGGGTCCCAGAGTTCTGCTTCCCCTCCCTGGGTTCTAGATGTGTGTTTGTGCATGTGTGTAGTATATAATAACATTCGACTCTAGGTAGGCTAGTGGTGTGTGAGTGCTTCCTTTCCCAAGTAAGGGTGGGGGAGACCCAAGCTTTGCAGAGAAGCCCCCTCCCACCAAAGCTTGGCATGGCAGTGGCAAATGCCTGTGAGGGTAGTGGCCTAGGCAGGGTGCCTGGGTCTTGTTCCCCACACTGCCCACCACCAGTCATGGCGAGTGGGACAGGAGAGCAATGGAAAGTTTCTTGTGCTGTCAAGAGAGGCTCAAGATTGGCTGAGAGAAGCTGGATGGAGTAGAAGTGGCTGCCAATCACGATGAAGGGGAGCCATCAGCAGATGCTGCATGACCCATTTGAAAGAGAAACCACAGTTGGCATAGATGCCCCTCACTAAAGACCCAGCAAGTTGAGTGCTAGCTCCGTGGAGGCCCTGGAGGGTGGAGAGCCATCAAGAATCAGAAGCCACTGTCCCTGGGGGCTCATGCCTGCAATCCCAGTACTTTGGGAGGCTGAAGTGTTCGAGACTAGGGGCTCATTTGAGCCCAGAAATTTGAGACCAGCCTGGACAACATAGTGAGACCCTGTCTCTTAAAAAAAATTAGCCAGGTGTGGCAGCACATGCCTGTAGTCCAAGCTACTCAGGAGGCTGAAGCGGAAGAATTGCTTGAGCCTGGGAGGTCAAGGCTGCTGTGAGCTGTGATTGCATCATTGCCCTCCAGCCTGGATGACAGAGTGGGATGCTCTCTCAAAACAAAAAACAAAAAACAATAACAAAAAAAACAAGAACAACAACAAAAAAAACCCCAGTTGCTTCTCCCACTCAAATATAGGCACTTCTACAAGCTCTCTAAAACTCGTACCTTTATGTTAAAGTGGAACATAAGGTCCCTGGATTTTCCTGGGAAAAAAATTCTGACTTAACTAATAACATCAATCTTTTTGTAATCATTGATTTGACTGAGTTTACCTAGAAATTATTAGATTAAACTTTCTGCTAATAGTAATGGAACCTCAGGGAGACAATTAAATCCTGTTATAAGAAAATAAAAATACAGTTTTACTCACTTTAGTCCTTGACTATAAAAACCCATTCCCCTGTATGTAATAATGCAAAACACATCCTAATATTTTCTGCCTGCCTCCGTGTTTTCCCACAGTTTTCCATTGGTTTCTTTCTTATTTCCTCCCACACGGGCTGAATTGCTAGGCTGTCCCTGTCAGCTTTCTTGGATTTAAAGGTCAGGAGCTCCAGGGGATCTTGAAGGTGCCAGATTGTTAGTTATTATTGTAATAACTGTTCAGTTAACTAAAAGCTTTATGAATTTGTATATTGAAAAGTTTCAGATGGTTGCTATTTATTTTAGCTTGCTCCTTTTGCAATAAAAGCTTTCTATTTAATTATTAATTTGGCTGTTATTCCTGGCAATTCTTGGCTATAAATAAATGTTTTCAAAACACTATCCAAAAACCACTAAGGGTTTTTTCCTAGTGGTACAGCTGTTCTATTTGAGATTCGGATGCTGTAAGTAGTGTTTAACCATGAATAAATACTACTGATATAAATTAAATTTAAATAATAGTTTCTTCATGATTCTGGGAGGGCTGGGAGCATTGTGTATATAACAGTTTAATATAATAATGATATTATAATAATAGTTTCTTCATGATTTTGGAAGTGACTGCATTGACAGTTTAGACAAAACTTCTGAAGTCTTAATTGTAATTGGAGGACCAAAAGAATTATGTAATTTATCAATTATAATGAAAGCAGAAATAACTATTGGAGATTGTAATGACTGGTTTTATGTGTCAATTTGGATAGGCTATAGTACCTAATTGTTCAATCAAACACTAATCTAAGTGTTGCTGTGAAGGTATTTTGTGAATATGCTTAACAGCTACAAAAAATTAACTGAGTTTAAGCAAAGGAGACTATTCTTGTGTGTGGGCCTCATTTGATCAGTTGAAAGCTGAAGATAGAAATCAAGGTTTCTCTGAGAAAGAAGAAATCCTGCCTCAAGGCTGTAGCATTAGATCCTCCCTCGGTGTCTACAGCCTGCTAGCCTGCCCTATGGATTTGGAACTTGCCAGCCCCCACGATCTTGTAAGCCCATTCCTGGAAACCTCTCCCTGTCACTCCTGTCTCTGTGTGTATGTGTGTATGTATGCATGTATGTACTCATCCATTCTATTTATCTCTCTCCTACTGGTTCTGTTTTTCTGGAGAACTTTGCTGGATTAATTTTGAGTTTTGTGCTAAGAATGGCTCTAGAGGAAAGCATTTTAAGGATGAGTTTTCTGGATTGGTATGGAATATGATTAAGTTTAAATCCAGTGATAAAAATGATACTGATAGTCTGTGACATGATGTGGCAATAGAGATATGCAAAATGTCACCACTGGATACTCCTAATCAAATAGTTATAAGAGGCAAGGTTATGGGTGGCCATGTAATTGAAGCCTTAGAGCATTTCTGTCAAATGGAGAATAATGAGAATTGTTGTGTGATGGATTTTTTTTTTTTTTGAGACAGAGTCTTGCTCTGTTGCCAAGGCTGGAGTGCAGTGGTGCAATCTCGGCTCACTGCAACCTCCGCCTCCTGGGTTCACACCATTCTCCTGCCTCAGCGTCCCGAGTAGCTGGTACTACAGGCACTTGCCACCACGCCCGGCTAATTTTTTGTATTTTTAGTAGAGACAGGGTTTCACCGTGTTAGCCAGGATAGTCTCGATCTCCTGATCTCGTGATCTGCCCGCCTCGGCCTCCCAAAGTGTTGGGATTACAGGCGTGAGCCACCACGCCCAGCCTATGAAGGATAATTTTTATGGGTCAATTTGACTGGGTCAATGTCTAAACATTGTCTCTGAGTGTGTCTGTGAGTGTTTCTGGATGAGATTAGCACTTGAATCAGTTAATCCAGCAAAGCAGATTACCCTCCTCAACGTTGGTGGTTATCATCCAATCTGTTGAGGTCCTGAATAGAACAAAAGGCAGGGGAAGAGAGAACTTATTCCTTCTTTGCTTGATTGCTGAGCTGGGACTTCAGTATTCTGTGCACTTGGACTGGAATTTACAGCATCAGTTCCCCTGGATCTCAGGCGTTTGAACTCACATTAAACTATACCACTAACTTCTGGATCTCTAACTTGCAGATGGAAGATTATAGGACTTCTCAGCTTCCATAATTGCATGAGCCAATTCCTTATGGCAAATCTCTTTCTCTCTCTCTCTCTCTTTATGTGTGTGTGTGTGTGTGTGATACTCCATACAATGATGTTTTGGTCAATGATGGACTGCAAATACAACTGTGGTCCTATAAGATTATAATACCATTTTTTTTTACTGTGCTTTTTCTATATTTAGATTTTTGATATTTATTTATTTATTGTTATTTTTTGAGATGGAGTTTAACTCTGTCACCCAGGTTGGAGTGCAGTGGCATGATCTCAGCTCACTGCAACCTTTGCCTCCTGAGTTCAAGTGATTCTCGTGCCTCAGCCTCCCAAGTAGCTGGGATTACAGGTGTGTGCCGCCACACCCAGCTAATTTTTGTATTTTTAGTACAGGAAGGGTTTCACCATGTTGGCCAGGCTGTTCTCAAACTCCTGACCTCAAATGATCTGCCCACCTTGGCTTCCCAAAATGCTGGGATTATAGGTGTGAGCCACTGCACCTGGCCTATATTTAGATATTTTTATATATACAAATTTTACCATTATGTTACAGTTGCCTACAGTATTCAGTATACTAACATGCCATGCGGTTTTGTAGCCTACGAGCCATAGGCTATGCCATATAGCCTAGGTGTGTGGTAGGCTATACTATCTAGGTCTGTGTCAGTACACTCTGATGTTCATACAATGACAAAATCATGTAACAATGCATTTCTCAGAACATATCCCTGTCATTAAGTGGTGCATGACTGCGTACACATATATCCTATTGGCTCTGTCTGGAGAATGCTAATACAGGCTGCTTGCTCTTAATTGCACTGGAGAAAGTGGAGAAAGAAAAGGATGCGCTCAGGGCTTTAAATTCCCAGCTCAAACTCTGCATAAATGACCTGAAAGTTTCTGTGTTCTGAAAGAAACCCATTTGTCCTGTAGGCTCAGACCTGAGATTTCTGAAAACCAGGCTCACAGTATCATCCTGCAAGTGGCCAAACTACAACACAAATTGAATTTCAAACCTTGCCAAGTGTCTTCTGTTGAAGTGACTGCATTGATTGGGAAGAAATGGGATCCTGGAAATGGCAATGGAACATATGGAGAGATCCCGATGAAGCTGGGGACACTGAACTTCTGCCTTCTTCTGAGTTTTATTTACCAATGTAAGCAGCCTCCCACCCCTGTCAGAGGAGGCTGGCCCTGCTTTGCCTGAAGAACCTGTAATGGCCTCCCTTGAGGTTGTTGACTTGCAAGACACTGCTGATTCTTCTGCATTGTTTTTTGCAATTTATACAGACAAAAATCAGGCGAATGCATTAGTGAAGGTGTAGGATAATTGTGCAAGGAACAGAAAGTTGAATCAGGTCGAATTTATTGCCATGGGCCCAGTAGGTAGAGATTCTGAATTCAGTGTTGTAACTCAAGGAGTTAGAACGGGCTCTAACAGTTTGAACTCATATTAAACTCTACCACTAACTTCTGGATCTCTAACTCGCAGATAGAAGATTATAGGACTTCTCAGCTTCCATAATTGCATGAGCCAATTCCTTATGGCAAATCTCTTTCTCTCTCTCTCTCTCTCTCTTTATGTGTGTGTGTGTGTGTGATACTCCATACAATGATGTTTTGGTCAATGATGGATTGCAAAGAGTTGGTGACTGAAACATGAACTGAAAGGTGAGCCTACTCCAAGTGAGGATGAAATGGCAGAACTGGTACACTGTAGAGGAAGGCATCCAAGGCTTAAGGAGATTGGAATGTGTATTAGTTAGCGTTCTCCAGAGGGACAGGACTAATAGCCTAGATGTATATATGAAAGGGAGTTTATTAAGGAATATTGACTCACAGATCATAAGGTTAAGTCCCACAATAGGCCATCTGCAAGCTGAGGAGAAGGAAACCAATCCGAGTCCCAAAAGCTCAAAAGTAGGGAAGCCAACAGTGCAGCCTTCAGCCTGTGGCCGACAGCCAGAGATCCCCCGGCAAACCACTGGTGTAAGCCCAAGAGTCCAAAAGCTGAAGAACTTGGAGTCTGATGTTTGAGGGCAGGAGGCATCCAGCATGGAGGAAAGATGGAGACTGGAAGACTCACCCAGTCTAGTCCTTTCATGTTCCTCTGCCTGCTTTTATCCTAGCAGCTGATTAGATGGTACCTACCCAGATTGAGGGTGACTCGGCTTCTCCTAGTCGCCTGACTCAAATGTTCATCTTTGGTAACACCCTCACAGACACACCCAGGAACAATACTTTGCATCCTTCAATCCAATCAAGTTGACACTCAATATTAACCATCACAGGATATTAGAGTGGATTTATCATGTAGGACCTGTTTGCCCTCCTTGTGGGGAGGGATTCCAAGGACACACCTTTCACTGTAATTGTGAGAAACAAATTTGTGAGGGGAACCCTAACAGCATTGCAGTATTCTGTTAGGTGACCCAATCACCTAACAATGCATTTCTCAGAATGTATTCCTGTCATTAAGCAGGGCGTGACTGTGCCTCTCTTCCACGTAGGTCAGAAATTGCAGTGGAGATTACTACCACTGAGCTGGGATCCTTAAATGCAATGGACTTTGGAATAGCTGGGACCAAGTGCTGGCAATTAATGCCAAAGACAAGGTGGGTTTTGTTGCTGCAAGGGACAGTGGATTTCAAGCAGGAATCAGAATAGTCTGATGCATGGAGACCCACGGCATTGGCTAGCTGAACATGCTGTCCCCCTACCTGCCCCCTCCCCCCCAAAAAAAAGAGGCCGGGTGTGGTGGCTCATGCCTACAATCCCAGCACTTTGGGAGGCCGAGGCGGGTGGATCACCTGTGTTGGTCAGGAGTCTGAGACCAGCCTGGCCAACATGGTGAAATCCCATCTCTATTGAAAATACAAAAATGTTCGAGGGCAGGAAGCATCCAGCACAGGAGAAAAATGGAGGCTGAAGACTCAGCCAGACTAGTCCTTCCATGTTCCACAGGCGTGGAAGAATTAGCTGGGCATTGTGGTGGGCGCCTGTAGTCCCAGCTACTCAGAAGGCTGAGGCAGGAGAATCACTTGAACCCGGGAAGCAGAGGTTGCAGTGAGCCGAGATCGCGCCACTGCACTCCAGTCTGGGCAAAAAGAGTGAAACTCCATCTCAACAAACAAACAAACAAACAACAAAAAAAACCATGAGCAGTCTACTAAATTGCTAGTTGATCTGTGTAAGTGCAAGGGTTCTAGGTCAAGAGAACAGAAGTTTCATCTGACTCTCTGAAGCAGAGAGTCAGTCTCTCAATCAGTTCCCAGATTTGAGCCAGAGTAGAACCTCTTGAGTAGAACCTATAGAGTAGAACCTCTTGAATGAAGGAGAGGCCAGGTCCCCTCGAGGAATACCCCCACTACGTGAGAAATATTTATACTGTTACTCTTTCTCTCAGCCTTCCCGAAAGAGATGTATGCCTTTTACAAGGGTAATTGTACATTGAAGAAAAATAAATAATCAGACCTTTTGGGGACTACTGGACATTGACTCTGAACTGAAACTAATTCTAGGAGACCCAAATTATCTCTGTGGTTCACCAGTTAGAGTAGTGGCTTATGGAGGTCAGATGACCCACACAGTTTTAGTTCTGGTCCATCTCACAGTGGGTTCAGTAGGACCCCAAACCCATCCTGTGGTTACTTGCCTAGTTCAGATTGCGTAATTGGAATAGACATACTCAGTAGCTGGCAGAAACTCCATATTGGTTCTCTGACCTGTGAGTGAGGACACCTATGATGGGAAAGGTCAAGTGGAAGCAACTACAATTGCCCCTACCTGAAAAATAGTAAACTACAAGCTATACTACTTCCCTGGAGGGATTGCAGGGATTGCTGCCAGCATTCAGGACTTGAAAGATAACGAGGTGGTGATTTCTACCGCATTCTTCATTAAACTAGCCTATTTGGCTTGTGCAGAAGACAGATGAATCTTGAAGAATGGTAGTGGATTATCCTAAACTTAGCCAGGTGATGACTCCAACTGCAGCTGCTGTTCTGGATATGGTTTAATTACTTGAGCAAATTACCACATCCCCTGCTGCGTGGTATGCTGCTACTGATGTGACAAATGCATTTTTCTCCACACCTGTTAGTAAAGACTACCAGAAATAGTTTGTTTCGGTTGGCCAGCAATACACCTTCACTGCCCTATCTCAGAGGCATATTAATTCTTCAGCTCTATACCACAGTTTAGTCTGCAGGCAACTAATCATCTTTCCCTTCTACAAGATATCACATCGGTCCACAAAATTGATGACAGCAGTCTAATTGGATCAAATGAGCAAAAAGTAGAAGCTACTCAGACTTATTGGTAAAACATTTGCGCATCAGAAGGTGGGAAATAAATTTGACAAGAATTCAAGGGTCTTCTACTTCACTGAAATTTCTAGATATCCCTTCTAAGGTGAAAGAGAAGTTGTTGTATCTACAACACAAAATGAGGCACAACACCAAGTGGGGCTCTTTGGATTTTGAAGACAGCGTATTCTTCTTTTGGATGCGCTACTCTAGCCCATTTACTGAGTGGCTGAAGAGCTTCTAGTTTTCTGTGGGGCCCAGAATGAGAGAAGGATTCTGGTAGGTCCAGGCTGCTGTGCAAGCTGCTCTGCCACCTGCATTGCGATCCAGCAGATCCAGTGGTGCTTGAGGTGTCAGTGGCAGATGGAGGTGGGATTTGGAGCCTCTGGCAGGCCCCTTCCCCTGTAGGTGAATCACACCACAGGCTCTTTTTGAAGCAAAGCCCTGCCACTCTCTGCATAGGACTACTCTCCTTTTGAGAAACAGCACTTGGTGTGTTACTAGGCCTTAGTAGAGACTAAAAGTTTAACCATGGGCCACTGTCTGTTATGAACTGGGTGTTGTCTGGCCCTCAAGGCCATAAGGCTGGGCATGTACAGCAGCATTCCATCCATCATCAAATGAAAGTGGGATACATGAGATCAGGCTTGAGCAGGATCTGAAGGCACAAGTAAATTACACGAAGAAGTGGCCCAAATGCCCATGGCTCCTACTCGTGCGACATTGCCTTTTCTCTCCCAGCCTGCACCCATGGCCTCATGTGGCATTCTCTATGATCAGTTGACTGAGGAAGTGTAAACTTGGGTCCGGTTTTCAGATGGCTTTGCATGATATGCAGGCACCACCTGAAAGTGGGGACAGCTGCAGCACTATAGCCCCTTTCTAAGACATCCCTGAAGGACAGTGGTGAAGAGAAATCCTCCCAGTGGGCAGAACTTTGAGCTTTGAGCAATACACCTGGTCGTTATTTTTGCTTGGAAAAAGAAATGGCCAGTGGTACAAGTGCATACTGATTCATGAGCTGTGGTCAACGATTTGACTTGGTGGTCAATGACTTGAAAGGAACATGACTGAAAAATTGGTGATGAGGAGGAGAGGTATGTGGAATAGACATCTCCAAATGGGCAGAATCCATGAAGATATTTATGCTACGTGTGAATGCTCATCAAAGTGTCACCTCAGCAGAGGAGGATTTTAATAATCAAGTAGAGGGGCTGACCCATTCTGAGGACACCAGGCAGACTCCCTAGCCATCCCTGTCATTGATCAATGGGCTTATGAACAAAGCGTCCATGTAGCGGAGATGGAGTATATGCATTGGCATGGAAACTTTGAATTCCATGCACCATGGCTGACCTGGTTATAGCCCCTGCTGAGTGGCCAGTCTGTTGGTGGTAGAGACAAACATTGAATTTCTGATATGGCACCATTTTCTGGGAGAACCTGGTGGCCTGTTGGACTACTTACATCATAAAAGGGGCAGCGTTTGTTATTACTGGAATAGATACTGACTGTGGTATGGATCTACCTTCCCTGCACACAATGCACCTTCCAAAACTATCATCCTGTGGACTTACAGAATGCCTTATCCACCATCTTCATATTCCACATGGTTTGCTTCTGGTCAAGGAATTAACCTCACAGTAAATAAAGTGTGGCAATGGGCCCATGCCCATAGAACTACTGGTCTTACCATGGTTCCCAGAATCCTGAAACAGCTAGTTTGATAAAATGGTGGAATGGCCCTTTGAAGACTCAATTACAGCATTATCTAGGTGGCATTACCTTGCACGACTGGAGTAATGTTCTCCAGGATATATACTTTAAATCAGCATCCAATATATAGTACTATTTCTCCTATAGCCAGAATTCATGGCTCTAGGAATCAACGGGTGAAAATGGGAGTGGCACCACTCACTATTAGCCCTAATGTTCCTCTAGCAAATTTTTTTCTTCCTGTTCCCATGACCTTATACTCTGCTGGTCCAGAGGTCTTAGTTTCAAAGGGAAGAATTCTTCGACCAGAAGATGAAACAATGATTCCGTTGAACTAGAAGTTAGGACTGCCTCTGGGTTACTTTGGACTTCTCATGCATTTGAAACAACAGGCAAAGAAAGGCACTACTGTACTGGATGGAGTAACTGATCTTGATTATGAAGGGGAAATCGGGCTGCTACTACACAAGGAGGTAAGGAAGAGTATGTCTGGAATATAGGACATCCTTTGGGGTATCTCTTAGTACTACTGTGCCCCGTGATTACAGTCAATGGCAAACTACAACCCAATCCTCTCAGTCTGCTAATGGCCCAGACTCTTCAGGAATAAAGGCTTGCGTCACCTCACCAGGCAAAGAACCATGATTAGCTCAGTTGTTTGCCAAGGGTAAAGTGAATATGGAAGGGTAGTAGAAGAAGGTAGTTATAAATACCAACTACGACCGTGTGACCAGTTGTGGAAATGAGTGCCATAACTGTTAACAGTATTTGTTCCTCATTTTGTTATTAATGTGTTTGAGTGTATCTGTCTGTTTATCTATCTCTATCTATAGCAAATGTCTGTGTTTCTTTCCTCCCTTATTCCCTTACTGTACAACATTAAGATGTGTTAATAATAGTTAAGTTAAAGGATATCAAGGAGAAGAGTGAGTATCACCCTAAGGATATAACCCTTCTGAGGAAGGGTTAGTGCATTTTAAATTGTGTGTTTTGGATAGCTGTATCATGTTAGGCAAAAGTATGACTTTGTAATTTTCTATTTGGGGATTAAGTATGGGTTAACTTGTGTATGAATGCCAAGTTAACAAGAGATGAATGACTTAATTTTATGTGTCAACTTGGATAGGCTATACTACCCAGTTATTTCATCTGACATTAATCTATGTATTGCTGTGCAAATATTTTGTTGATATAGTTAACATCTATAATCATTTGATAATGTGTGTGAGCCTCATTTAACCAGATGGCAGGGGAGCAACTGTAGTTTTCCAGAGAAGCAATTCTGCCTGAAGACTGCAGCGTCAACTTTTGCTCAAGAGAGCTCAGCCTGCCAACCTGCCTTACTATGGATTTTGGAGCTGCCAGCTCCCACGATTACATGGGCCAATTTATTTAAAAAATAGCCTATTGTCTGGGAACTCTGGAAAAATGCACTTCTGTCCAAGCTCAGTGGCTCATGCCTGTATTCCCAGCACTTTGCGAGGCCAAGGCAGGTAGATCACTTGAGGCCAAGAGTTCGAGACTGGCCTGGCCAACATGGAGAAACCATGTCTCCTACTAAAAATACAAAAATTAGCTGGGCATGGTGGCGCATGTCCGCAAACCCAGCTACTTGGGAGGCTGAGGCACAAATTCGCTTGAACCCAGGAGGTGGTAGGTTGCAGGGAGCTGAGATCGTGTCACTGCACTCCAGCCTGGATGAAAGAGTGAGGCTGTATCCCCCCACCAAAAAAAAATAAATAAAAATACACTTCTATACATACACAGGCTATGACATCTTATGGGTATTGGAAGATTATTTGGGCTTATATCTGCTACAACTAGTTCATGGTGCTTGAAAAGAACAATTCTATAAAAGGGTCTAGGCCTATGATGGCAAATAAGCTTCATTGATATGACAACTTTGATGGATTTCACATGGCTGGAATGCTGTTTTGAGAAGGTTTATGACTCTGTGTCTGGGCTCAGGAGGAAAGAGTGCCATGATTAATCACCTCTGTCTACTGTAAGACAGTGAGGGGAAAGAGTGATTTATGAGTCATGAACTTATTAGTATCTGAAATTCTCTTGTTAATTTATTTGTTGGCATGTTTACCTTCTGCCACCCTATCTCTAGGATGTAAGCTCCATGAGAGCATGGGCTTTGTCTGTTTTCTTTGTGGATCTGTCTTCAAAACCTAAAAATGTATCTAGATTTACAAAATGTAAAATATTTATAAATAAATATTCAAAAACAAGTTGTTGAATGTATTTTCTTCTCTTGATCTGGCTTATGCATATTTTAATAAACAATTTAAGTAAGAGCCAATACTTTGTAAGCTCTTGTTTCCAGGGTTGGCTTTATGAATATTTTCTTTTTTGTATAAATTTAAGGGTTACAAGTGCAGTTTTGTTGCATGGGTATATTGTGTAGTGGTGAAGTCTGGACTTTCAGTGTAACCATCACTTGAATAATGTGTGTTATATGCACTAAGCAATTTTTCATTTCTCACCTCCTCCCACCATCCCACCACTCTGAGTCTCCACCATCTATAATTCCACACTCTTATGTCCATGTGTACACATTGTTTAGCTCCCACTTATGAGTGAGAATATGTAGTATTTGACTTTGTTTCTGAGCTATTTCACTTAAGATAATGGACTCCAGTTCTGTCCATGTTGCTGCAAAAGACATGATTTCATTCTTTTTTATGGCTGAGTAGTATTCCATTGTATAGGCTATATGAATCTTAATAGATATTGATTAGAGGAGATAAAATAGATGAAATCACAGTATCCAACACATTTTAAGGTACTCAGTAAATAATACTTGAATCTGAAATCTGCAGTGTTGCTTTTCATTCAGGCAGAATGATTTATTAATGTTGAGGATATATACATGAATAAAATACAAACGTTGGCTTCAGTAAGCCCAAATTTTTATTTAAGGGGAATCAGAGAGGAAAATGAGTGTTATAATCCAATGTGATACGTGCTTTAATAGAGCTAAGTTTATGGTGATCCCAGAGACAGTACACTCTGGAGGAATAATCAACTTTACCAAATTTAGGGAGAATCAGTTTGTAGGGAAGTTTTCATAGAAGAGAAGATACTTGACGGATGAGGAGAGCATTCTGATACGGGAAACATCCTTTGAAAAAGCACAGAGATATAGAATGAAATGCTGGGTTTATGAAATGCTAATATATTGCAGATGCCCAGTTAGTAGAATGGGGTGGTTGAGGACTAGGTAAGGACTAGATCTGTTCTGTTCAACATGGTAGCCACTAGCCACACATGGCTGTCGAGTGCTTGAAATATGGCCATTTCACATTGAGATGTGCCATAAGTAAAGTGCACATTGAACTTGAAGAGTTAGTGAAAAAAGTATAAATGATCTCATTAATAACTTTTCAATGTTTTTCAGATTTTATTTAAATGTTAAATGATGGTGGGCATGGTGGCTTACGCCTGTAATCCCAGTACTTTGGGAGGCCAAGGTGAGAGAGGATCACTTGAGCTCAGGAGTTCAAGACCAGCCTGAGTAACATCGTGAGAACCCATCTTTACAAATTAACAACAACAAGAAAAAAAAAAAAAAAGAAAAAGGAAAAAAATGGTAAATGAAGGTTGCCCAGCTAGCATTTGAGGATTGAGTCTGCTGTGAAAAGTCCCTGAATTTTTCATAGCAGTGAACCAACTTCAAGGAAATTCTTTCCAGCTTTACAGTGGTGGGAATGGAGAGAGTTGGGTCCTGGGAGCCTGGACCACATCTGTCAATTATTTATCCTTTCCCTGTGATTTGCATACAAGCTGAAGGCAAAAAATCAGAATGGTATTATCTTCCACACTGAGCCCTCTTTTGGGCCTCCAGGATGGATGTTTCTCTTAGTGTGTTCTGCGGCTGAATTCAGTATTCAGGCCGTGACTGGGGCTCAGAAACTGCAATTCATTTTTATCAGCGGCAGTGTAACTGCCCCTGGGGCCTCAGGTTCCAGGAGCCAGTTACAGGTAGCTTTAAAGGTGAGGTGAGTCTGGTGTTCAACAGGGGTTTGTCTTGCTCTTCCTGTGCTCATTGTGCTTTTGCAATAGAAAGGAATTAGGTTTTAGGAAACAAAGCTTTTGCCCTGTGTTGATGCTTCAGATTCAACTATTGCCAACAAATATCTAGGCTTGGTTCCATGGCTCATCTATAGTCATGGCCATGTGGTGTATATTTAACCACTGTATACAGGCTTCACGGGATTTCATAACTTTTTTTTTTTTTTTGAGACGGGTTCTTGCTGTGTGGCCCAGCCCTGAGTGCAGTGGTGCTATCATTGGCTCACTGCAGCCTCGCCCTCCTGGGCTCAAGCAATCCTCCCACCTCAATCTCCTGAGCAGCTGGAACTACAAGCGCGCACCACTATCCCCTGCTAATTTAAAAAACAATTATTTTGTAGAGACAAGGTCTCACTATGTTGCCCAGGCTGATCTGATCTGCAACTCCTGGCCTCAAGTGATCCCCCTGCCTTGGCCTCCCAAAGCACTGTGATTATAGGCATGAGTCACCATGCCTGGCTGATCTCATGACTTGTAAAATACAATAATTTTATTAATTCTTATTAACTTATTAATCTATAGGTTATTACTACTATAACTTGACGTAGTATTGATTTACCTAATTTTGAGCAGGAATACACTTAACAGGCAGAAAAAAAAATTTTTATTGTGGTATAACTTGAAGTACACAAATCTCAAGTCTGCATACTGATAATCTTTTACTTATGTTTAGATATATGAAACCATCACCCAGATTAAGGTGTAGCACCATTCCAGAAGGCTCCTTCCTGTCCCTACCTTGTCAATATCTTTCCTTTAAAGGAAACCACTATTCCTTTATCATTGTAGGTTAAAGACAGGCATGATTTTAGCAACTTTTAAAGCATTGTAGATATTTCTGTATCTGGCTAACTGCATGTTTTTAATTTCAGAGTGGTGTGGCTTAAAAAAAAAACAGTGAAAGCAAGGAGATAGCAGTCATAAAATCTTCTTTAGTGTATGTGTTCATGTCCTATAAGACTTTGGGGGAAACTCTAAGAGAAATGATGTTGTAAGTAGAACGACATTTAATTTCTGCCTCTTCTATGTGTTCTAATTTAATTGTTGGGTGGAATCTGCTATGTGCCATGACAGTAAAGTAAATGAGGATGTGTGTGTGTGTGGTATGCTATTTCTAACACAAAGATATATGTTATCTTTTTTTTTTTTTTTTTTGGAGACAGGGCCTCATTCAGTCACTCAGGATGGAGGGCAGTGGCGTGATCACTGCTTACTGTAGCTCAACCTTCTGGGCTCAAGCGATCCTCCCACCCCAACCTCCCTAGTACCTGGAACCACAGGCACGTGTTACTGTGCCCATTAATTTTTGTATTTTTTGTAGAGACAGGGTTTCCCCATGTTGCCCAGGCTGGTCTCAATCTCTTGGGCTTAAGCAACCACCTTGGCCTCTCAAAGTGCTTGGATTACAGGCATGAGCCACTGCGCCCAGCCTGTTCTGTTATTTTTATTGTGGAACTGAAAGATAATAGCCTAGGTAAAATCTGTATTAGGAAAGTGCACAGTTTGCAGGCCAAGTAGTCTTCGCAAGCACAGTGATTTTTAAAAACAATTTGCAAAGCTGCTGAAGCTTCCATTCATACCTACTGCCTTAGGTGACAACACAGCACTTACTCTTGTGAGTGGCAATGTCTTACCTACTGAATCGGTCTTCTCTAATTGGGATACTTGCTAGAAGTTTCAAAACAAAATATTTCTGGCAGCTGTGTGCATCTGCAAATATTTTCTGAATGAGGGCAGTAGCGGATAAGTACAGAGGACCTGACTTAAGGAACTCAATAGACAACTTACGAAAATGCATGTCGATTTTAGTTATTTTGATTGCAAACTTCTTGATGGCAGGCGGTTTTCAAGTATTATGCGGCTTTTCTAGCCCCTTCAACACTTGATGTTAACTGACAAAAGCTTGCTGATATTTGTACTTTGACTTGGCTTTATAAGATGTAGTAGAGGTCTACTGTCTACAGTTGTACATACAGTGCTAAACTGCTGACCTCAACCTTCCAGTTGCTCTATGTGCAGCCTACACATGATATTACTATGTTTGGATTTTTACATAATTCTGGGCTCAAGAGACAGGATATTTGTTTCACATTTTTGGGGGGCTTGTTCTAAATGTAAAAGTTTGCCTAGCATTTAGGCTGCGTTAAAAGAGGACAGGTAAAATTATTTCCAGCTCTAAAATATGTGTTTATCCCTAGAGAGGGGGCATTTGGAGAGGAAAGATGAATGGTCCTGCCTTCAGAATGAGGCTGACATGAGACTGACTTAGAGTGGTGTCTTTCATTGAGTCTAGAATCTATGAGTATTGAGACACTTTCAAGATGCTTCATCTTAAAGATACTGTGGTCTCCTTCTTTTGTTCTCTGCCTATTCCTCTGAGTCATGCTGTTTTCCTAGAGAGATTTTATTTATTTTGCAAAACACTTGCCTTCCGGGGACAGCCTTATTTATTAGGTGTCTGTCCTGTGACTCTCTAGGGAATGACCATCACACACTGTTGCCCAAGAGTACGTAAACCATACAGACAGCTCCATGCAGCTCACTCAGCCTGCACATATGAGCTGGTGCAGTGGTTTGTTGTTTTAACTCGTACTAGAGAAGCATTGTGAAATTGCTGACCATTTAAACAGTATTAGAGTTAACAATTGTCCTAATGTATTACGCCCTGTAGCTACTTCTGTTCAGTACGTTTAATATGGTTGTAATCTTACTTAGTTCTGTTGTATTTATGTATTCCCTTCCTTCCCAAAGTGCTTCCCAATATGTTTTAAGGTATTAGTTCTGTGCAGTAATCCTGTGAGGATGACCAACTCTTTTTTTTTTAAATTTTTTTTTTGCACACAAAACAATAAACATTTTCTAAAAATACATACAAACAAAAAGATGCATATCAAACATATTAGGAAGGTTGCACATGGGAAGACGGGGAATAGAAATGGGGGGTGGGAATTAAAGAAAATAAATGAGAGAGGGACTTTGTATGGATCAATGATAATAACTCAATCCTCTATTTGACAAAGAAGAAGGAGAAGGAAGAGGAAGAAAAAGAAAAAGAAAGTGAGATAAAGGATCAGAAAGGGAGGAAAACAGAAAAAATCAGAGTATGACTCCAGGGTAGACCTGTTTTGTTGTCGCTTGGTTGGTTGGTTGGTTTGTCTGTTGTATTTTTCATATGTTTCGCCATGTTGGCCAGGCTGGTCTCGAACTCCTAGCCTCAAGTGATCAACCCGCCTCGGCCTCCTAGAGTGCTGGGACTATAGGCGTGAGCCACCACATCCAGCCCCCACATTGCTTCTGGCCTCCGTGGTAGACCTCCCAGACGGGGCGGCCGGGCAGAGGCGCTCCTCACTTCCCAGACGGGGTGGCCGGGCAGAGGCACTCCTCACATCCCAGACGATGGGCGGCCGGGCAGAGACGCTCCTCACTTCCTAGACGGGGTGGCGGCTGGGCAGAGGTGCTCCTCACCTCCCAGACGGGGCGGCCGGGCAGAGGCTGCAATCCCAGCACCCTGGGAGGCCAAGGCAGGCGTCTGGGAGGCGGAGGCTGCAGTGAGCCAAGACCAGGCCACCGCACTCCAGCCCGGGCAACACCGAGCGCCGAGTGACCGAGACTCCGTCTGCAGTCCCAGCACCTCAGGAGGCCGAGGCGGGCAGACCACTCGAGGTCAGGAGCTGGAGACCAGCCTGGCCAACATGGCAAAACCGCGCCTCCAGCCAAAGGAGAAAAACCAGGCAGGGATGGTGGCGTGCCCCGGCAATCCCAGGCAGCCCGCAGGCCGGGGCAGGAGAATCACGGGAGCCGGAGGCAGGGAGTCAGCAGCGAGCCGTGTATACTCTAGCCTGGGCCACAGAAGGAAGGAAAGAAAGGAAAGAAGGAAGGAAGGGAGGGAGGGAGGGAGGGAGGGAGGGAGGATGACCAACTCTTTTTCTCTGTTTAATAAAAAATGATGGAAGGCCGGGCACGGTGTCTCATGCCTGTAATCCCAGCACTTTGGGAGGCTGAGGCCGGTAGATCACCTGAGGTCAGGAGTTCGAGACCAGCCTGACCAACATGGCAAAACCCTGTCTTTACTGAAAATACAAAATTAGCTGGTTGTGGTGGTGCATGCCTGTAATCCCAGATACTCGGAAAGCTGAGGCAGGAGATTCGCTTGAACCCAGGGGTAGAGGTTGCAGTGAGCCCAGATCGTGCCATTGTACTCCAGCTTGGGCAACAAGAGCGAAACTCCATCTCAACAATACATACATAAATAAATAAAAAGATGGAAAATGGAAGTTGAGGGTGAGGGTGTATGTATGTACATATAAAACAGATAGAGGTTTTGCCTATGCATGCAGGCAGGAGACTGCCTGTGATTTGATGAGCTTTACAGCAGCCAGGCTGGTTGGGCACAGCCGTATTTGAGTATCTTGAGCATTTCCCAGCATCCCTTGGGATGCCGTTCTTTTTGAGAGGAAGAGACTCTATCATCCATACTCGTTTCCTAGGGCTGCCCTAGCAAAGGACCACAATCTGGTGGCTCAGAACAACAGACATTTACTGTCTGATAGTTCTGGAGGTTAGAAGTCCAAGATCAAGGTGTTGGCAGGGCTGTGCTCTTTCTGAAACTTGTAGTCAAAGGATCCTTCCTTGCCTCTTCCAGCTTCTGGTAGCCCAGACATTCCTTGCCCTGTGGCAGCACAACTTCAGTCTTTACATAATCTACTCTTGCACCTGTCTATTTCTGTGTCCAAATTTTCCCTTTTTATCTTTTTTAATTTTTAATTTTTTTTTGAGATGAGGTCTGTCACCCAGGTTGGAATGCAGTGGTGAAATCTCCACTTACTGCAACCTCCACCTCCTGGGCTCAATTGAGCCTCCCACTTCAGCCTCCTGAGTAGCTGGGACTATAGGTACCTGCCACCATCCCTGGCTAATTTTTGTATTTTTTTTGTAGAGGCGGGGTCTTGCTATGTTGCCCAGGCTGGTCAAGAATTCATGGGCTCAAGCAATCCGCCTGCCTTGGCCTCCCAAAGTGCTGGGATTACAAGCATGAGCCACTGCGCCCAGCCCAAATTTCCCTGTTTTATAAGGACACCAGTTATACCGGGTTAGGGTCTGTCCTAATGATTTAATCTGAACTACATCTGCAAAGGTTTTATTTCTAAATAAGACCACATTCCGAGGTATTGGGGCATAAGACATCAACCTATATCCACCACCTCTTGGAACTTCTGACTAATGGCCTCGACATGGCCCCTGACCAAGCATGCTTCTAAATGTTGTTCAGCCCTGGTAACAACTAGCCCTGAAACCTGACATTGGGAAGATGTACTTTATGGGCTGTGTGTGTGGGGAGTCAGGAGACAGTCACCAGGTATCTGGACCTCCTTGGTCCCACAAAACACAGCAAGATAATTGAATCATAAAGGAGCCAAACACTGACTAAACCACAAGCTAGATGTTCTACCTCTGAATAATGTGGGTGAACTGTGCTTCTAAGATACAGCTTAACCTCATTCAGCACAAATTTGATTTAACACATTCAATTAATCTTATCAGTAAATATTATACACGAGATGATTCATTATCTACACTGGAAATGGCCACTGCTGATAGCCGGGTTGCTCGCCTCTCCCTTCTGCTTCTTCTCGCACTTGCTTTGCTCAGCTTGCTTCCTTAATATGTTGGCTTGGTTCTCTTCTTTTATCTGTCCTGGTTTGCTGATAGCTTTCCTTCCAAGTGGAGGTCAAAAATCAGCATGGTGAGAAGAATCCATAGATACTTAGCTCCGAATAAGACAAAAGAAACTTTGACAAAGAGGAAGTGTATCTTTATTTAAAACATAATAAAGAGAAGTCATGCATTTTATTAAAAAATAATTCCCATACTTTTTTCGTTTATAAAAATATACATTTAAAAAGCTTTATGAAAAAATAGATAAACATAAGAAAATAAAAACAATCCATATTCCCCCTCATAATTCCAAAACTAGTGATGCACATTGTTAATGTTTTGGTATAGACCCTTCCAGAAGGAAGATAGATTATGATTTGTACTTGTATGCCCCTTGGTGCTGCATCAAATAGATCAAAGGAGTGAATATTAAGTACATAAATATAAAGAAATAAAAATATAAAGAAAAAACAGTAGAAATGTTTTGTTTTTTAAAAATTGATATTGTATTGTACGTGTGGGTTTATTATCTGCTCTCTCTCTTTTCAGTAACATATTGTAAGTATTTTCTTTTGTCATTAAATATTTTTCTATAGCATCATGTCATTTCATCATTCTACAATAGAAATTATCTGCCATTGTAGGAATGTACAAATAATTTAATAAGTTTAATCAATGCTCGTATAGGACATTTTATGATCTTTTTCAAATATTCTTTATTATCATCAGTGGTGCTATGCATAGAGTTGTAGTTCATCTTTGAACAGATTCATGCTAACTTATTTCCTCAGTATTTCCTTTCCTTCATAGAAGTAAAGTCAGTGGGTTAAATTTATGCATAATTGACAGACTGCTCTCTGGAAAAGTTGGATCAATATACACTCCTGCCAGCAGTGCTTGAGGACATGTGCTTCCTAGCATGTGTGACAGTACAACACAGTAGAATATAAGACATTGTTTCAGTTTGATAGATTATGATTTGTACTTGCATGTCCATTGGTGCTGCATCAGATAGATCAAAGGAATAAATATTAAGTATATAAATATAAAGAAATAAAAATGCTATTATGCAATTTCCAATGGAAAGAGTAGGGTACTGGGAGAACTGACCACCCATTTGAAAAAAGAAAAAATTCTCCTGAAGATTTTTTGCAAATTTGTTGGTCATTCATGTTTCTAATTTTTTGAATTGCCTGTTTATGTCCTTGACCCATTTGGTATTTAGGTGTGATTGTCTTTTCTTTATGGATTTGTGTTCTATTTCACTAATTTGATTTCTTGATTTTTCATAAATGATACAATTTCTCTCAAAATTTCATTTGTCATTTAAGTTTGTGAATTTTCTTTTAATATAAAGACATGAAAAACATTTTAGTCAATTTATCATTATCTCCTTTTATGGTTTCTTTTAAACTGGCAGTCTTAAAATTTCCTTTACAATTCTAAAGTTACATATATTTTTTTCTAGTACTTTTGTGGTTTTTACATTTAAGTCTTTAATCCATTTGAATATATTTGAATATATTTGAGGTTGTAGAATATGAAGTAGACATCCAAGTTCTCTCTTTTTTCAAATGAACAGTCAGTTGTCCCAGTATTCTACTCTTTTCATTGGAGATTATATACTAGTAGTTTTTTTTTTATATTTAACTACTTTATATTTATTTATCGTTCTGTTATTTCATCAGAATCACATTGTTTTAATTGCTGCAACTTTATCACATTTTTAAATACCTGTGAGTGCAACTTTATTCATTACTTCTTTTTTGAAATGTTCTTGGAAATGATACTTACACATAACCTCATCTATTTAAAGATGTGAAATAAAAACAAAAATGGTTTTTCTTAAATGCCTGCCTTAAAACTGGCGTTTAGTTAAAGAATCAAGTGCATTTTGGGAAAGCTATGCTTCCCCTCCCCTTCCTGATGATTGTAACTGTACAGCAGTTCCAGGGAGGACAACTGGGGAGCGGAAGTATGCTAACTTTGGAAATAGCTAGTCTTAGCTTTGAAACCTGGTTTTGTCAGTTGTTAGCTGTGTGCTCTGGACAAGCTAATTAATCTTTAAGAAACCCAGTTTAGCTGTCAATAAAAATAGTGATGATAATACCATACCTATCTCACAGGGCAATAAGAGGATTAAATGAGACAATGTTTGCTAATACAGAGTGTATCATTGCCATCAAAGAAGGAGTTTAATAAATGTTAATTTCCCTTTCCTTCTACTGATCTAGGATGTTTTGTTTGTAAAACATTTTTATATACATCATCTCATTTGACTCACAAAGGTCTTGACTCACTAATCATACAGTTTCTGTGGTATTGAATTACATGGTGATTTAATAAGATATGATGATGATATAATGGATATTAAATGATGAACCTAGAAAATATTGAGTTTTTGTTATAATTTTTTTAAATTAAAAAAAATTTTATACAGACGAGGCTGGTCTCAAACTCCTGAGCTCAAGGAGTTTCTTTTTCTTTTTCTTTTTCTTTTTTTTGAGACGGAGTTTCACTCTTGTTGCCCAGGCTGGAGTGCAATGGCACGATCTCGGCTCACCGCAACCTCTGCCTCCCAGGTTCAAGCGATTCTCCTGCCTCAGCCTCCCTAGTAGCTCCACCTGGTATTTGTTTTTTAGTAGGGTTGTTCTCCATTTGGTCAGGTGGTCTCTGATCCAGACCTCAGGTGACTTGCCTGCCTCTTACGGGTTCACGTCATTCTCCTGCCTCAGTCTCCCGAGTAGCTGGGATTACAGGCGCCTGCCACCATGCCCGGCTAATTTTTTGTATTTTTTAGTAGTGACGGGGTTTCACCATGTTAGCCAGGATGGTCTGGCTCTCCTGACCTCGTGATCTGCCCGCCTCAGCCTCCCAAAGTGCTGGGATTACAGGAGTGAGCCACAGCACCCAACCAAGGAGTTTCTTTTAAGCACATAACAAACTTCTCCTGCATTCTTTTTTTAATTTTTAGAGATTCAGGGGTATGTGCAGGCTTGTTAATAAAATCATTTTAATTAATGACTTAGGGTGGCAATAGTTTTTACTTTTTCAGCAACCTGGTATATGTAAATAAGAATTCATGGTACACTGCTGATGCACATATTTTTAGAAGCATACTTAGTCTATAAAGCAAAACCCATGAGTATGTGATATGTTTGTAGTCTAACTTATCCAGTTTCAACTGTGTTAATAGCTTTGATCCCTATTACATTAAACATGATTTTTAATTGAAAAATTAATAAGAAACTGATTTTATTCTCAGTTGAGTAACAGATTAAAGCTAATATTAAATTAGCAATTTGTATTTATAACAATCCTAGTGGCCGGGCGGGGTGGCTCACGCCTGTAATCTCAGCACTTTGGGAGGCTGAGATGGGCGGAGCACGAGGTCACGAGATCGAGACCATCCTGGCCAACATGGTGAAACCCCATCTCTACTAAAAATACAAAAAATAGCTGGGCATGGTGGCCCACGCCTGTAGTCCCAGCTACTCGGGAGGCTGAGGCAGGAGAATTGCTTGAACCCGGGAAGCGGAGGTTGCAGTGAGCCGAGATTGCACCACTGCCCTCCAGCCTGGTGATGGAGTGAGACTCCATCTCAAAAAAAAAAAAAAATTCCTAGAGAAAATAAATATGCCAGTATAACATACTATAGTCATTAAGACTGTCTGGAGTCATTGAGACTTGAATTTGAAGCTCAGCATTACAATGTAGCAGCTGTGTAACTTTGGATAAGGTACCTGAGCTCTTTTAGCCCCAATTTCTTGTCTGTAAAATGGAGGTAATAATAGTGCCTACAAAGAAGTTTGTTGTGAGGGAAAGGAAACAAGTAGTCAAGCACTTAGCCCAGAAAGTGTTCATTAAACAGTTGTTGTTGCTGTTGCTGTTATTCACTGGTGAATAGCAAAATCATACAGTCCCTTTGGAAGGAAGGATTTAAAATAATTTAAACAAATAATCATTAAAAATTTCAACCAGTACATTTATGACAAATGTAATAGTATTCCAAGCAGATGATAGTTTTTAAAAATTTATACCTGTGTATATTTGGGTAGAGACAAAGGATTATTTAAAAAGTATTTTCAGGTTGGGCACACTGGCTCATCCTTGCAACCCCTGCACTTTGAGAGGCTTGAGTCCAGGAGTTTGTGACCAGCCTGGGCAATATAGGGAGACCTTTTCTCTGGAAAATAATAATAATAACAATAATAATAAAATTAGCCAGGCTTGGTGGTGGCATGTGCCTGTAGTCCCAGGTATTCAAGAGGCTGAGGCAGGAGGCTCACTTGAGCCCAAGAGTTTGAGGTTGCTGTGAGCTATGAATGCACTACTGTACTCCAGCCTGGGTGACAGAGGAAGACTCAGTAAAAACAAAACAAAATAAACAAACAAAAACTGCAAAGCTGTGATTACCATACAGTGCTAGTAATAATTATAATAAAAACAAAGGCTCCAAAATTATTACAAGTAAATCTATATTCACAGGTAGATAATGCCAAGCCTGAGCCCACAGGGCAGAGGGATGCTAGGGGCTCACAGAGGAAGACCTTCTTTTGATTTTACACACAAAAACCTTGTTTTATTTTGCATATAGATTCCCCTTCTAACATTTTCTGAAGTGGTCTCAAAAGCTTATTTAGGATATTGGTTTTCCTGGATCCTGTCCAAGCTTTTCCTTCTGCATTTAAGCCTTATGTGAGCAGAGGATTTAGACTAAGTAGAGAGAAGACTTTCTTCTTCTTGGCTTTTTAGAGGAGGTGCTCTGGAATTTGGAAGATGCTACACAGTGAAGTCTGGGATATACATTTTTGGTACCCAGTAAACTCATGTTCAGAGAATAAGGCCTTAGTAGAGCCATATATGTGAGATATTTGGAATCATCCGAACCTGTAGCAAAGGTTAGATCCTGGTTTTTGTTTCTCGGATGTCTGCTTTATGTCTTAAAACAACAGACAAAATTTCTTGGCTCTGTGAATATGCAATTCTGTTCTTAGATTAGAGAGAAGCTTTACTCATGTGGTTTGGAAGGCTTCCTTTCCTAGTTGTTTTCAGTGTGTGCGAAGCACTACATTTTGAAGGTCAGAGAAGTCACGACACATTATAGGTAAGCTCATCAGCTTCTTACTTCACAGTGAGTTCTGAAAAGCACGATGCATGCAGTCCAGTAAGTGATGGTCATGATGTTCTGGTTCAGAACATTTGGGTTTCCCTACAGGTGTAATCGGTATGGAGTGAGTCATTAGTCATTGCATTTTCTGGAAGAGTCGGTAGAGAAAACGTTTAAGTGAAATGGAATACAGTGTTATAATTCACTTTTGTCACTCACAGGAGAGGATGATGTTTTGCATCAGGCTTGTTTACTGAAAAAGCTTATTATAGCCTGGTTCTTATGCTAAGTACTGGCTAAAAAAGTATAGAATGTGCCAGGCGCGGTGGCTCACGCCTGTAATCCCATTACTTTGAGAGGCTGAGGCAGGTGGATCACAAGGTCAGGAGTTCGAGACCAGCCTGGCGAACATGGTGAAACCCTGTCTCTACTAAAAAGACAAAAATTAGCTGGGCGTGGTGGTGGGTGCCTGTAATCCCAGCTACTTGGGAGGCTGAGGCAGGAGAATCGCTTGAACCTGGGAGGCGGAGGTGGCAGTGAGCCGAGATTGTGCCACTGCACTCCAGCCTGGGGGAAAGAGCGAGACTCCACCTCAAAAAAAAAAAAAAAAAAAAAAAAAAAAAAAAGAATGCACAACTTTTCCAATATTGATTTAGATTATTTATACTAGGAATGTGTGAGGATGCCTTGAGCAAACATGTCCTTTTATATGGTTAAGAAAATTGAATGTTGTAGGATATAGAGATAGTGGTAGTAGAAGGTAATAGTATAGAGCTATGTACCTAAGGAAAGAGAATGTGATGGAGAAACCCTAGGTACTATGGGTGACTGAGCCAAAAAGAAAGTAGTGGAAATCTTATCCAAGTAACCAAAAGCCGCACTTCACTGGGCTGCTTAAAGGCAAAAATACTTTTAGCTCACCACTGATTTGCAATATGGGGGTGGAGGGGAGAAGTGTTTAAAAGATGCTGAAGATTCCCATGCAAGAGAGGGAAAGCCAATTTCCCAAGTGGTGATAGTCCAAAGGCAGGAACCTGTCACAGACACAACAGTACAAACACTACAGTATTTGCTAATGTTGTGAAGCCATCTGCAATTCAAACTCCCAGTATATATACTGGACATATTCCTCCTGTTTGAATACAAAAACCCACTTCCTCAAAGGCTAGAGTTCTTTAAATTTAATGTTAATTCAAGGTTCAAGGATTGACCCTTCAACAAAGGCAGATGTGTTTGCCACCAGGAAAAACAATTCGGGGAAGGGTTAGTTTGACTTTTAGCTATTATTTATCATTTCTTACCCAAACTTGTTTTCACATCTGAAGGACCAACAGGATAAAAGTTGATACATTAGGGACTTGAAGTTCAGAGTATTATTAAATCATTTCCAACAAATATATATAAACAGCGTCTTCCAGGCAGGTCAGGGCTTAGCTCAAGTCACTTTCAGTTGCTGTGCCTCAGGGAGGATGATGGTTAGACCTCCCACTCTAAGATTTCCATTGTTCTTCTAACCTTTCTAGCTGAACATGATTCCAGTTAATGTAACAATCTCATAGCCTGGAAAGAAACTTTGCCAGCCTGGGAAATCTACTTTGCTGGCCTGGGAAGTATTCTGGTGAGCACTGAGGGAAGGGAGTGGGGGTGTTGGAAAGAAGACTTGAAATTCCTTTGTGTTATCTGTAAATAGAACATTCTAACTCTTTGGTCTCTTCTTCCTCCTCTCCCCCAACCCCCTCTGTCATCATTTTCAATTATATATAGGAGGTTGGAAGGTTTCTCTTGCGCTCTTAACCCCAGTCACCTAAATACCCTTTGTGAGGGAAACTGGGTAAGAATAGTAAAACTGGAAGGCTTTCCTACTCTGGTCTTGCTCTTGTCCGATTCTCCTCTAGCTCCTCCTCCCTTTATCTCTCTCTCCTCTCATAAAAGTGCTTTAGTTGAGGCTCCCTAGGATTCACCCTCCAGCTCCTGCCTGCACTTGAAGCCAGGCTGGGGTCTGCACTTGCAATTAGCATGTCTGTTGGACTGGGCCACAGTATCCCACCTGGCCACTGCCGCATGCCTCCTCAGTGCCTGCTGGGGCTCCTGGTCTCTCTAGCCTGGGGCTTTGGGCTGACAAGTCCCCTCTTCCTTGCAGCTCCCTCAAAGTCCCAGACACAAAGGCCTCCAGGATGCTGTGTTAATGCTTGGCTGGAGCCTTCCAAGATTAGAATCAAAGGGGCATTTGGGGGTAGTTTTGGTCTTTGAGACTTCAGTCATCCCATATTCCCTCTACCCAATAGAAAGCAGAAGGGGCCTATACTCTCATCTAGCAGCTTCTAGTTCCTCCTATCGATTGGCCTTTTCCCTTGGCCCAGGGCCAAGGACAGATTTTCATGAATAGGAAAGCTCCCCTGCGGAGAGATGTCAAACATGCCCAACTAGACAATGGCCATGAGCAACAAAAGATCTGTGGGTGATCCTGTAGGAGTTTGATTCCCCCAGGCAGCTGTGGGCAGGGCTGTGTGGGTCTTTAGATTGTGTTGAGCAGTTGGTGGGTGTGGAAGCTTGATTTTCTGGAGTTCAGTGACCAAGAATCTCAAGTTCTCTGTTTAGTCTTTCACTCTGGTGAATGGGTTCAGGTCTGAAGGCCTGTACTTTTTGGGTGCTGAGCCCCGAGTTCTGAGCTGAGAGTTTCTAAGCTGAGAAGAGCACAGGGGTTGCAGCCTTGGTAAGTCAGAGTCACAGTTCAGCCTCTGTTGGCCCTTGGAGCCAGCAGTTAGTCATCCTCCCCAGATAGTTAATCGTGTTTGTGGTTTTCCCCCTTTAATAGGCCGTGAAGTCAGCAAACTCCCCACATGGTGGCTCCCTTTACTAAAGTTGAGTAGTGAATTGTACAAGGAGTCTTGGAAATTTTCAAATATTTCTCCAGATTGAACTCATCTCAGAATTCGTGTGGGAGGAAAGAGTAAGGATTTTAATGGGGTTCACCTTTGACGTGAAGCAAGGCGGAAGACAGGAAAGCCACAGTGGGGAATAGCTTTAGGCGCTTTAGTAAGAAAGACGTCTCTGCTTGATTATCTGGTAGTGTTCACCACAGGCTCTTTGTGTGCGAGCTTGCTGCAGAGGCAGAGCTGAACACGAAACACACGCATGTAAACAGTCCAACATAAATCAGTGAACATATGTATCAGAGAAAAAGAGACATATTCCCATGTAGATGTGGTTTGAAGCTTTATTGAAGGCAGAAAATCTGAAGCACAGCCAGGAATAAACTAAGAGGAAGCAGACAGTTTTCGGTCATTCATGGCCAGGAATAAGCAAAACTTAGTTTTTTTTTAAGAAGGAGGAAGTATTAAATCTCAAATAAGAGCGGGAACAGCATTTAGAAGGAGAAACATAATATCTTGGAAAAAGCATGCAGAACTAATATAGCTTATTTAAATGTTAGATCCAAATCATAGTAACAGGAAACCCTCCACTAAACTGAAATTTCCCCTAATTTTTGTGTAAGATCCAAATAATTGAAATGCACTCTAATGGTTATTGATGGCTCTATTTCCTTTCTTTCTTTCTTTCTTTCTTTCTTTCTTTCTTTCTTTCTTTCTTTCTTTTTTTTCTTCTTCTTCTTCTTTTTTTTTTTTTTTTAAGAAATAGACCCGAGTTCTCTTACTGGAGTAGAAATATATGAACCTTCTTCAATTACCAGGAAATTGGAAGCCTCTGGGTGGATATAGTCTTCCCTTATTGCTTTCCTCTTCCCACATCATTTTCAGTTAAAAAAATTAACTGTTTCCAGCAGAGGGATTCCTGTTAGAAACCTTTATCAGGTGAACTTGTACTGGGAACCCTCATGCTTTCCCAGTCTGTCTGTGTTTCCCAAACAGAGCTCAAGTTGTAAACGAAGTGGAAAAACATATTTCTCACCCCAAAATTCTTAAAATTTCATTTCTTGTGGAAAACACAATTTCACAACATCAATTTTTAAAATCTGTAAGAGCCACAGAAGGTGTGAAAGTAGCCAAACAGCCAGTCTAGAGATCCAAAAGCCAGGACTAACGGGGGACAGAATGCTTTTTCCTCAAATCCAGGCAGGGATGGAGAGCATTCTCAGCATTAGGGCATTTGTGGACGCTACAAGGGGGAAAGGATGTATCTAAACGGTGGGGGTGATTTAGGCAATGAATCGCCACATTAATAGCACTACTGCCAAATCTTCAAATTTAGAGGCTCTGGTGAAAAATTAAACCAGTGGCAATTTTCAACGTTTGTAGCATCTGTTACCCTACACTTCAGCACCCGGAGTCTGGACAGCTCCGCAGGCCGCGCTCCGGAGGCAGCATGAGCTCTCATCAATCTACTCATAGCCCGACTGTCAACGGCAGCCAGACTCAGGAGAGATTTACTGAAAATCCTCCAAGACTTCCCTTTAAAAACAAAACGACTTCCACATTTAATGGTCTATCTGAAAGAACATACGCAAGAAATTAGGAGATCTAAATTAAATTTATTAATAGGAGAGCTTGATGATGCTTAATTCCAGAGACCAGAGCTCTGATTGGTGGGACTTGATGAAAAAGTAAAGAGAAGTCTTAATTATATAGTTAAAAACATAACTTTTGTCATCCTCAAAATTCTAAAAATTCTTTACCTGTCCTTGAGAAATGGGTGAAATTGAAAACCATCAAAATAATTGGACTTCTTAAAAATTGGATTGTATGAGTGAAAGGTGTTTATGAGAAGTCGATGACTCCGGATCTTATCATCCAGCAGGACAGCACAGAATAGTTAATATGTTCCTTGAGGGACTAGGATGCTGACGTCTTTTTCTGATACCCGATCATTACGTGACTGAAAAAAAAGGGAAGTCATTTCACGAATAAAAATCGGAGCGCAACAGTGCAACAAAATATTCTGTACTTAAAGGCAACAGGCAGACAGATGTTGACAAAGAGGGCTCTCCAAAAACCATGTTCAGATAGATTTTTGCTAACTGCACAGATAAATACGAGCAGAAGGCCGGTCATCTCTGTAACCACCGGCAGCAGCAGAAGAAGCCGCAGTTTCAGAGGCAGCCAGAGAGACCTCGGATCAGAGAAGGCGCTGCTGACCCTCGCAGCTGCCTGACCGGCGGCTCCTACAAAGGCCGGCTGGCCACCCGCCCTCTCCCTTTCCTTCCTCCCCTTCTTTTCTGACTTTCCCTCTTTTCCTTAATCGCTTGCTTCTTCCTCCGGGTGGACTTACGGCCACTTTGCTCCTCCGCCCTTTACCTCCTCGCCCCCTCTTTCTTTCTTCTGTCTCTCTCTTCTCCCCCTTCTCTCCGTGTCACGCTCCCTCCTAGTTCTGCGCGTCTACAAACTTTTGAACAGAACACGAGCCTCGGCAAACAAGTCCTGCAGCTCCTCCTGCTGCTCCTGCTCGTTCCTGCGGCTTCTGCTCAGACACCAACGCCAGACGGTGATGCCTCTCGGGTTGTGACTCCAGCGCAGAAACTTGAAGAAGCCCTTTGCCCGCCGTCCTACTTGGCAGCACACCCTCTCCTGACAGCGGTAAGAGTTGAAGGGTAAGGGAAAGAATCTTACCAAACCGACCGACTCACTCGACTGCTGATTCTTTCGCTTGGCATCGCGTCAGGGTAGTTAGCTTTCCTTCAACCAGGTCTGGCTAGTTATTGGGCGCCGGGTATATGCATATATATTTTTTTCTAACTATAGCAAGCAAGAAGTGGCAGGGCGCGCGCCGGCTGTCGCTAAGTGGTGTTCAACACAGGGAGCCGGGGCTTCGCTCCGTCCCTCCCCCAGCTTCGGGAGTTTTTTGGGGTTGGAGGGTGGAAGGCCAGGGGCGTTCTCACAGCTGTGTGTCCTCTTTCCCATCCTGCGCAGAATGACCATGTGTAGCGGAGCGAGGCTGGCCCTGCTGGTCTATGGGATAATCATGCACAGCAGCGTCTACAGCTCACCTGCCGCCGCCGGACTCCGGTTCCTCGGGATCAGGTAGGTGCTGGCTGCCCGGCCCAAGCAGGAGCTGGGGCTTCCCAGTCACAGACACTTCCTCACGGTCTCCTTCCTGCAGTCCTTTGGGTCCAGACTACTAGCATCGCCCTCTGCGCTCCCAGTGAGACTCCGCCAGCCTTGGCTGGACAGCGGCCCATTCTAGCCGGGGGTCTGGCAGGCTCTGCGACGGCTCGGACCCCTCCCCCAGCCCTAGGCAGCTCAGGGTCCCGGGCAGAGCCAGTGAGCTTCTGGCCGCTGGAGAATCCCCCCTCCCCCAACCTGGCCCGCAGGATGGGGGCAGGGCATGGCCCCTAGCTTGGTTTCTTTTACCTATTCTTAGGATGAATTAGGAGAACTTCAGCTCTGGAGCCTGGCCGGGGGTTGAGCGTGAAGCTCTCTCGGACTTTGCTTTGTTACCGCTTGTTCTGGACTATCCGGGTGGGGTCTCTCTCTCTCTCCTCCACCCTTTCTCTTCATTTCATTCCAATTCTTTCCCCTGAAGAGCTTTCTTTCAAGTGATCCGTGTTCCAACTGCATTTTGAATCCCAGGCTGTCTTGGGGGTCGTGCGGTGGGGAGGGTGTTGGCCCGGTGTGATAGAGGAATAGCGACTTAAGAGAGGGAAGAACAAGAACGAGACTGCGAAGGAGGGGGAAAAACAGACGCAAAGGAGGAGAAAGGGAAAGCCAGCAGGCAGGCAGGACCGGGAGAGCAGCCCTGCCCGGCCCAGGATGGACGAACCTTGGCTTTTTTCTTAACCCCGGGTTTCTAATCGGCAGGCGCTGCCCAGGTTTCCGGAGGCAGCCCCAGAGTCGCAGGCCGATGTGCTGGACTGTGGATGAGCCCTGGGCAGAGGAGGGTCCGAACCCGCGGCTCCTGGGGCAGCGAGGAGCGCGCGTTCTGCCTGCGAAGCTGCCTTCTCCGAGCCGCGCCCAGGAACATTAGCTTTGGGGGGCCGCTGATCATTGATTTGGACGGAGAGATGGGTTCTGGCTTCTGTATTAGGATTCCAGCATCTGGGCTCGAGGCAGGGCAATATCCAGAAAGACCCCAGGGTTCGGGGTACCTGGGCCAGGGCTGAGGCGCATCGCCGAGTAAAGGCTGGGTGCGAGGCGTGCGGAGTGATGTGCTTGCCTTGCCCCGGCCTCTCCAAGGATAGAGAAAAGGCGAGTGAAGTAACGAAGTACGACTCCAACCGCGCCTAGAGAGTGCTACTAGCGCTGGCTGCATTCCAAGTCTCTCCAGGGGTCCAAAGCGAGAGGGATTTGTTTTAACCCATCTCTACCCGTCCTATGTCAAGAACGGAGGCTGTAGACGAGGGCGACTGCGAAGTCCCCAGGCACTCGCTGGGTCTCGGTCCCCCTCCTTGTGCTCTGGGGTTAAGATGGGGCCCCGCCATGGATAACAGATTAGCGCGAACTATTCGTTTTGTGGCCTTAAAACACTCTCGTTTCACCCTCAGCTGTTTTCAAATTCCCGTGTGCCTGGCACTTTCTCCGGGCGAGAAGCACCGGAGGGTGCGGACGCGCCACAGTCTGAGCCGCCGCCAAACTGGCTAAGTTTAGGGGCATTTATTATTCATGTTCCTGCCAGATCCTCTCCTGCCCAAAATAGAAACCGAGGTTCTCCGTGACCTACATCTGCTCGGGGAAGGGCTCCCCTGGGCTCGGAGGCTGGGATGGGGGTGGCTGAGGAGTTGGCCGCCGCACACCCCACCCATCCTCTCCTTTGCTTTCTGGGCCTCCCCATTCGGGTCTTCGCGTGGGTCAGCGCCTAGTCTCCTAGGGCCTTTCTCGTCCCCGCCCGTTGCTGCTTTGCGGAGGCTCGGGAGCCAGGCGGGGAGGGGGGCGGTCCTTTTCAGTAGACAGGTGTGCGCGATCGGCGGAGACGCGTCGGTTTCTCAGTGCTTGTTGAGGCCGTGGCCCGCAGGACGACCTTTTACCCTCGAAAGGGGGGGGTGGGCGAGCCGCCTGGCCGGGTAGGAATGGTTGGGTGTGGTTCCCTCCTCCTTACCTCTGCTCCCACCCCCAGTCCTGGGAGAAAAGACAATTCTCAGCGGAGGACTTTTATCAACTGTGAAAATCAGTGCGAGCCCCTTTCTTTGGATCCTCGCAGAGCTGGGGAGGAACTTGTACTGACCACTCCTTCTGTCCCCGGCCACCCCGCAGGCCAGAGGAAGAGGCGTACGACGAGGACGGAAACCCGCTGCAAGACTTCTATGACTTGGCGTCGCCGGGCGCAGGGAGCCCCGCCTCCGCGCTGCGCGACGCCTCCGCATTGTACTACCCGGCTGAGAGAAGGTGAGATGCGCGCGGCCTCGCGTACACCCGCGGCTGGGAGCTCGGGACTGCGGTGACGGGAGGGGTAGTCTGGTGACCCACCGAGGATTTTTTTTTTTCCATGAAAGTCCTCAAGCCTGTCCTCTCCCTGGCCCGATCCTATTGCAGCGAAAGAAAATTAGCAGCGGGCGGGTCTGTGTGGACCTGAGGGCCGCGTAGGGACCGAGGGAGCTGTGGCCCAAAGAGTGGCAGTGAGTGGGGTCAAGGAACCCACATTCCACATCTGCCATTCCTAGAGCCAGGACTAGCTCTCGATCCTAGCAGTTACTCTCGAGATCCTCCCGGGAGTTATTCGCGAGTTCTGTGCCTCTGGAGGTTTGTCTGTCAGCCTCCCTGGCCGCCGAGGGGGCGCGCTCCCAGCAAGGGGGTCTCTAGAGGCCACCTGGGGACAGACTCAGTGACCCTGGGCGCGCACTTTGCCTCCCCGTTAGAGCTGTCGCCCACGGGATCCTTAACAAGGCCTACCGCAAAGTGCTGGACCAGCTGTCCGCCAGGAAGTACCTGCAGTCGCTTGTGGCCAAGGGCGTGGGGTAAGAGTTTGTGGAAGGATTAACCCGCGCAGGGTGGCTCGCGCGCGCCGGGGTGGGTGCCTGTGCGGGGCGCGCGCAGGGCGGGAGGCGCGGCTTCCGCGGCACTGCGTGCACGTGGGGGCCAGGGTGAGTCTGCGCCCCAGGGTCTGGGGTGGGTACCGGCCACGGGTCGCAGTCGGAGATTTTGAAGTGGCACTTTAAATTTGCCCAGAGAGCTCTGGAAGAGGGAAAAAAGGAACGCGAGCCAGGGAGTTTGATCCGTTTTGAATGAAAAGAAAGAGAAACCAAACCAAACCTGTCAGTCATTCAAAACCTTCAAGCTTCCAGGGAGGTTTTGCTATAATTTCCTCTAAGCATGACTCTTTTTGGGGGAGGGGAAAGGGGTGGTTATATTTACTGAAAATTCAAATCGAAATAATAAATAGCCAAATTTGGACACTTATGGAACCAAACAGTTTTGCTCACGCCAGAGAAACTGAGAGCATAGGGCTTGCGTGAAGCGTATCTCAGCAGAAGGCAACATTTTAATAAAGCCCCTGGGAAAACAGATTACATTTTCGCCATGAATAATTCATGCAGTGAAAAATATTGCCTACAGCCTGTCGACTTATATTATTATCACGTTTTTCAACTTGGCGTGAGGAGGGAGACGAGTGTTCATATTTGACTAGGAATTGCAGGATCGATGCAAACTCCAGGGCAGCAGCCAGCCTGGCATATTTAGGGCTCTCTGGTTATTTTCTCTTTATGTCGGGGGTTAGAGGAACAGTGAGGACAATTTAGCGCAAACATACGAATGGTCAAATCTCAAGCGGCAGCGTTGGGAGAATAGGCTTAAAGCGCTTGTCGTCTGCTCGGATCTTATCCCGGGCCCCCTCTGTAGGGTTTCATGCCAGGAAATCCTGGGTGGGGACGGAGGCATCGAGGGGCTTCCATCTCAGCCCTCCCTACGGCTGCTTCCTGGCAGAGGGAGGCGGTGCGGTGGGCAGTGCGAGCCCCGGGCCCTCCCCGAAGGCTCCCGCGTGGGGTGGGGCCCGCCTGCTCCCCGCAGCGATTGAACCTGTGTCTCCCGCCCCGCCACCCTCTTCCCGACCCCTTTGCTTGCAGTGGGAGCCTAGGCGGCGGCGCGGAGGACGACGCGGAGCCGCTCTCCAAGCGCCACTCGGACGGAATCTTCACCGACAGCTACAGCCGCTACCGGAAACAAATGGCTGTCAAGAAATACTTGGCGGCCGTCCTAGGGAAAAGGTATAAACAAAGGGTTAAAAACAAAGGACGCCGAATAGCTTATTTGTAGCGATGAGTTACCAGCTACCCTATGTATACAGCCCTGACGCAATGAAAAGTCGTTTTCCAAACTGACTGAACAGTCATCGCTCGTGTGTTCTATCCAAACATGTATTTACGTAATGAAGTAAAGCCATTAAATGAATATTTTGATAATAATATTGTTTTTCTTTTTACAAAGCACTAGAGAATGCACAGATATACTTTGTGGACCAATTATTGATATATATTATAAATATATATAAAGAATATATATATATAAGTATAGAGAGAAGTTCATACAAAGCGTGCACAAGGATTGAAAATTCGCCTGAGCTGTTTATGTTTTTATAAAAATAAATAGAAAAGTAGACAATCATTGTTTTGAATATTACTCCTATTTTTGTAAACTGGAATTAAAAGGATAGTATTTTTATCCATGACAGGCCTGAAGATATTCCTACTTAACATTTGCTACTGTACATAAACAATGATGCCCTGCTCCAGGGAGACTTTGCGGTAATGATATGGAGAATTGCTGAAGGGCATTCTTTCCCAGTGAGTCTCTGGGGCAGGCCGCTTCAATCCCAGCCTAACTCAACTGGGCACTGTCCCCCTGGTTGGGTGGCAATTCCAATATTTCCGCTTTCTTTGATTCTCCTTTTATGTGTAGTTGTCTCTCTTCAGACTCTCAGCCCAGAAGAAAATTCTCCTGATAAAGAAACAGCTCGATCCAAATTGTGCTTCTCCCCAGGATTCACGCCTCTCCCTAGGAGAAGAGTTGAGGAACTGTACAGAAAAGGGCGGCTTCGTTAGACCGCTGTCTTTTCTGTACTTCCTGAGTTGCCAGGGAATCTAATATCCCCAAATTAGGGCAATTGGAACAAACTGAAGGACATAGAGGTATACTGGAAGAGGCAGAGCCTGAGGTGGTAGGAGGAGGACCCTGGAAAGGGACTGGTTTGAGGTTGCCCCAGGTCTGGGAAGCTGAGGGCAAGTCCAGTCCCAATGGTCCTGACTTTGGGCGCTGGGTATTGGAAATGGATGCAAAGTACAATGTGTTTTTCTCCAGTGCTGTCCATGCTTCTCATCTTGTGAAATGGCTAGGATCCTCTCCTTTGAAATCTGCTCTGTAGGAGCTACCCTTTTCCTTTGTGGTTTTATGGAGACCTCTCCTTCCTACCCTCCTGCACTGTTTAAGTACTGTTTACCATTTTTCATTCACTTCTCTTAAACTTGTGAATGCTTCTCACTTTTTTTTGTTTGATGCAGGCACTTATTGTAAATTTTAGGAACCCCTGTGTAGCTACTAATAAGTAATTATGCACTAAATATGAACCCTTTGTTTCTTGTTTATTGAGTTTGTAGGTAAAATGTATTTTTCTACATTATTGCTTATTGCTTAGTAAAATTTATTTCATAAAACCAACCTTTGTCATATTAGAATGTGTAGTGTTCACATGTTGCTCAGTTTTGCTAACTGATAAATCATTTAATCCTCTTCTTCATATGTATGAGTACTATCTTATATCTGTGGTCAAGAGTGAGGTAAGCAAGCTCCAACAGACCCTGAGAACCTACCCTTGTATCCTTTCTTTGGCTAAAGAAAGCATGTCTGTTTCCTGTCAATTCTTTGAACATATAGAGTAATCTTTATAAACAAAAGAACCTTCACCCAGCAATCAGATTGAGCAGCAACAGACAAACCAGCCAGCCAGTCTCCCAAATTTCAGGCACAAGTTTTTTTTTTTTTATTTTTTTATGTTTTGAAAAAAGAAGATGAAGAAGAAGAAGAAAAAAGAACAAGGAAAGATTAAACGTTAGCTTGTAAAGTTTAAAGGACCTTTCCTTTTCCCTTACGGATTTGATCAGTATGAAGTCATAAATCAAAGAAAACAGAATTGGATTTGCATTCCCAGGCGGGATGGATGCTGCCAGGAGATCACATTGCAAATAGTGAAAATAGAGGCATTCGGTCTATGCCTGAGTCCTGTGTATAGGATCAATCTTCCTTTAATTCCACAGTCTCCTCAGGCAATGTGACACGGGATGCAGTTTGCAGCTTTAGTGCCTTTCTTCGCCTTTTAAATTGCCACGAATCACAGATGGCTATTTAGTGGCCCTACAATGCTGCAACACATCAGCTTGCATTTTAGTCTTATTTGTTTCTTGGATAATGGGCAGAGTTTTCTGTATTTGTGTCAGCTGTTAGTGGTGAAATAGGGCTCTAGTTAACCTTTTATTTATGAAGTCTAATTTAGTGTTCCCGTGGCTAGTTGCAAGCATTTTACAGTGATCACACAGTTTAATCTTTTGTATACTTTTTAGAAATGCCAAGAGCCTTACTAAACTGAAGCAGATTTATGATATAGTGATAATTTAGGTAGATGTTAGTCTTGAAGCTCTTATTTTGTGTGCAACTGATTATAAAAACACCTTAACCAAGTATTATTACACACATGATATCTATAACTAGGACTTTGATAACTGTTATATAAAGTGTGTAAAATTTGTATGAATAAATTTTTGTAAACAATGCAACTTGGTCTAATGTTTGGGAAAAAAGACATTCAGGAAATAACTACTTTAAAATCTCTTAAAGTATTATATTTCTTTAGCAACCATAAAATTTTTTTATGTCTGGAATATATATCTATCTAAGCATCCTTGTATTTTCATGAACTGCACTTTAATAATTGATGGGCAACTGGATTCTGCTAAAAATTTAAAGTAGCTACTCAGATGGAGATGCCTAAGAAGGTTTTAAGCTCATAAACAGGCACAATATTGCAACATTATAAGACACACAATTTAGATTAATTTCCATCCTCTAGTGTGTATATACTTTGCTCAATATTCAGAAAGTTACTAGGTAGTAGTGGGAGACAATGCTGGAGCATTAGTTACACATCTAAAATAGTGATCTAACATTGTTCTTTTATATTTTATTTTAGCAGCCAGGTCTCACTATGTTGCCCAGGCTGGTCTTGCTCAAGCGATGCTCCCACCTCAGCCTCCCAAAGTGCTGGGATTACAGGTGTCAGCCACCACACCTAGCCTAAAATAGGGATCTAACATTGTTCTTATACAAGTAACTCTGCAGACTAAACTTGTCTTGATAAAATTTTGTATAAAATGATCTAAATAATCAGTTTTGGAGGTTTTAAAATGTGTTTAGAGACATACAAACAACTGTCTCTGATTAAAATGCTTTGGGTAGAAGGAACATGAACATGAGTAAGTAAAGAGTTAATTAGATGCCTTTAAAAGAAAATGTACTTTGAAGCCCAGGATGAAACACAAGAAGTCATTTGTGGATTATATGCTTTCTTAGTTCATATTTACAAACTTTAGGGCAAAGCTTTCATATGAAATTCCCTCAAATTCCGTAGTGGTGTGTGTTTTGGCGCCCTTGACTATTTCTGGCTTAGAAAATGTATAGAAAGTCACACAATAAGTGACATACCATTTAATTTAAAATGCCAGAGTTTCATCCTAAAAATTAATGGTCTCAATTAGGAAATCAATAAATATGTCACAATAGATTTAAAGGATGAGTGAAGATTCTAAAATTATCTTCAGAATTTAGCTCAGTATTTAAGGCCTAGAATCAACTAGGGCGGAGCCCACAGTCTAGAAATCATATTTGTAGTCAATGAAAAAATGAATCCAGTACAGTTCATATTTGCATTTGATTTTATTGGATAAGGATTTTTTCTTCTCCATCTTTAACTGCCCCTCTTTGTCCTTGAAGACATAGTGTGGTAAATGGAAAAATGAAGAAGAAGAATTTATTTGGTTGGGGCTAGGCTAATGACTTGTCAAGAACATAAAGATAAACCCCAGACTTGGCTGACTTCAAGTGAATTTCATGTATTTAGCAACTTGCTATATTATCTTCGGTGATAACTCAAATTACATCTTTTTAAAGGCAGACTTGATATATTTGGGTATTCAAGAAGCTGTAATAGGTGCCTTAATGCTGTTAGGGCTGAGAACACACTTATTCAATACAACGCACACTTATTGAACACCTGAAATGGGCCACCGCACTGGTCGAGAGAGCTTGACTAACAACTATGAGCTCAGTATTTTTTTCAGAATGTTTTTCTGAAATGTGATCATCTAGGGGAGGCTTAATGCAAAATTGTAGGGCTCTGCCAGATTTAGTGAATCTGCATTTTAAATAAAAAACCTAGATTACTGTGCACTAAAATTTGAGACTGCCTAGATTTAGAATTGGTGACATATGTAGGCATACATATGTGCTGGTCTGAATGTTTTTTTCATATGAAATAAGCAAAAGGTCATGTTACCTGCATACAGTAATAAAAACATCACTGTGCCATATTCTTCCAAGATATCTGGATATTAAGCTCTTTGACAATTTCAGTATTTCCTTTAGGTCACAAAAGCTACTAGTTAGCATTATTTTACTTGTACAGTCTGGTTGGGCCTCTCCTACAGGAGCTTGCGGAAGGAGAGTGATCCTCTAAGTCAGGTCCAAAATATTCAATCACAGGACTAAGAGATTATGGCTATAATGAAGAGAACTTGTGCAGCTAACTGGCCATGATTCTGGGGATCCAGAAGTCAACTTCCAATTGCATTATATCCCAATTTGGTTTGAATGTATTTACCGCTCCCCAACTGTTTACAAGATGGTTTCTCTTGGATGGCTCACTATGACCTTCAACCCAACCCTACTGTTCACACGATCACAAGACTGGAAGCCAAGATCAAGTCATCCCTCTTCTCTTTTGTTGCCACCCTTTTTTTGTAGAAGGGAGATGCCAGCTGCCCCTGCTGCTGCAGATTGCATCACTGCTGGATTCTTATATTGGTTTGTAGTTGGTCATCCTGGTCACTTCCCTTGCAACCACATAGTTTTAGCTCCACCTTAGTATCATGTCCCTCTGATCAGATGTTCCAGAGTAGCTTCCATTGTCAAAGGATTAAAGGGTTTAAGGTAATCAGTAGTCAATTTTACCTCTCTGTTCTTCAACACTATCCTTCCTCTTTTTTTTTTTTTTTTTGTTTTGAGAAAGGGTCTTACTCTGTTGCCCAGGCTGGAGTGCAGTGGCACAATCTCGGCTCACTGCAACCTCTGCCTCCTGGGTTTAAGCGATTCTCCTGTCTCAGCCTCCCGAGTAGCTGGGATTACAGGTGCATGCCAACGCGCCCGGCTAATTTTTGTATTTTTAGTAGAGACGGGGTTTCACTGTGTTGGCCAGGCTGGTCTTGAACTCTTGACCTCAGATGATCCACCCACCTTGACCTCCCAAAGTGCTGGGATTACAGGCTTGAGCCACCGTGTGTGCCTGGCCTTGTTTTTTTTTTTTAGATGAAGTTTCGCTTTTGTCGCCTAGGTTGGAGTGCAGTGGCTCGGCTCACTGCAGCTTCCACCTTCCAGATTCAAGTGATTTTCCTGCCTCAGCCTCCTGAGTAGCTGGGACTACAGGTGTATGCCACCACACCTGCCTAATTTTTTTATTTTTAGTAGAGATGAGGTTTCATCATTTTGGCCAGGCTGGTCTTGAACTCCTGACCTCAAGTGATCCACTCACCTTGGCCTCCTAAAGTGCTGGGATTACAGGCGTGAGCCACTGCTTCAGGCCAATCCTTCTTCTTTAAAAAAACAGGTTCTTATCAGTTTTGGAAATGCAAATACTCCCTATCAGCTCCCAACAATACCCCCATGACCACAATGTCCTTTCTCTTCCCACCCAACCTCAATATTCTGTAAGGTCCAACTCAAGCTCTCCTTTCCTATGCATCTGCTTTAGCCTCTCAGAGTCACAATCATCTTCACTCCCCTTCCCTGAGAACCTGCACTGTTTTTCCATGACCATTATACTCTGTATTGCCCTTTCTGTATTCCCTTTCTGACTTTTAATTCCACACTGCTCTGTCCAGTTCCCTGTTTTGTAAGAGCATGGCTTGTCTTCCCACTGGACGACCTCCTAGAGGGTGTGGACAATACATTGCACTTTAATGCCAACACACTTCTGGGAACATAAGAAATATCTTTTCTAAGTGATTGGAATAACCAGTGGGCCTGTAGAATTCACCATGATATTTCTCCCTTGTTGTAACAGGACAACTGCAAAGCATATACAGGGGTAAAATTAACTTTCTCGCCCCCCCCCCCTTTTTTTTTTTGGTGTGGAAGAACCAAAGATCTGAAACATTAACTTATCAATTAGATGGGCATCATGAATCAAACTAGATCTACCTCCAGGAAAAGCTACATAGAAAAGAATGCTAAATTAGTGTGTTTCTATTAGTTAAGATAAACTGAAGTCCAAATTCACATGCAGGCAAAAGTCTGTAATAGATTCAAGCCACACAGGCATTTAGTTTTTTCATTCTCATAGAAAAAGGAAGAGTCTTATTTTCAAACTAAAAGAGAATTCACCTTATGCTTCAAGACAATGATACCTTTTTTCTAGAATACAGGAAAAGGGATAACTTGAGAGGCAGACTGGGAACTGGACTGCTCTCAAAGTGATAATTAACAGAGCAGTTATCTACAGCTGCCAAAGAAACTTCCCCCATCAACTGAAATGTAATTTGAACATGAGTTCATAGACAGGAAAAAGAACATAATGAAAAAATACTTTTTTAACAGTTTAGCATTATAGTAGGTGATGTCATCTGGTCCAAGTTAAATTTTTTCTTAATTATGTCTTTGCTGTATATTACAGAATCCTAAGTCAGACAGGAATATTGCCTATAAACCACAAAGAAAATAGTATGATGTGTATCTATGTGTATTTCCCTTTCCCGTGTTAACTACCCTGATTTTTGCTTGGTTAACTATAACTACCTCATGCAGGGTATGGATTTTATGGGGACAATAACTCCCCACTTTTAAATATAACTAATCAGGATAATTGCATCTCCTAGCCACACTTCCTGGCGTGGCATGTGATCCATTTTAGAATAGTGGGGTCAGAGAGGAATTTTTTTTTGATGCTTCTGGAAAAGAAGTCCTTTCTTTTCTCTGGAATGGTGTAGTGTGTAATGTAGTGCACCATATAAGAAGCCAGCCTCACAGTGGACCTGTCACCATGGAAGACACAGAGGAGTAACAGGAAAAGGCAGGTTCCTGATGACATCATTGAGTCCCTGAATCAAACCAACCCTGAAGCCAGAACTACCTCTGGAGTTTCCTGTTAAATAAGTCAGTAAGTCCCCTTCATTGCCTAAGTCAGTTTTTTTCTTTTTTGGTTTGTTATTTGTAGTATCAGTTAGGATCCGTGTTTCAAGTAGTGGAAAACCCAACTCAAACTGGCTTAGTATGGTTTTCTCAGAACACAGAAGAGACTTAAGAGTGGTCTACAGAGGTTCCAGCCGACAGGAAGCTTTACAAGTTCCAGTACCCGAGTGTTCCAAAGATTTCACATCCTCCATTAAAAATTTACTCTAACGTTTCAATATTAAAATATTTCAGAGCACCTAGAAGCAAACCCTAGTCACTGATTTTAACTATAGTAAGAAATATCCTTTGAGGAGCTCTCACCATCTTTTGCTGCCAACTGTACTACTTCTTTGCACTACAAGTACCTTAGAACTGCTCTTCTCTGAAACATTTTTTGAAATTCTGTTGAGTAGAAACTACTATCCTGTCACTGCTGTCATTCCCTAACACCCATGAAACTTGTAATCACACTCGAGGCTCCAGTCTTCTGATGCCCTGCTCACCATTTCCCCAGGCTCCCTGCCCCTTTGTCTCTTCGCTGTTTCTCCTCTCACCCCAGATCAGTTTAATGACCCTGCCTGCCCCCACTGACCATTTTTCACTCCCTGACCTTTTTTGCCACACTCACGTTAACACTCCTCGAAGTTGGATCAACCCAATCATGTGTTTTCTCCCGGTTGCTGAAGGCTGTTGAGAAAAATCTTGGCTCTGTTTTGATCCTTTCTTACTATAAATTTATGATTACCTATGTCTGTAGGATCTATAAAGCACTCATTGCTAATCAGTCTTATTTTCTATTCCTGTACTTACTTGCTTCACTCTTCAGTATCATTGGCCCATCCTGCCAGGATGACCTCATTGTTGACTTTGCCTGCCATTTTCCAAACACAAACAAATACAAACCAAAACTTCCCTAGTTTCTTTTCCTCTAGCTCCATGTATTTTTTCACTTCAAATTCCCACCTCGATTTCCTGAGGTTTGTATTTCCTCTAACACTTAATTGCAATTTCTTCATGTTCAATTGTCCCATACTTGCCAAGTGCAATATTTTTGCAGTTCCCATCTTGTATAATCTTTTTATAGCATTCCCTCTTTCCTAAAACTTTCTTCTCACTTGTTCCTGGAACTTAGCTTTTTGTCTTTTCCCTCTCATACCATTTTGCCTCTTTTTCAATCTTTTATGTTGCCTCCTCTTCCTTCTTTAAGGTAGATGGCCACAAGTTCTGTCCTTCCCCCTTTCTCCTAGGGCTATACTTTCACCTTGGATAATCTTATCTTTTATGATCTGATGGTTTGATGACTTGCAATCTTACAGACCTTGTGAGAAAGTTCAAATGCCCAACTGAGATATTTACCTGGATATCCAGTGAATACCCCAAATCGATACAATTATCCCTCAGTATCCACATGGAATTTATTCCAGGACCCCTGCAGAGCCCAAAATCTGTGGATGCTCAAGTCCTTAATATAAATGGTGTGGCATTTGCATGTAACCTGTGCATATCCTCCTGTATACTTTATCTGTCTGTCTGTCTGTCTATCTATCTATCTATCTATCTATCTATCTATCTATCTATCTATCTATCATCTATCTATCTATCTATCTATCTATCTATCTATCTATCTATCTATCCATCCATCTATCTATCTGAGACAGTCTCACTCTGCTGCCCAGGCTGGAGTGCAGTGGCGCAATCTCAGCTCACTGCAACCTCCGCCTCCCAGGTTCAAGTGATTCTTGTGTCTCAGCCTCCCAAGTAGCTGAGACTACAGGCATGTACCACCACACCTGGCTAATTTTTGTATTTTTAGTAGATACAGGTTTCACCATGTTGGCCAGGCTGGTCTAAGTGACCTGCCCACCTCAGCCTCCCAAAGTGCTGGGATTACAGGTGTGAGCCACTGTGTCTGGCCTTTTAAATTATCTCTATATTACTTATAATACTTAATACAATGTAAATGCTGTTTAAAAGTCATTATTGTTTAGGGATTAATGACAAGAAAAAAGTCTGTACATGTTCATACACATGTAATTTTTTTGGAATATTTCCATTTGCAGTTGGTTGAATTCACAGATGCAGAACCCATGGATATGGAGGGCCGATTATATGTTCCCAGATAAAAATATTATCCACATTTATTCCTCCTCTTTGTTTTTGGCATCATATCCACCACACTTTTTAACTGATGTATTGCAGAGTGCCCTTCCTTTTCCTCCCCATTACTCCATTCATTTAATTGGTCACAAAATCTTAGGATTTTTCAATCCTATTTTCTGCAGAACTCCACATTCACATAATCTTTTGGCTGTTTTTGCAATAGCCTCTCAAAACTTGGCTCTAGTTACTCCCCCTGGTTCAGCCTTCTCTGCCTCCGGACAGATCTAAAATAAGACTCTGGTCATTCTACTACCCTATGCTGGCTTGATAAATGTTTCTGGCTTCCTGTGGCCTACTGGATGAAGTCCAAAGTCTTTAGCATGTATTTAGTAGTTCTCTTCACTCTAGTTTCCTGCTCTTATCTATCACCTTTTGTTTGTGGTCCCCTGTCTCTAGAATAGTGCTCTATCCCTTTGCCCTCCTAGTGAAATGCTACTGATCTTTCAGGGAAGGACCAGCTACTTTCTCTGTTTTTCTGCTGCATTTCTTCATACTCCTGGTTTAACATGTAGCTGCATGCATGTATTTTGCTGATAGGAAGAGGACCATAATTATTCAACTTCCTATTCTTAGAGCCTGTAGTATTTGGCACTTAATGGTCACTAAATCACTATTTGTTGAATTGAAATTAATTCTATGAAAGTTGGCAAATAGTTCTCTACCACACAGACAACATGAAAAAAATATGATTTATATAATTTAAGGTATAGCATAGAAAGATTTTTTTTTTTTTTTTTTTGAGACACCATTTCACTTTGGACTGCAGTGGCGCTATCTTGTCTTACTGCAACTTCTGCCTCCCGCGTTCAAGTGATTCTCGTATTTAAACCTCCCAAGTAGCTGGGATTACAGGCATGTGCCACTGTGTCCAGCTAATTTTTGTATTATTAATAGAGATGGGGTTTCACCATGTTGGCCAGGCCGGTCTTGAACTCCTGACCTCAAGTGATCCACCCATCTTGGCCTCCCAAAGTGCTAGGATTACAGGCATGAGCCACCATGCCCAGCCGCATAGAAGGATTTTGATTAGATATTAGGAAGGATTTGGGCTACAACAAATACTTGTTGAATGATTAAGTCAAAGCATACTCTTTTGAATACTGAAAATGTTTGCTGAGGTTGTCTGAGTTTTGAAGGATTGCTTTCCTTTACATTTTTCTTGTTATCTTCTGATCTAAACCAGTGATAAATTTTATGCTGTCCAATGACAGGCAGGAATGGTAACACAGAACTTGCAGATAGTAGGTTGCTCACCAAAAGTTATAGATTGACCAAATGAATTTGTTTTCTAAGAAAATGCAGGGCATTGATATAAAACTCAAATTCCTTGGAGTTACTCAAAGACCTCAAGTATATTTGTCCTTGTACATTGCCATGGGTGGTTCCAAAATGTAAGCTTTGATGAGAAGTGGTAAAGAAAATAAGGCATTCGAACAACAGACACGAGACTCTCTTGAGTGGCTGGGAATTTTCCATCTCACCTGTAGATGCAGATGTTCTTGGATTATCCCCTGCTAGGATCTCTTCTGGCTAGTCCACTTTGAGTGTAAACAGGGTTCATCAGGGAAAGGTAGTCTGATTTATTTATTCTCATAAGCCTTCTTACATGTGCAAGCCAGATGATTGGTCGTGGAATGAGCTGGGGAAAGAAATGACGCTCTTAGCATAATTAGATAGAACCTGTCTTGAGAGTGTGATTTTGTAGGGGGCACATCTTGCTCACACAACTTTTGTAATTATGTAAGGAGCTGATGATCCCATTACCAGACTCTTCTGATCGTAAGATTATTTAATTGTGCTTCAAATAGAGAGAAGGAAGGAGAAGAAACAAAAATGCAAGCCAGTTCAATCTGCTGATTCCTAGGCATCCTGGTAGAAGAGCTGATGAAAAAGGAGATTGAAACTACCAAAGCAAGGCCCCTAGATTTTTCATAAATTAATGAGTGCATATTTTCAGTAATGGAGAGAGGATCTTTGTTTTTCCTTTTTGTCTTTGGAGACAGGGTCCAGGGTCTTACTCTGTTGCCCAAGCTGCAGTGCACTGGCATGATCGTGGCTCACTGAAGCCTTGACCTCCCAGGTTCAAGCGATCTTCCCACCTCAGCCTCCTGAATAGCTGGGACTACAGGCCTATGCCACCACGGCCAGCTGCGTTTGCTTATTTTTTGTAGAGAGGAGATCTCACTATGTTGCCCAGTCTTGCCTCGAACTCCTGGGCTCAAGCAATCCTCCCGCCTGTGCCTCTCAGAATGCTGGGTTTATAATCATGAACCAACACACCTGGTGCAGGATCCTGTCTTTTCTTATGGGATCTTTGTTTGAGATGTAGTAAGCAAGGACCTCTCTCTCTTTTTTTTTAAATAGGTTAAAGTTGACAATTAGTGTTAATGAGTAGTTTATATCCCTGATATTACTACAAAAGGCATCCTACTATAAGATTAAAAAGAAAAACTTAAACAAACTGAGGCAGTAAGGATTTGTCTGATTATACCTTGAAATAAATATATTTTTAAGTCATTCTTAATAAATTATCTCTGTACAGATAATAGTCATTTAGACCAGACTTAACTTTCCATTTTCATTTAAGTTGTCTAAAAACTACATTCAACTTTATTGCCTGGTTGTTGCAAGGATACTCAATTCAAGTCTCTGAAAGCATCTGTTTTTTCTGATACCTTTTGATGATCCTGAAAAATTCCTTCATCGAACTGAGCTGGAGGCTTGGCAAAAAAGAGCATTCATCACTTACATTTTCTAGAAGTCACCATTACTATGATAAGCACAAAGGATCCATTTTTAGCAAAGAATATCAGGAGACACCAGGCTAGAGCTAGAGGAAATTTGATGAGCATGGCTTTCCAGGTCTTCCCAATTCCTTGAGGGAGATGTGCTTGGGTGGGTAGCAATGGTAATTTGCCTGCCCACAGGTACATCCTGGGTCCTGTTGGGTAGAGGGAAGCCCAAAGTAAGGGATTTCCAAATCTCTTTTACCCTCAATTACAATGCCCCAACCCCCCAGCTTAATTTCTTTGTATGGTTACAAATGCAGCCTTTAGCAAACCACCTGTGTCTAACATCCTGACATATTTTCTTATTTTATAACATTTGCTCCATCTTGTGTAGATTATATAATAATGGTTGGACACCACAAATTTCCAGTCACGTAGAATGAACGATGTATGTGTGTGAACAGATACAATTATTTCTGGGAAGGACTAGCTACATAATTTGTGGAGCCCAGTACAAAATGAAAATTTTAAAAAAATTATTAAGACTTTCTAGATAGCAACAGCAGAGTATTAAACCAAGTGTGTGCCTGTTCTGAGCATAGGGTATGGTTCATACATCCATGAAGCTGGCTCCTGTTCTAGATTTAGGGATGCTGAGCATAGCAGACCCGGCCTGAGTCTACACCAGAACTCTGTTTTCATTTGTTCTTACTCTGTCCTCATTGTGTGTGTGTAATATTTTTTTGACATGCACATGATTTTACAGTCAATTCAGTTTGCCATTTACAATGCAGTAGAGAATAATCAGGTTTAAAATTTGTGTTTAAAAACATAACGTGAGATATACCCTCAACAAATTTTTAAGTGTACTGTATGTGCAGTGTTGTTTAGTGTAAGCACAATGTTGTACAGCAGATCTATAGAACTTTTTCACCTTGCATAACTGAAACTTACTACCTTTTGAACACCTCCCCATTTCGCCACCCCCTCAGGCCCTGGCAACCACTATTCTCTCTGCTTTGGTGAATTTGACTACTTTAGATACCTCACAGCAGCGGACTTGCATGGTATTTGTCCTTTTGGGTCTGGCTTATCTCACTTATCATAATGTCTTTAAGGCTCATCCATGCTCTCGCACATGATTTTCTTCTTTTTCATGGCTGAATAATATTTCATTGCATGTATATGTCACATACCCTTTATCAATTGATCTGTTGATGGGCATATCAACAGATGGTTGTTTCCGTATTTTGGCTATTTGGCTATTGTGAATAGCATTGCAATGGACATGAAAGTGCAGGTATCTCTTATCTTCACTGTGTTTTTAATAGGTCTGTGTCTCACAAATAGTAGTCCATCCTTTTGGCAATATAATTCAATTATTAAATGAATATAATCAGATTTATGATTTTGCAGACTACTCTCTATTAAAATGTCCACCTTAGGTTACCTAGCTTGCAATTTGGGCATTAAACCAACTTTCCAGAGAACTAAACTCACTCTGGGACTATGCGAGATGGTGCAGGCCCTGTGGTGGATGCTCTGCGAGGGTCAGTGGCACATGGTGCTACCTCACTGGCCTCCAAGGGGTGTATTTCATCAGCACAGTAAAGAAAAATATCACTCTGGAAGGGATGTTTTGAGACTGAGTAAATATTTGCCAGCAGGGCCTCAGCCCCTTCAGGCAGAGACAGGCCTGGGGCATTCAGCTGCAAACATGTCTCTATTAAGAGCTAAGGCTTGGGTGTGTTAGCAATGCCTCCAGCAGCAGAAGCAGCAGAAGCAGCAGCAGCAGCAGCAGCAGCAGCAGCAGGCTCTGTGCTGATTCTGGAATCTGTTTTCTTCTTTGCCTAAATCTTAGTCCTTGGGTTTTAGTTCTCATTCTTGATTAGAATGTTTCTGGGCCTTTCACTTCCACAATCTTGTTTTGCTTCAGGGAGAAAAAATGGAAAGTTCAGGTTGCAGTAGTTCGTCTTTGTGAGGAGCAAGCAGCTTGATATTACATGCACGTGGAAAGCAAAAACAAGAGAGATAACTGGCTGAGTGATTGCTGCTCCTGCTGTGATAAATTTTCTAGCAAGCTCCAGGTACTTCTGGATTTCTCTTGGTCTTTTTGCTTGTCAACCCTATGAGCTGGTGAATGAGGATGATGCTTACCTTTATACAGACAGACCTCAGCATATAAATCACCTGCAAATGTTCTTAGGCTATTTGTACTTACAGAGGCGTCATTGGCGCGCACATACACTCACGCGCATGCACACACACATATATATGTGAATATATGTGTGTGTGTGTGTCTATATATATATATATATATATAAATAAAATTCCTCCTTTCTTGTTGTGGTGCTAGATTGAGCATTCTTTTTGTTCTAAACTTTTGTGATGCTCTAGTCATCTGTGATGATAAGAAGTGGCTGCTCTTATCGCATTTTAAACTTGTGAACTCCTACGGCTCTCTCTTCTCCAGCAGTGCTGTTCAGGAAGGGTCAGTACAAGGTTATAGTGCAGGAGCACTCAACACAGCCCACAGAAATACACGAGGGAGGTGGGCAGCAAATGGAGCGCACACTGAAAGAATCAGCAACGCGGGGCTGTTATATATTAGTGATATTTTGGCATGAACCTGACCCTGGCTTTTACTGTGTGGTCTTCTTTCAGAAGCTGGGAAGCCAGCCTTTTATTGGTCTGTTCCTTAGAGTATCGCATCCAGCACACTGTGCTGTGGTCTTTACATCTTAAGGTGAACGTGGTAAAATTGGAAAGTCACAACAGATGAGCAATGGAATTGATTAAAGGCATGAAAAATGGGACTTATGCCTTAGGAAATGTCCAAGGAGTTGGGGCTGCTTTAAAAGAGAAAAAAAAAAACCTGAAGGAGTTATTCATAGGCGTGAAAATACTAAATATATTGTTTAAGTGGCACTGATAACTCTTTTTGAGCAGACCTAAGCAAGTGGATGGAAAACATTTAAATCAGACACAAAAGAATACTTTTTTTTTTTTTTTAAATGGAGTTTTGCTCTTTTGCCCAGGCTGGAATGATGTGGCATGGTCTCAGCTCACTGCAACCTCCACCCCCTGGGTTCTAGTGATTCTCCTTCCTCAGCCTCCCGAGTAGCTGGGATTAAAGGCACCAGCCACGATGCCCAGCTAGTTTTTGTATTTTTAGTAGAGACGAGATTTCTCCATGTTGGCCAGGCTGGTCTCAAATGTCTGACCTTAGGTGATCCACCATCCTCGGCCTCCCAAAGTGCTAGGATTACAGGTGTGAGCCACTGCCCCCGGCCAAGAACACCTTTTTAATAGGAAAGAGTACTGAACACAGGGACAGGTCTCTTAAGGAAAGTGAAGAATGCCTCTTTTTCACCATTTACAGACAGACTAGATGACCACATGGACTGGATATTTGAGGTGTAGCCTGAGACTGAGTAAATATTTGCCAGCAGGGCCTCAACCCCTCCTGGCAGGAGGCACCCTTGAGGCCTCTCCCACACCGTATTTTCTGTGGTCTCAGCTCATGCTGTCACCCATAGGAAGATGTCAGCAACATACTCTCCTGATTTAGAAGGGTTGGGATACCTTGCTTACCTGTCCTAATATTAGCCTCCCTCTTCAATTTCTCCTTTAGCCATTTGTTCCATGTTTCAGGGTATACCAGTTTTCCTGATATGTGCAGCCTGGCTGACTACTGCTAGGTCTCTTGGGTCAGTTGTGGCCATAGTAAATGGAAACTCAGCAGTGGTATGTAACTATGATCCGTGTGTATTGCAGGGGACAGAATCATTTGGTACAGCTACTGGTTGTCCTGACACACACAGGCAGAAAAATATGGTAAAGAGACTTGCTGAGGCCAGCCATGGTGGCTCATGTTTGTAACGCCAGCACTTTGGGAGGCTGAGGTGGGAGGATCATGTGAGACCAAGAGTTCAAGACCAGCCTGAGCAACATAGTGAGACTCCATCTCTACAAAAAATAAAAAAAATTTAGCTGGCCATGTTGGCACATGGCACATGCCTGTAATCCCAACTTAAGAGGCTGAGATGGGAGGATCTCTTGGGCCCAGGAGGTCAAGGCTGCAGTGAGCCATGATCATGACACTGCACTCCAGCCTGGGTGAAAGAGCAAGACTCTGTCTCTAAAAACCAACCAACCAACCAGCCAACCAACCAGCCAACCAACCAACCAACCAACCAACCAACCAACCAACCAACCAACCAATGAACCAACCAACCAACAAACCAACAAACAAACCAAATCACTGGATTTTGAAGACCATGGTTTACAGTCTAGTTCTGCTGCTTACTAGCTCAGTAACCTTAGATGAGCAACTCAAGTTTTCTGAGAAAATAACGAGGATGAAAATAACAATGCTCTATTCACTGCGATTTTATGAGATTTTAAGGAGATGAAAAAGTGCTCTGTGAACTGTAAACTCCTGTGCAGTGGTCCATCTTGCGTGGCCAGTGTTAGCCTTTAATCCTACTTCCCGGCTTCTGGTCCCTGGAACTCCCCTCTGCTCCCTGCTCCCTGGCGCCTGGGATCAGGCTGCTGGATTGTGCAGGTGTCTGATTTCCTCCTCTCAAGCAAGATTCAGGGTTTCTCAGGTCTCTCCATATGTAGCCTTTCTTCTCATCATTCTTTCAGGATTCTAATCCCAAAGGGGTGACAATAGGGGGGCAGTAGAGGGTTGACCAGATAAATGAACCTTTCCAGTCACTCATTTTAAATGGGCACCTTTGTCAGATAACAGTGTCTTGATCCAGGTAAAATGCGCGTGTTCATTAAGAAGGCTCTCAAAGACTGAAGGTGCTGCTGGTGATGACTGGAAACCCAGGCTTGTGTGTGAAGCTTTTGGAGGAGTGGTTCTGGTCAGCAGGCCCCATCACTCCCCAGGTTACACCAGGCAGTACTTGCCTGTGAGGCTCAGTGTGAATGGCACTGTCTGAAGAGAAGCCAGGGCCTGGGGGAGGGCGGGTCTTCCTGTCTTCCCCTCAACATGTGTGCCTGCACAGGCATACACAGTCTCTCTGAGGAGAATGGTCAATCCATAGAGGTTGGGCTGGGGGCAAGTCAGAGAGCTCAATTCTGAACAATTGTCAGTAAAATAATGCTGCCTCTTAAAATAGCTCAAGGATGTTTCTGTGCAAGGTGCTTTTGTGGATATCTGCATATAAATAAATATATATATATATATATATATATAAAACCTATGTCTAAGCAGAAGGTATATCTTTAGCTGCACTATGTATATAAACACATATTCAAGCACATGCCCAAATATAAGTCATCATGAAACAAAAATGATTGAAGTCACATAAGTTACAATATTTATGTCCTGAGGATGGCTAAACTTAGCTACAACATCTAATTTGCAGTGACGTCTTTCTTTAACAAGTTTTATAAGAGGGATGATTTAAGTCAAGGAAGAGCAGTGACTCATTCACATGGTGGGCCAGTGGCTGAGCTATGTTTAGAATAGAAGGGATGCTAGGATCTTCTGGGGCTTAGATTTTTACCATTAAGTCATTTTGCTCTTCCACACTGTTTTTTTTTTTTTTTTTTTTATCATTCACTTAGGTAAAACCAGGAACTTGTAATGCAATAGTAAAATTCTCATTTTCCTTACTTAATTAGTTCACTTTATATAACTCTCTGTTTTAGGTTCTACTTTTGAGACTCCATTCAAATAGTTTGGGCTTATTTTGGTTGTTTTGCGATTTCTGATATAAAATTTTACCAGATAGTTTTTTACCTTTCAATTATGATAAAGGCAAAGGCCTTCAGCAATTACATATAGAAATGGAGAGACAGTTGGGAAAAGTAAGAAATTCTCGTGCCCCAAAGGAAGAAAAGAGTCAATTCTTTTGCCCCAAAGGGAGGAGTTAATGATCTGAATAATACAGTACTTGACATGCATTCAAAAAACATTTAAGGCCAGGCATGGTGGCTCATGCCTGTAATCCTAGCACTTGGGGAGTCCAAGATGGGCAGATCACTTGAAGTCAGGAGTTTGAGACCAGCCTGGCCAACATGGTGAAACCCCATCTTTACTAAAAATACAAAAAAATTACCCAGGCATAGTGGTGCACGCCTGTAGTCTCAGCTACTCGGGAGGCTGAGGCAGCAGAATTGTCTGAATCCAGGAGGCAGAGGTTGCAGTGGTGGAGTTAGACTCTCTCAAAAAACAAAAACAAAGACAGAACCAAAAACATTTAATACCTGAAGGAGGTACTAGGCCTACCAGGGAGAGAGAGATTACCCTCAAGGAGTTCACATTTTTTTCTTCTGTGGGAAAGATGGAAATGCAAACAAGTAATTATGAGGTAAGGAGAGAAAAATGAAGTTATAAACATTGCTGTGGGAACCAGGAGGAGGGACTAACCAAATTAAAGAGGCTGGGATCAAGACAGTGTCAGAGAGGAGCAGATTGGGGTTTATGGAACTCAGGGTAGGGGAGCCGTCCCAGGCAGCCACTAGTATGTGCAAACGCTTGGAAACAAGGTGTGTGCGGAGCAGCCAGGCCGAAATGAGTCTTCTTTGGATTTTAATAGCTAGGGCTGTTTAAATGCACAAAAGTTGCCTCCACCTGGAATTGTTCCAAGGGAGGTGGGGTGGATGGGGCAGAGGGAAGGTGTCTGGAGGCCGTAACCATGTAAGGTGTTAAAAATCCTTCTCTGATTCTTAAGATTTTCCAGAAATGAGGATTCAGATACTCTTGCTTCTGGTGAGGTGACGGGTAGGTCAAGACTTATGACCTAAGCGTTTAATGTACCATGGCGTAGAGTAGTGGTTTGCAATCTTGACTGCACTCTGGAATTACTTGAGGGTACTTTAAATAAATCTTAGCAGCCAGGCCAATTAAGTAAAATACAAGGGTGAGGGAGGACCCAGAGACTAGTATTGTTAAAGCTCTCCAGGTGATTCCAATGTACAGCTAAGCTTGTGCGTCAGTGGTACAGGGCAAAGTAGTTTGCAAAGTGTGGTCCCTGGACCAGTGGCATCACCTGGGACCTTATTAGAAATAAAGATTTCTGGCTCCTACCTGACGCCTACTGCATTAAGAAATCTGGAGGTGAGTCCTAACCATCTGTGTTTTAACAAGCTTTCCAGGTGAGCATGCTAAAATTGGAGAATTGTTTGTCTGAGGAGGCCATTTGTTCTAATAACTTCATTTTCCTAATCGACTCAGCAACTTCAAGCTTCACTGATTTTTCAGTTGCAACCACTGCTGCCGTAACCTTACCTGGCAACAAAGAGGCTCTTTTCTTTATGGCTCCCTGGTCTGGGTAAGAATCAACAATTTCTCACTTGTTCCACTCGGTCAGATTGAAATTTTCGAATGGACCTTTACTATAGGAAAGCAAAAAGGAAACAAATGATATTCAAAAGCATAAAAACCATTGGTTGCTTAGCATATTGAGAACTGAACATTAACAAAAATCCTCCACTTATTAATTCATTTAAAAAAATGTGCACTGAACATCAGAGACACAAAGATAAAACTAGAAACACCCCTAACATCAAGGGGCTCAGGGTTCTTGGGAAAGACGGATATAAATAAGTGGTGTAAAGCAACATGAGAGGTGCCACCGTGGAAACCTCTTCTTCACAGGATCATCGACAGAGTTGGGGACAGGTTTTGTGGGATCCAAAGTTTGCTCATTTTTTTGAGGGAAGCCTTTTAAAGAAAAGAATACAAAATTATGATAAAACATTAGCTGCAGGCCTTGAAATGGGGCCTGAAGTGGCAGTTTCTTGAGCTTCTGGGTAAATGTGCCTCTGGTATCACAGTTTAGGTGGTAGCCTCCTCAAGACAGGGACTGTGTTAATCTTTCTCACCACCATATCCTCTGTGTTTAGCACAGTGACTAGTACTTAGCAGTGCCTTAATAACTATTTATTGAAAGAAAGAGTAAATCTGTTATAGTCAAAGGAGGAGGCATAAACTAGTTCTGTCCTTGTCCAGTTGGAGAAACCCCCAATTGTAATTACTTTGGCTTGACGTTGGTCTTACGGAAGACCTGGAGATATATCTTTCTTCCAGAGCTCACTCTTCTCTTTGACGTGCTTTCCATGAAATCTGGACTGTCTATACTGATGTTATTACCTGGTTCTGTCTTTCCCGCTAAAGCCTGGATCATTGGGTGAGAAAGTTCTAACTTCAAGAGTCCTAATCTGAGTATTAAGTTTCTTTGCCAGAATGTCACTGGACCGTCTTTCATCCATCGAGAAGCTTCTTTGCTCTGACCTCTGAAACTCTTTCACTTTCTCTTGATCTAAACCTCAAGGTCATGTTTAATTTAGTGATGCTTATTCATCAACCAGATGGCAATAGCTGGTTACATCAATTGGTTAAGCTTGGCTTTCTCACTAGTGTCTTTGACTATAATCTGGCTTGATGTTCATATTCACTGTGTGACTCAAAATGGTGAACTCCATTTTTTTCTCAGCATAGAGGATTTATGTCCATTTTTTTCTTAATTTTTTATTTTTGATTATGGGTACATAATAGTTGTATACATTTATGGGGTACATGTGATGTTTTGATACAGGCATACAATGTTGTAATGATCAAATCAGGGTAATTAGGGTATCCATCAACTCAAACACTTAAGATTATGTCTATATTTTTCATCCTCATTCAGAGGATGCCACCTGTATCTGCTTCTCCCCCCTGTGATTGCCTATTCACTTTCAGCATTTGGTTTAAGGAGCATATCGATTTAGACCTCCTTTGCATAACCACGATGCATGATGTGACCCATGATGCATGACTAAGCCCAACTTATACTCAGTGCTTTTGCTTCTATGATTCTCCCGAGAGTTTCTCATAAATGCTACTTGGTACGGTTTCCTATTGCACCAACTACACCTCTAGGAATATAGGTTTTTAATGGCAGGGGCATGGTTCTCTTGCAAGTTTGGGACTGTGGTCCACGGGGATCTTCATATTTGCTTCTTTGTCTTGTTGCCTTTGGGATTTCTAGATGGTTTTGCTTGAATTGCCTAAAATTTGCTCCGTTTGTCCCACTTTACATTTTTCTCTATTGTTAAACATTAATTTGTTTCTACTTTAAAAACGATTACATTCTGAGGTGCTGACAATATTCTCCTTCTTTATTTAGGTGACGGTTACATGGGTGAATTCAGTTTGTGACAATTTATTGAACTGTAGGTTTATGGAATCTGCACTTCTCTGAGTATAATACTTTAATAAAAATAGAAAATCTATTATTAAATATTGTGAAAATGTGCATATTTGTACACAAATAATTTATAAAATTTAGTTTTATAAGCATAGAACTACTGGATTACAAACTTTTTAAAGGTTTTTGCTAAATTGCTTTCAAAGGAGTATATCAGTTTGTTTTTATTTTGTTTATTTATTTTTTTGAGACGGAGTTTCGCTCTGTGGCCCAGGCTGGAGTGCAGTGGTGCAGTCTTGGCTCACTGCAAGCTCCGCCTCCCGGGTTCACGCCATTCTCCTGCCTCAGCCTCTCCGAGTAGCTGGGACTACAGGCGCCCGCCACCAGGCCCGGTTAATTTTTTGTATTTTTAGTAGAGACGGGGTTTCACTGTGGTCTCGATCTCCTGACCTCGTGATCCGCCTGCCTCGGCCTCCCAACGTGCTGGGATTACAAGCGTGAGCCACCGCGCCTGGCCAAAGGAGTATATCAGTTTAAATGTCCACCATCAGCACTAAATTTTTTGGTTTTTTTTGGAGACAAAGTCTTGCTCTGTTGTCTAGGCTGGAGTGCAATGGGGCAATCATATAGCTCACTGCAGCCTCTAACTCTTGGGTCTTGCTATGTTCCCCATGCTGTTCTCAAACTCCTGGCTTCAAACTATCCTCCTGCCTTGGCCTCCCCAGGTGGTAGGATTACAGGTGTGAGTCACTGAGTCTGGCCAGTACTAAATCTTAGTACTTAAAAAAACTTTGATAATACATAAATGTCCATTATTCTAATTTAAATTCCATTAAGTATCCATACAGTTGAACATGGCCCAATGTAGAAATTTTAAATTATAAAATAATTTCTTTGTATATTTACATATACACATATACATGCACACTTAAAGTAGATACAAATATGCATATATATACATATATGTAAATGTGTATGTTATCTATACCAATATACCTATTGTGGAAAAACTGGAAATGTAGAAGACTAGAAAGAAAAAATTGGGCTGGATTAACTTTAAGCTCTGAGTGCTATGACCCTAATATCAGAAATTTCGTATCTAAGGCTATATTGCCAAAGTCATGATAAGGAGGCCGGGCTCAAAACCATCTCTAATTGGAACAGCCTTATTTTTCATTCTTAAATAAAAACCTAGATACTTTTCTTTTTAGATACGAGGGCTTGCCCTGTCACCCAGGCTGGAGTGCAGTGGCATGATCATAGCTCACTGCAGCCTCAAATTCCTGAGCTCAGGCAATCCTCCCACCTCAGCCTCCTGAGTAGATAGGACTATAGGCATGTACCACCATGCCCAGCTAAGTTTGTATTTTTTACTTTTTTTAGAGATAGGGTCTCATTATGTCACCCAGACTTCTGGACACATTTTAATCTAATTGAAAGCCATCCTGAACGAGTGGATCCTATTATTGTGTGTCTATAAGTTATATCTACAAATAATTACTGCTCTAAAGATAAAGAGATTCTCTTAGATAGAATTCCTCTATCTAGAATACCAGAGCTTTGGGAGGCTGAGGTGGGAGGATCAACCGAGGCCAAGAGTTTGAGACCCTGTCTCCTCAAAAAAATTTAAAATAATTAGCTGATAGGAGGGCAAGGGCATGTGCCTGTAGTCCTGCCTACTCAGAACGCTGAGTGGAGAGGATCACTTGAGCCCAAGAATTTGAGGCTGCAGTGAGCTATGATAGTGCCACTGCACTCCAGCCTGGGTGACAGAGCAAGATCTTGTCTTTAAAATAAATAAATAAATAAATAAATGAAAAGTGCAATACAATTATAAAAAAGGAATTCCATTAAACACTCAATGATGAAATTTTACTTATACTTTTAGTTGTATCTCACTGAAAAGGTTACAATTTCTTTGTTATTTTGAGCACCTCAGAAAGCTTGCTTGTTCTTGCACATTCTGAATTTTGTTTGGGAAACATTTCATTTTGGAACAAGCAACAATGGAAAGTCTGATGACTCTAATTCAGGAGTGTTTGCGTCCCAGGAGGCTCATCTTATCCCAAAATGTATCACTGTGTTTACACTTTCCAACTCTAGTTGTTCTCCATCTTTCATACATAAGGACAAAGTGCCTATTGCTCCCTCTCAAAGTCTCAGAGAATACTAATGCTGTGTGTGTCAAGCCTTGCTAAGACTGGAATATTTCTCAACCAAGTGTTTATTTCAACCAAGCTTTTAAATTCAGTCCTTGGGCCAGTTAACACCAGCCTATCTTAGGTTGGCTCCCCAGAAGCAGACCCTGGAAAAAGGATTCTTGGAAGATGATGTACTTATTAGGAAATGTCTCTTGTAAGGTTTTAGGAAGTATGACTTGGAAGGGAGCAGAGCCAAGCAAGGGCACAGTGTGAAGTAAAGTCCTACAAAGAGGAACACCCAGAGTTCGACTCTTTCAGGTTGCCCAGAGGAGCAGTTTTCGCTCTGCACCCGTCAGTCATAGGTTAAGGGGTCTCCCTCCACCCCTCGCAACCTCTGACATAGATTCCCAGGCATTTGTGACAATTTCTGCAGGCAGCAAAGTGGATTGACAAAGGAGACACAAATGCTTGCAGCTGGGAATCAAAGTGCACTGGGAGCTAGTGAGCATGAAAACGGTAATGGGATTTGAAGACAGATGAGAGGGTCATGGACAGCCTCTGCTGCATGAGCCTGCAGATCACATGTGAGGGAAAGGAGCTGGGAAGTGGATGTTTTCATTCAGATAAGCTGACTCTCCATAGCTTTAGTTCCACAATCTCTAGAGGCCACTATTTCCCATTGCCATCATAGAGAACATCTGGGAGGACTTTCGGGTGTAGGAGGGAAGTAATGACAATGATAATATAATTGAAGCTCATATTTATGTTATATGCCAGGTTCAGCTAAGTGCTTGGCACATATTTCTTCATTTGCTGAAGCCCATAAAGTTTTAAGTAGCTTCCAGGTCATTCAATTAGGTAGTGGCAGAGCTGGGTCTTAAGTGGTGGACTGAGAGGAAGTTCATGTTCTTAGTCTCTGTGCAAAGCTGCTCCTGACACATCCTCAGAGGCCTATGGATCAGGGCTCTGCCTTTGTCTTGCAAGGGAGAGGATCTGGAGGACAGGATTTTTAATAACAACGAGGACACAATTCTTTCTTAGGGCACCATTTCCTTAACAACACTTACCATGGCTTGTACTTCTACGTATTTTTGTTTACTTGTCTGTGGTCTCAGTTGCCTCAGTGTGTCAGATACATGAGGACAGAGATCAAGCTGCTAGGTCACCAAGGATCAGCGTGTCGGGAGTCAGTGAGTGGACAGCTCAGCCTCTCCCTCCTACTCCCAGACTGTGGTCAACTCTAGGGACAGGCTCCTTCCTCTATTTATCTAAGTAAATTTGAAGATTAGATTTTCTATGTAATGGCTATATGAACCTGGCCACGTTATTTATTTAGTTTTCTTGAGACAGGGTCTCACTCTGTCACTCAGGATGGAGTGTAGTGGTGCAGTCATAGCTCACTGTAATCTCCAACTCCTGGGGTCAAGTGATCTTCCCACCTCAGCCTCTGAGTTGCTGGGATTACAGGTGTACCCTACCATGCCTGGCTAATTAACCTTATTTTTTATTTTTATTTTTTTGTAGACAGTGAGTCCCACTATGTTGTCCAGGCTGGTCTCACACTCCTGGCCTCAAGGGATCCTCCCTCCTCAGCCTCCCAAAGTGCTGGGATTACAGGCATGAGCCACTGAGTGTGGCCCCTGGACACATTATTTAATCTCTTTGAGCATCATTTTTCCTGGTGAAAAGTGGGGATAGTTGTACTTACTTCAAAAGGTGTTGAGATGACTCAATGTGATAATTATAGAGAGGGCCTGGCTTATAATAAGACGCATTGAATGTCCATACTGAATGGGAAAAAACACGACTGCTGTGAGGGAGGCTGGAAGAGGGGCTTTGTCATTTTACCTTTGAATTAGAACCAGAGATTCAGACTTTACAAAGGGCTCTTGGCTTTGTGTCCCACAAGCTTTTTTGTGCCTGGATTGTGGGTCAGGCCTAGGTAGGCTGTGCACGTGTCTGAGCCCCATGTGGAGCCACAGGGCTCGGGTGCCCTAGCTGCACTGAGAATTGACAGAGCCCCACCCACTGCCATTCGTCGGATAGATGGGTTTCACTGAGTGTGTTGTACCTCAGCCACATGACTTAGATCCTGGAGAGAAGCAGGTTCCTGAAGGCACTTCCATTAACCACTTAATACGCTTAGGAGCCAGTAACACTGGCAGCATCAGGTTATTAACCAGAAAGTATTTCTCAAGTAGGTTGAAACATATTTGTTTCCCTACTCTTCCTGTCCATTCAGAGCAGATGCCTGTTGTCATGGTAACAGAAACAAGAGCAAGTAAGAGTTTTTGAGTGCCCTAAACGCTTTTGTGCAAGAAGAAGGGTGAGGTTGATCTGAAATGTGGACTTGAAATATCATTTTCATCTCCCTCTATATATAGAGGGCAGATGTCATGATTGTTTCTGAATCCATTCCCTCAAAATAAGCACATTCTGTTACTGTATTTGAAGATTAAAGGAAAGAGAACGGGAGATGGAGAGAAAAGAGGTTCTCCTTTTTCCCTCTTGCATTTTCCTAAACTATTTCATCCAGGGATATGCTTCTGGAAACCTTTTCCCTCTCTCTTGGGCGCAGGGATTCTTAACAAACACACTTACCAGTTTTGAGAAAATTTATAAGTTTTTCTCCCTGTGGTCTCTGCATTTAAAAAATATGTAGGCTAGGTCCTTTTTTTTTTTTTAAACATAGATCTGATTTAATGAAACAAACACATAAACAAAAAATATTGGATTTGGTTTGGAGTTTAATAAAGAGTGAATTTTACTTACTTTTTCTGTCTGATTCAAACTATGCTCCCTGTTCTAGGAATCCCTCCTGCAGTCTAGACCCCTTTTGCCCCCTTTCAGCGATGAGGTTCATATCTAGTGCCTTCTCGGTTCTGTCCCTTTCCTTTTTAAGCTGCACAGACACACCGGATAGTCCTTTGCACAGTACACTCCTGGCATGGTGTGCACCTCATGGGCTCCACTCTCGTGCTTCACTCATCTCCCTTTGCAGTCTCTAGAACTCAGCCCACTTCCCTCAGTCCCATCATGGAGTTTAGACTTCCTGATTCCAAGTTATCCCTTAATCCTGTGTGTGAACTCCTGTGTGTGTCTGTTGTGGGTTTGTGTGTATGCATGCATGCACGTGTGTGCTGAAAGACATCAGTCCCCCTGTTGGTCATCTCTATGACCAATAAAATAAGAGATTGCCACAGGAAACCTAAGGTTGGATACCTGAGGCTAAGGTGGGGCTGGGCAAAGGTAAGAACTAGAGGGCCTAAGACCAAGAGTAGGTGGAGCTTGGGAGAGGACTGTGGTGCCGGAGGCAGGAGAGCTCAGTGGCAGAGACCAGGCACTGTGCAGGCTTCTGAGCCTGCTGGCACCCAGGATTCTGTCCTTTCCAGCTGTGGAAACTTGGACAATTTATTGAACTTCTTTAAGCTTCAGGTTCCTCATCTGTAAGATAAAATAATTTTGGTACTTACCTGATATGGTTTGGCTGTGTCCTCACCCAAATCTCATCTTGAACTGTAGCTCCCACAATTCCCTATGTGGTGCGACAGACCTGGTGGGAGATAATTGGATCACGGGGGTGGTTTCTCTCTACTGTTCTCATAGTAGTGAATAAGTCTCACCAGATCTAATAGTTTGATAATAGGTTTCTCCTTCCTTGGCTCTCATTCTCTCTTGCCTGCTGCCATGTAAGACGTGCCTTTAACCTTCTGCCATGATTGTGAGGCCTCCTCAGCCACGTGGAACTATGAGTCCATTAAATCTTTTTTTCTTTATAAATTACCTAGCCTTGGGTATGTCTTTATCAGCAGCATGAAAACGGACTAATACACTACTGTAGAATTTTTTGAGTATTAGTTGAAATAACATGCATACAAATTACTTGGTGTTGTACCTGGCCCATGCTTAATGCTCAATATTATTATTATTTGTTAGCAGTACTACCCCTGTAGATTAACTCTGTCAACTTGTATAGGCTGCCTTTCAAGAGAAACTGTTCGTTTGGACCAAGTACGTCTCTTGGTAAAGTTTGAGAGCATAAGAAATTTCAAAGGTTTAAATAGGCAGTTCTTAACTTGTGATACTTTATTAAGCACTTGTGGTATATTTGGATTTTTTGAAGTTCAAGAAAAAAATTGAGAAAAAATGCTTAACATTTGCAAAAACAAGGGGCATGAGTATAAATGAAGGTTCACAAATCATAGATCTAAATACTGATAAGTCATACATCAAGCTACCAAAATGTAACTGTGTTGTAACTTCCCATCTTGACACATACATCTTCATGACAACCTGGAAGGCAGCTTTGAATTGAGAATTTTTGGACTCCTTGGCAGTCTGTGCAGGAATGTGGTGGCACAGCAAGAGCAAGCCCTGGTCCTCGGCCTGAGGCCAGCCCCTTCCCTCCCCATCCCTGGCTCTGTCTTGCGTGCAGTGGTGTGGGCCTCCCTCCCTCTCGTGCAGACCACTTCTCAGGCCTAGTGGGGAGCACTCTAGTCATGGGCTCCACCCTCTGGAGGCTCCAAAAGCAGGTTTGGGGTCGTTTGACCTGGGAACCCTGGGGTCCTAGATACTCAAAGCATGGTCTAGAAGAGGGTGTGGGCTTCAGGCCCTGTGGGCGCCCCATGAGGAGCGGTACAGCTGGACAAGCACCAGAGTTGTGATAGCTCTTGCTGGGCCTAATGGACACACTTTCCTACCTCTGCTGATGGAAAAGAAGTCTGGTAAACTTAACTTAAACATTAAAAAATTCCTGTACAAACATAATGAAGGGCCAATGACTGCACATCAATAGTCTGTATTTAACAAATAAGTCTAGTTATGCATTACTATAATTTTATTCTGGTAGCAGAGTTGCTTTTGTAGTATCAGTATCTCAGTGCTCGCTTATAGTTTAATAAAGCATATTTAGAATCAATACCATATGTTGCAGAATTAATTAAAAACATCATTTGTATTTTTGCTGTCTAAAACATGAGTCACAGATTCACAGATTTTAACAGTTCATTCATTCATGCAACAAATATTTATTGGGTGCCTATTCAATAAGTACTTGCCAGGTACTGTGCGAGGCACTCTACGTACTATCAATAAAATAGAGAATGACTAGATCTGCATTTTATAAACAATTGACACAGGCATTAAGTTGGAAATTCAGGCTCAGAGATGGGAAAGTGTAGGAGTTTTCTGGAGAGTATGAGGGTAAATATCTGCTTAGGAAATATTTCTTGATTTATAATATGTTCTTATTTTTCAACAATAGCACTTTATTTCCACTTGCTTAAAAATGTGAATTAGGAAATTTAGAAGCATTCTTCTTAAAAATGGCTCTTCTCTGTGGATCCCAAAACCTGCCCATCTGAACTTGTCTTTTGTCTCTCTGGGTCATGTTTTAAGCATGTAGACCTGGGATGACCAGACTGTGTGATGCTGGGGCACAAGGTGTGAAGGGGTGGATATATAATGGTGGTCTTATCACAGGCATTTAGGTGAACGCCAGTGTCTCTCTCCAGAGATGAAGGAACTGGGATATGGCAGTAACTTTGAGGGTGGGTCTTTTTATTTTTATTTTTAATGTTTGTGAGTACATAGTAAGTGTATATATTTATGGGGTACATGAAATGTTTTGATAAGGGCGTGCAATGTCAAATAGTACGTCATGAAGAACGGGATATCCATCCCCTCAAGCATTTATCCTTTGATTTGCAAGCAACCCAATTATACTCTTTCAGTTATTTTATTTTATTTTTTATTTTTTTGAGATGGAGTTTTGCTCTTATTGCCCAGGCTGGATTGCAATGGCACGGTGTTGGTTCACTGCAACCTCCGCCTCTTGGGTTCAAGCAGTTCCTCTGCCTCAGCCTCCCAAGTAGCTGGGATTACAGGTGTCCACCACCATGCCTGGCTAATTTTTGTATTTTCAGTAGAGACGGGGTTTCACCATGTTGGCCAGGCTGGTCTCAAATGCCTAACCTCAGGTGATCCGCCCACCTAGGCCTCCCAAAGTGCTGGGATTACAGGCGCAAGCCACTATGCCTGGCCTCTTTATTTAAAAATGTACAGTTAAGTTATTATTGACTATAGTCACCCGGTTGTGCTATCAAATAGTAGGTCTTATTTATTCTTTCTAAGTATTTTCTTTTTTTACCCATTATACCCCCTGAGGGTGGATCTTAATGCCTGACACTTAGATGATGCTCAATAAAAGTTGATAGGGTATTGTAACCCCACACTCTGCCAGAGATTCTATCATCAAGGTTTAGTCCTTTATTTATAGTGGGATCAGACCACCAACATTCTAATGATCACAAATCTAGTTCCTGCTTTGTTTTTACTTTGTGGTTGTGCATGCATATGGAAAGCATTGGAAATGAGAAGAAAGAAATAGTCTTAAAATGAGTATTTGGAGCTGAATAACGAACTGAGTATGGACTCTCATAGAAATCACAGTCTTATATTCTAGCTACGTTGGAATTTTTACACCACTTATTTGCCATGAGTTTTTGGATAGCATTTTGGTGTGACATTTGAAATATTACCTGCATAAATGTATGCCTATAGTTTATTGAAATCCTGTTAATCTAGATATAAGAGTAAAAGGCCTGAAGATACGACCACCTAGGGGGTCAAGGAATGTGACTCAACGACATCATCCTTAAAGCATCTCCTAGGAGTGAGGAGTCAGATGGGTGAGGTTCTTGCATCACAGGGAGTAGCCACCTTCTTTAAAAAGTGCCAGTCTCCCTACAGTGCTAGAATTCTTTCATTTCTTTGGGCACACAGGCTGAAATCCATATTTCATCTATTAGGAATATATGTGGATAAATAAGTTCTGCTTTAAAAATATGACTACTCTGGAAAATTGATCTTAGAAAGAACACTTTCAACCCTATCACTTTCTTTCTGATACCTTGCAGAAGTCATCCACACTGAAAAAGGGAAGTTTGGTGGGAGACAGGGAGGGATGTTGGCCTCTTGGTGAGAGAGAGACAAAAGCAGGCCCAGGAAGGGTCCTGAGTGCAGGACTCTGGGATGGACCAGGATGACTCAAGGGAGATGAAAGGAGAGAAGGGGAGAAAAAGAGAGGCAGGAGGGCACTACAATTTTTCCAATTTTGCTATTTTTTCACAAACCAAATTATCTAAAAGGGTTTAACATATTCAATACTGTTTTTTTCCAGTAGAGGAAGCATATAAATGAAATAGAATATTATAGATCATCTAAAGCAATCGCAATTCTCTGTGTGTAAATTAAAACAACAACAACAACAACAACAACAACAACAAACTTATTCGGAGTGTAGGTTACAGTGGTCTCATTTAGGTAAAGAACAGAGTAAGCACCAAGAAGATCCCACGGCTATACCCAAGGCCACTCAGCTAACTAGGCCAGACAGGACCTGGATTCTTGTTCTTGTCCTTGGCTGGGCAGCCTTTTCTCTCCATCACCCTGAGTCTTTGCCATTTAAATGGGGTTCCTGGAGTGCATACACTCAATGTTTGTGAGTCCTGTGTGTATGTTTAAAGTAGTAGCAACTGCACTCTCTTATGGTTGAAGAGGATCTTTCAGATACTGAGAGTTATTTTAAATCCTTGAGAGGGAATGGTTCATAAGAGAAGAGTTTTATTTTCAAGCACACATCATGTGATGAGCCAAGATGGGCCAAGTGCCTCTATAACTTCCTACTCAGTGACTAACTTCCTACTCAGTGACTAACTTCCAGGAACTACTGCAAATGTTGAACCTTGCAGAGGGTTTCAAACTTTGGGAAAGTAATCTTTTAGCCTTCCCAAACTATTTTTGTGTCTGTGAGAACTCAGGACTGAGGTTTTTAAAAAGTAAGCACTAAATTGCAGTAATTTGAAGCAAGACACGGTGGAAAGAGCATTACAGACCTTGGCAGACAGACCCAGCTTTAAGGCATGGCTGCATTGCTCACTTGCTGCATGAGCTTGGGCAAGTCTCTTACAGTTTCTGAGCCTCAGCTTTCTCATCTGTAAATGCGGATGGTGGATGCTATTTCATAGCCTTGCTGTGAGAATAGAGATAGGGTATGTAATATACATAGCACAGCGCCTGGCACTTAGTAAATGCTCAAAAAATGTTCACCCGCTAGCCTCCCTTTTCTCCTTTTCTTCAGGTGGTTGCAGCACAGAGTAAAGGGAAGAGTTTGCAGTTACTTCGTGAATTTGAGAATGCACCATGGTTTGAACTATTGAACAGTTTTTTAGAAAACAACTTTTAAAATGAAGCATACCATAATAAAGACAAGTGTGCAAAGCACAAGTCTACAATTCAGTGAATTGTCACCAAGTGCTCAGATCCATTTAGCCAGTACCCAGATGAAGAATGAGCAGCGCCCCAGAAGGCCCTCTTCCACTAACTTCCAAGAAGATAGGTTATTTTGTCTTTTTTTGAAATATATATATATATAATCCTGCGAATGTGCTCATTTATATGCGGTTTCCTTCATTCCATGTTGTATCTGTGAGTTTCACTGGTGTTGTTGCAGGTAGCTGTAGTTGGTTCTGAATCATTGAATTTTCAAGCTTTTAGAGATCCTAGAGCTTTTCTAATCTATCCCTCTCCATTGACCAGAACAGGGAAGAGAGGGTCGGAGATGTTAAGTGATTTGACTAGTTAATAGCAGAGATGTAATTAGATCCCAAGTCTTCCAATGTCTAGCCCAGGGCTCCTTCCTGAAGTAGCTGTAGCAGTAGCCTACACAGTTTAAATCCACAGTTCAATTATTATTTAAGTTTGGCATTCTCAGGGTGAAAAAGAAGAGATGCAGGGAAACCATTGTTGGCAACATGTGGATAGGTACAAATTCCAGAGTTGGTGATTCACTGTCATCTTCAGATCTGATTCTCTCATGTGAACCTCCTTTACTAGACTGATCTTTGTCCTCGAGGTGTGGACCAAGTGTCCCTCTTAGGGCATCAGGGTCAGGAACAGACAGTTAGAAATATCTATACCTAAATATTCCTGTATTAATAAGATGTTATCCTAATTTTTAAAACTTCTAGAATTCTATAATCACTATTGCTTTTTATAGACATGAATTGAATCTACCCATCCAATTCTTTAAATCTGCCATGTACAGTTTAAAGCTAACTTACTTTTATTTAAGCCTAAAAGTTTTTTGACATTACTTTATAATGCCATATAATTTCATATTTATAACACCATATATTCTATAGTATGCACACATCAGTATCATTCAGGATGCCCCTAATTTGAAGCATTCTTCTAGAGAGCTCACCATTCTTAATGCAGCTCCCCAAACCTGCCATCGTGCCCACAACCCTACAATTACATTTATCCAACTAGGTTCAAACAGTATTTAAAAGTCAATGCTAAGGTTCCTATGTGTTGGCTGGGTGTGGTGGCTCACGCCTGTAATCCCAGCACTTTGGGAGGTCGAGGCGGGTGGATCACTTGAGGTCAGGAGTCCGAGACCAGCCTGGCCAACATGTTGAAACTCTGTCTCTACTGAAAATACAAAAATTAGCCAGGTGTGGTGGTGAGCACCTGTAATCCGAGCTACTCAGGTGACTGAGGCAGGAGAATCGCTTGAACCCAGGAGGTGGAGGTTGCAGTGAGCTGAGATTGTGCTATATATATAAAGTTTCTATATGTTGACTGTGAATGGCATGCTTTGTGTCATCAGTACACTTTGCTGCTATAACTTAGAGAGGACAGATCCATTTGATTGGCATGGGGAAGGAAAGGGAATTTCCAGTTGGAAGCTGCAGTGCAGTGGAGGAAGGACAGTTTTCTCCGAGCAACAAAATAGACTAGACTGCATTTCTTATAACACAAAATTCCATTTAAAACCAGTTCCCCTTCTTTAATCACTGTCATTCCTTAATAGAGAAAAAGGTCATGAGTGCTTGTGTTATGGAAAGTGTGGCAGTGAGAAGAACAGCCAGAAGGACCTTAATTCCCCCCACTCATTAGTAGTTGAAAGCCTGGCCCCTGGAGTTGGAAGGTTGGTTCTTCCACTTATTCACTGTGACCTTGGGCAAGTTATTTAATTCTCTGTGCCTCAGCTTTCTCACCTAAAAATTCCTCATGGGATTTTTCTGAGGTTTAAATATGTTACTTTATGTAAAGTGTTTGAAACAGTACACTAAACAGTAATCATAATGAAAATTATTCCACCTAAATAGAAATACCCCTCCCCCTAAAAATAGAAGCAAAGGAAAGGAATAGCTTCTACTGGACTCTAAATATATAATTTGATTTACTTGATTGAATAGTAAAGTAAAATTGTGTGTCAGTCCTGTTTTACCTTCAGGTTTAGTGGGCTAGAAATATGCCTTCTACCAGAATAATAAAATATAATTTTACTATAACAAAATACAGCTATGCATCGCTTAATGACAGGGATATGTTCTGAGAAATGCATCGTTGGGAGATTTTGTCATTGTGTGAACATCAATGTGCTTACGCAGACCCAGATTCTAGAGCCTGCTTGACACCTAGGCTATGTGGTATGGCCTACAGCTCCTAAGTTATGAACCTGTACAGCATTTTCCCCTACTGAATACTGTAAGCAACTGCAACACAATGGTAAGTATTTGTGCATCTAAACATAGAAAAGGTACAGTAAAAAATACCGTATTATTATAAACTTATGGGACTCCTATTGTATATTTAGTCTGTCTTGCACAGCCCGTGACTGTAATAGGGAAACCTTGGAGGGCCTTACCGCAAGATAAGTTGGTTTTGGCCTTTATTTATGTGTTTTATTCAAGAGGCATTTAGTAGCTGTGTGCCCTTGAACAAGTTACTTCACTTTCCTGAATCTCAGTTTCTTTATCCGCAAAATGGCAATAGCAATATTTACCTTGAAGGGTTATAATTGGGCATAAGTGAAATGATACATGCAAAACACTCAGTTATCAAGCATTTATTGAGCTTATACTGTGAGCACAGGCTGGCTTCAAAAACAATTTTCCTGAAGATGTTGAACATAAAAATGTTCGAATGTATTTAAAGTATGTCTGTGAAGGTATGTAAACATATATACTAATTGAAACATTTTTTAATATCTAGACGAAGTCTCACTGTGTTGCCCAGTGTGGTCTTGAACTCCTGGGCTCAAGCGGTCCTCCTATCTCAGCCTCCTGAAGTTCTGGATTATTGGCATGAGCCACCGTGCCCAGCCAAAAGATATATTCTGGCTTTGGAGGGCAGCTCTGATTTTTACATACTCTGCCCCATTGTCTAACCCTGATGTGTCCTTATTTTTAATTCAAAAACTTTTCACCACATGTGAATTACTCCTTAACCAAAGGACAGTTTTACATACCACTCTTAATTGTTTGAGTAATTAGCTCAAACTGTTCTGGGAATACGTTGAACTTGGTAGATTGGATCAGGGAACAAGAGGCTATTGAGCTAGCAACCCAGATTGTGGAAATGACCCCTGAAGAATTATCAAGTAAAATATGTACACACACACACACACACACACACACACACACACACACACACACACACACCACACACACACACACACACACACACACACACACACACACACACACACTAGTTACTAGTTATATAGAAGAAAGAGACTTTAGAGTAGTCCAGTCTATCTGAAATTTACTTTACGGTTCTGGGTAAGTCTAACCATAGTCCTAGGTTTTTAGCTTTCCACTTATAATTCAATGATAAGAATATTACCGTTGTGAGGTTAACTTGGTAAAATGAATGGAGTACTCTATGAACCCAGGCGGGAAAAAGTTGTAAAGCTTACAGCAAGTTGAAAAAAATTACTTTAAGAATTTACTATAAGAATGCATTGGATTCTGGAAACACCTAATTTGGACTTTGGGTTATATACTAAGAATTATCAAATGAACAGTAGACCTACTTGATAAAACTAGAAACACTTTATTACTCTGGGCAGCGAGCAGTGAATCACAGTGTCTTGCTTTATTCCCCAAGTGCTAGTGGTTTAAGCAAAATTGTTAACACTGTGCCAAGTTCATGGCCTTCTGCCAATGCCATTGTACGATCCCTGAGAGAAAAAAGGAGAAAGCTCTTTGGGATAATAAGGTTAGTAAGACAGGCACATCACCAGGCAAGCAAAACAATTTAGTCACCTGCTTCAACAAACACTTAGAGGAGTGGTTCTATGATTTTGTTCTCCCCATTCCCATCTGTTTGCTACAGTTCTCTGCCCAGCAACTCTGCTTCCAGTAGGGGTGAAAAGGATTTTTCTGGAGCTGGAGAAAACTTAGAGACCTTTTCTGTCTCCTGCATCTACACCTCTGGACTCACCATAGCCTACTGCATCTGCTTTTGTGTGCTTCTGTGGTGGGCCCTGTATTAGTTTGCTCTTGCTGTTTAACAAGTTACTCCAAACTTACATTTACTATCTTGCAGTTTCTGTGGGCTAGGGGTCTAGGCGCAGCTTGGTTGGTCCTCTGCTCAGGATCTCATGAGCCTGTAATCAAGGTATCTTTTGGGCTGTTTTCATCCGGAGCTCTGAGACCTCTTCTAAGGTCATTAGTTGTTGGCAGAATTCACTTTTGTGTAGTTGCAGAGCTGAGGCCTCCCAGGGGCAGCCCACTGTTCCCTGCCACATGGCCCTCAACAGGTGGTGTATTTCTTCAAGGCCAGTAGGAGGTGTCTGCTGCTGCTTTGATTCTTTTTATTTTCTTTTTTTAAAAAATTTTAAAATATTTATAGGTGTCTCAGTTTAATTAAGTTTTTTTTTTTTTTTAGATTCAGTGGGTACATGTGCAGGTTTGTTAGATGGGCAATGTGTGTTGCTGAGGTTTGGGCTTCTAATGAACCTGTTGCCCAGGTAGTGGACATAATACCCAATAGGTAGTTTTTCAACCCTTACCTCTCTTCCTGGTTCCCTCCTTTTCAAATCCCCAAGGTTTATTGTTCCCATTTTTATGCTCCCTGATTTTCTAATGGCTCACCTGATTAGGTTATACCCACCTAGGATAATCCCCCTAGTTTAAAGTCGACTGATTCGGGAATATTTACATCTGTGAAATCCTTTTACAGAAATACTTAGAAGATGTGTATAGCAGGGGATAGGAATCTGAAGCTGTCTTAGAATTCTCATACCACAGGCTCCTTGTTGAAGTCTGTTCTACTTGCAATGACCCTCTTTCTCAGAGAATGCTCTGTTACCAGTATCCATGCTGATGACATCCTTGGCCTCAGATAATTGGGTCCCAGATAGTTCATAGTGTGACCTGCCCCTTGAAGTAGTAAGGGAAAGGTACAGGTCTTTATTTTTCTGGGATTGCCCCTTTTTCTCCTTACATTACTATAAACTCCCATTCAAAAATATTTGATTCTCTTTGCATGTGAGCATTAACACTTTTAATTTCTTTTTTATTTATTATATTTTTTTGAGACAGAGTCTCACTCTGTCACCTGGGCTGGAGTGCAGTTGTGCGATCTCCCCTCCTGGGTTCAAGTGATTCTCCTGCCTCAGCCTCCCGAATAGCTGGGATTACAGGCATGCCCCACCATGCCTGGCCACATTTTTAATTTCATAGTTTGAAAAAACTGGAGGAATCCACTCAGGGTTATTTTATATTTAAAAGTAACAGTTTATTACCAAGTGGTGCCCCAGTAACACAGAGCATTAACATCTTCTATTAAAAAGGCTCCTTTATTCCTAGAAGTAGGTTATGCACCAGGACAATCTGGTATATCTTCAGGAGCAGCTTCTTTTCCTGCTGCTCCTGAAGCAGGAGGCCTTTTATTGGAAGCCTTTTATTTCCTTCTCTTGCCTGATTGCCCTGGCTAGGACTTGCAGTGCTCTGGTTTTTTTTCTAAATTAATTAATTAATTTATTTTTTTATTTGAGACAGATTCTTTCTCCGTTGCCCAGGCTGGAGTACAGTGGCACCATCCTGGCTCACTGCAACCTCCGCCTCCTGGATTCAAGCTATTCTCTTGCCTCAGCTTCCTGAGTAGCTGAGATTACAAGCACGTGCCACCATGCCCATACTAATTTTTGTAGTTTTAGTAGAGACGGGGTTTTGCCATGTTGGCCAGGCTGGTCTCAAACTCTTGGCCTCAAGTGATCCACCTGCTCTGCCTCCCTGAGTGCTGGGATTACAGGCGTAAGCCACTGCGCCCAGCCTTGCAGTGTTGTGTTGAATAGGAGTTGTGAAAGTGGGCAACCTTGTCATGTTCCAGTTTTTAGAGAAAAGGCTTTCAGCTTTCCTTGTTCAGGATGTTAGCTGTGGGTTTGTCATATATGGCTATTATTATGTTGAAGTATGTATCTTCCACGCATAGTTTGTTGAGAGTTATTATCATGAAGGGATGTTGAATTTTATCAAATGCTTTTCCCATACCTATTGAGATGATCATATGACTCTTGTCCTTCATTCTATTGAAGAGATTTATCACATTTATTGATTTGCATATGTTGAGCCATCCTTGCATCCCTGGGATAAACCCCCTTGATCACGGCATATTATCTTTTTAATGTGCTGCTGAATTAGATTTGCTAGTGTTTTGTTGATAATTTTTTGTATCTATATTTATTAGGGATATTGGCCTGTAGTTTTCTTTGTGTGTGTGTGTGCGTGTGTATGTGTATGTGTGTATGTGTGTGTCCTTATCTGGTTTTGGTACTAGGGTAATGCTTGCCTTGTAGAATGAGTTAGGGAGAATTCTCTCCTCTTCAATATTTTGGAATAATTTTAGGAGAATTATTCTTAGTTTTTCTTTATAAGTTTGGTAGAATTTGGTAGTAAGCCATCCAGTCCTGGCTTTTCTTTTTTGGGAGACTTAAAAAAATTACCAATTCAATCTTGTTACTCATTATTAGTCATTTAGATTTTCTATTTCTTCTTGGTTCAATATTGGTAGGTTGTAAATATCCAGGGATTTATCTGTTTCCTCTAGGTTTTCCAGTATGTTAGCATACAGTTGTTCATAAAAGTATCTGATAATCTATTGTATTTCCATGGTGTGAGTTATAATGTCTCTTTTTTCATTTCTGATTTTGTCTATTTGGACTTTCTTTTTTTCTTGATTAGTCTAACTAGTGGTTTATTAATCTTGTTTATCCTTTCAAGAATATAGCTTTCCATTGTGTTGATCCTCTTTTTTTTTTTTTTTTTTTTTTTGAGACAGAGTCTTGCCGTCACCCAGGCTGGAGTGCAGTGGCGCAATCTCGGCTCACTGCAGGCTCCGCCCCCCGGGGTTCACGCCATTCTCCTGCCTCAGCCTCCCGAGTAGCTGGGACAACAGGCGCCCGCCATCTCGCCTGGCTAATTTTTTGTATTTTTAGTAGAGACAGGGTTTCACTGTGTTAGCCAGGATGGTCTCAATCTCCTGACCTCGTGATCTGCCCGCCTCGGCCTCCCAAAGTGCTGGGATTACAGGTGTGAGCCACTGCGCCCGGCCTTATTGTGTTGATTCTTTATATATTTTTTTCAGTTTCCATTTCATTTACTTCTGTTCTGTTCTTTATTGTTTCTTTCCTTCTGCTAATTTTGGGTTTGGTTTGTTCTTGTTTTTCTAGTTCCTTGAGGTGTTCATTCTTTTAAAATCCTTTATTCTTTTTTTTTTTTTTTTTTGATTGGGTTATTTGAAAAAAAAAAGCTGCCTTCAAGTTCTGAAATTCTTTCTTCTGCTTGATGTAGTCTATTGTTGAAACTCTTGAATGAATTTTTTTCCAATGTTTATTTTGGTTTCAGGGAGTACATGTACAGGTTTATTACCTGGATATGATGCTGAGGTTTGGGGTACGAATGATTCCATCACATCATTGAGTTACTGAGCATAGTACTCAATAGTTAGTTTTTCAACCTTGGCCCCCTTCCTACCTCCCCCCTCTAGCAGTCCCCAGTTTCTATTGTTGATATATATATTTTTTGCCCATGAATACCTAATATTTAGCTCACTTTGATAAGTGGAAACATGTAGTATTTGTTTTTATCTTCTTGCATTAATTCACTTAGGAGAATGGCCTCCAGTTGCATCCACATTACTGCAAAGGACATGACTTCATTCTTTTTTAGGGCTGCACAGTATTCCATGATGTATATGTACCACATTTTCTTTATTCACTTTATCATTGATAAGCACCTAGATTGATTCTACGTCTTTGCTATTGTGAATGGTGCTATAATGAATATGCAAGTGCATGTGTCTTTTTGGTAGGAAGACTTTTTTGGGGGGGATATATATCAAGTAATGGAATTGCTGGGTCAAATGGTAGTTTTAACTTCTTTGAGAAATCTCCAAACTGCTTTTCACAGTGGCTGAACTAATTTACATTCCCACCAACAGTGTACAAGTGTTCCTTTTTCTCTGTAGCCTTGCTGGCATCTGTTGCTTTTTGTCTTTTTAATAATAGCCATTGAATGGATTTTTAATTTAATTCATGTAATTCTTCAGTTCGAGGATTTCTGTTTGGTTCTTTTAATGATATTTACCTTGTTGGTGAATTTCTCATTCATATCTTGAATTTTTTTCTGATTTCTTTGTATTGTTTATCTGTGTTGTCTTATATCTCACTGAGCTTCTTTAATATCATTATTTTGAACTCCTTTTCTGGTATTTCATAAATGCTTTTGATTGGAATCTATTACTGGAGAATTATTGTGTTCCTTTTGAGTGTCACATTTTCTTGTGTTTTCGTGTTTCCTGTGTCCCTACATTGATATCCACACATCTGTTGTGACAGTTGCTTTTTCCCATTTTAAAATTTCCTTTCACAGGGTAGCACTTTTTTTGTGAAGATACATCTATGTTGTTGGTTGGGTAGGGTACTTTAGCTTTGATTCTAGGTGCATGCACCAGTGTCATTTCTTCAGCTGTAAGCGGTGTCAGTGGTGTCTCTGATTTCTTCAATGGCTGAGTCGGCAGTTGTTAGTGAAGGCTATGATGAGGTTTTGTTGGGGACGAGAAAGCCAGGAAGGCTAGTTCTTGGGCCCTAGTTGTAGCAGTGGCAGCCTGAGCACACCTGTCCTTGGACTCTCAGCTGATGCACGTGGACACCAATGTTAGCAGGTCTAAGTGGGAGATTCTTGGATCTCCAGGTGGCTTCCTCAGGTGCTGGCAGTGGCAGTGGTGGGCTGCACCTCAGGGCGGGTTCTGAGGCCTCTTGGCAGTGTGCTTGGTGTGGCAGTGGCTATAGCAGTGGTGGGACAACCGTGGTCAGACAACCCTGAGGCTCCCAGGAGGCCCATGCTTGTGTTACCAGTGGCTGTGATGGGCTGGGCAGGCCAGTCCCCAGGTCCCCAAAGTGGCACATGAGGGTGGATGCCACTGTGATGATAGTGGCAGTCTGGGTTGGCCCACCCTGAGACCCGTGGGAGGAGTGCACAGATGCCAGCAGTGGTAGATGGGGTGGGGTGATCCCCAAACCCCTGGGGGATGTGGTTGGGCACTGGAAGAGCAGTGCCAGGCCAGGTGGGCCTCTCCTCTGTATGGGCTGTGATGGGCAGGGCAGGGTGATTCCCAGACTCCTCAGTGGAGTTTGTGGGTGGTGGCAGCAGTTGTGGTTAGTGGGGAAAGCCCGTCTTCAGGGTGTGTGCAAAAGCACTGCAGCTTTGCTGCTGGGGGAGGGTGGGGTTGCTATTAGTGGCAGCAGCTGCCGGCAGTTGGCTCTTAGGCTCTGGGGAGCATGTGCTTTGGGCCTTGGTGGTGGCTATCATGGTGTCAGTGGTAGCAGTGGGGAGTGGCAGCAGCAGGGAGAGCCAGTCCTCAGGGTGTGTACAAGTGCACTGTGGTTCTGCTGCTAGGGGAGGGGTGGAGGGCGGGGGTTGCTGTCAGTGGTAGTGGCCCCAGGCAGGCAGGTTCCAGGCTCTGTGGAGCATGCACTTTGGCTCCCTTTGTTTTAGGGGAGGACTCCTCAGGGTGCTACACCGTCCATTCTCTGGGGTGCAGGACACTGTGTGTGCTAGAGTGGTAGGGCCCCAGCCACTCCACTGGGTCCAACCAGTGTCATACTACTGCAGCCCTCTAGGTGGACATGTGGGGATGTCAGTAGAGCTCCAAAGATGTGAAGATGGAGGGGGCTGCTGGGCCCCAGGGCAGGATGCAGTCTGGTGAAGCTGGAATCTCAAACTGGCTCTGTGCTACAGTTGCTTGGGACTTGGGTGTGTGTGTAGGATGCAGTGTGAGCTCCCTATCTGGAGCAATGCCACTGCACAGTCCAGGCAGCTCCCTATACTAGTCTCAGGGCCTTGCGAGGGCTGGGGGTTCTCCCATGGCTAGGGCTGCAGGATTCCATGGTGCAAATGTAGACTACTGGGGATCTCTCACTTACCCTTTCCCCATAGTGGAGACCCTCTCTGGGCTCCCAACCAATCCCGCTCAGCAGGCTGCCTAGTTTCCATCTCCTTCCATGCCTTGGGTGTTTCCTGTCACTTCTCTGTTGAACTCCAATGGCCTTCCCTCTATTTGAAGTGTGATTTTCTTCTTGCCATTTTGGTTCTTCTTTGTGGAGGAGGTGAGTGCTGGATGCCTCTCATCAGCCATCCTGAAGCCCCTCTGGTTATTTATATTCTTTAGCTTTCAATTTTTTCAACTAGAAATTGAGGCTAATGATACCACAGTAAAGACGGCCATGAGAATGTAATAGCATAATTGTGGAAATCACTTAGCCCAAGTCCTGAAGTTTGGTAAGCACTCAATAAATGGTTGCTATTGTGATGGTTCTAGGAATTTTATAAGACACAACTTTTGGGTGTATAAACATTTCCCCCTGGGAGTGCAGGAGAGTGGAGTGGCAGTTTATGTCAACCAAGGATGAAAAAGGGCTGTGCTTCACTACTCACCACTGAGGCATTTATGAGCCTGCCCCTTCACTTCTAACCTCCCTGTTTCCTCTGGCAGAAGGGCCTGGAATCGGGATAAGCTGAACTGGAAAATCCAGCAACAGGAACAAGAGCTGGTTGCTCCTGTTCTTGGATCTAGTAAGGAGAGAAGCTACTCAGGGGGCTCTTGATCCTATGCTCAGGGGGAAACATACCCAGGAAGTTACAAGCGGGTTGCTCATTTATGTTCAGGTTAATGATGTAACCCTTAGAGATTGCTTGAGTTGCTTTCTCGACAGATACACACTGTCCTCAGTTCATAATCACTTTTTTGGAATGTCGATTGTATAAAGCATAAACATAACCCTTTGCCACTTTCAAGCACTCCACGAATATTAACTAATCAATCCATTTAATAAAAGAGGAGGTTTTTGGCTCCGTCTTGGCAGCCTAACTTTCCAGTCTCAATAACAGTTAGTCACAGAGCCAAGGGACACATTTTATTAACCTTATTAACATACTTTTTTAAAAAGGCCAGAATTCCAGATGTAGAAAGGAACAGCCGAACTCAGCTCACCTCAACTGACCACCAGCTGGGGGCTTCCGCCTCTGCTCTTGTAATAGCATTAGTAGAGCTCTTCATCTGCAAATCCCCAGAAAGAGGGTACTGTGGTGTGAAGCAGAGAATCCTGGACTTGGATTCCATAGACAAGGAGATTTTAAAAAAGAAAAATTAGTTTTCTAAGTGAAGTATATAAAAGCCCCTATTATCTTTTGTCACTATCATTTCATAAAAAAGGCAGGAAATTTTTTCTTTTTTATTATACTTTAAGTTCTAGAGTACATGTGCACAACGTGCAGGTTTGTTACATATGTATACATGTGCCATGTTGGTGTGCTGCACCCATTAACTCGTCATTTACATTAGGTGTATCTCCTAATGCTATCCCTCCCCGCTCCCCTCAACCCACGACAGGCCCCGGTGTGTGATGTTCCCCTTCCTGTGTCCAAGTGTTCTCATTGTTCAGTTCCCACCTATGAGTGAGAACATGCAGTGTTTGGTTTTCTGTCTGTGATCTTGTCCAAGTCACAGCATCGCTGGGGCTCTGATCTGTACAATTAGATCTGTGCAATCTTATCTGTACAATCGGAGGAGTCATATTACATGGCATCCAACTTCCTTTCCATTCAAACAAACAAACAAACAAACAAACAAACAAACAAACATCTGGGTTTAGAAAGCATTAGTAGAGTGCTTTTGGTTCCTTTTCTGTTTTTAAGGATAATTCAGCTTTTTGGACCATGATGACTTTTTTGGAGGTCTGTTGCAATGTTTATCTACGAAATGAAGGCATTAACTCTTTATAGGGAAATCTTGCTTTTCACCGGCCACAGTTGAGGAAGGGACCCTTGACAACTGAGTGGTTACTTTAAAAAAATAAGTGTTGGGGGATGAGGGATGCCTATTATAATTTTTAGTTAGAGGCCTAGGAATCAACATTAAACAACTGTTTTTTTTTTTTTTCCTAGACAGCATTTCTGAAAAAGATACTTTGATTACCCGTTTTGTTATTATTATTTTTAAGTGTCCCATGGTCACTATATGTAATTGAGTTTGAAGGTCTGATAAATCTTTGATGAATAATACAACAGTCCCCCTAGTTTATACATATTTCAAAGCCAGTTAAATCCCAGGAGCCGGCAGCAGGCGAAGGGTTGAATACACATTATGTGTCTCCTTCCACATTCCTACTCAATCCACTCTCTTTAGTGGAAAGCTTCTTTTTGTCATGATCAGCCAGAGGTGAAGAATGAAGAGATGGATTTTCATTAAGAATAGAGATTTGTATAAAATTTCTCCATCTGTCTGAGCTTCTGATAGGAGCAGGGCTTTGAAAATGATCTCAGATCAGATTCTATATGCATTTTGATTTTGAACGATGCTGAGTTATGCGAACATTTTCCCTAGTTATGGCTAATGTTTAGCTAAAAAAGAATTCTTCAGACAACATTAATATGAGTTGTCTGCTTCCTAAAACAATAACCATGGTCTGCATCCTGTGTGTTTCTTTGGGAATATAGGTAATTCATTTTTCAATTAGGAAATTTCATATGCCTTAAAGGTTTTTTTTATTAACATTTCACGGCATTGTTTCTAGCTCAGATACAGATAGAACCTAATGACACTCTTATTTGGCATTAGAGAAGTTAACTAGATATTATGACATCTTCAGCCTATTGTTTCAAGTGGAAGAGCTGTTCATTTAAACACTGACAAATTGAGAGTATTTTTTAAAAATGCGATCTATCATTTTTGGTGCTATTTACTTTTTTTAATGGAGTCTCACTCTGTTGCCCAGGCTGGAGTGCAGTGGCGCAATCTTGGCTCACTGCAACCTCTGCCTCCCGGGTTCAAGTGATTCTCCTGCCTCAGCCTCACTAGTAGCTGGGATTACAGGCGTGTGCCACAAATCCTGGCTAATTTTTACATTTTTTTTTAGTAGAGACAGAGTTTCACCATGTTGACCAGGCTGGTCTCCAACTCCTGACCTCAGGTGATCTGCCCACCTCAGCCTCCCAAAATGTTGGGATTACAGGCATAAGCCATTGTACCTGGCCGGTGCTATTTCTCTAAGACGGAATGAGGCTTCCTGTTTGCAGAGAATGTCCAGCCTATCCTGTGCCACTCTACTCCCAAGGGAAGCCTGGCTCCACCCTTGATGGCTTTTGCTTGGCTTGGTGCTAGACTACTCTTGGACACATTTTTCTCAAGCTGGGATGAGAACCTAACCTCTATTGATGTCACTATAGACTCTGATCTGTGAGTGTATCTGTGAATGCGAGGAAGACAGAAAATCACCACTGGGCTTCCCTTTTCTCTGCTCAGCTCACTTCTGCATCCACATGCCCTCTCCTCTATTCTCATGTGTTTGTGAGGTGGTTTGTGAAAGCCAGTGTGAAGTCTGACGAGTTTACCATTGCTGGAGGGGACGTTGTGGGTAACAGAGGAGCTCTTTGATTCGGTTTCCAAAGTTGGCTGTACTATTTGCTTGCTATGCAAACTCAAATACGTTACTTGGCTGCTCTCAACCTCAGTTTGATCATCTGTAAATTTGGAATAAACATACATACTTTATGGGATGAAGACTGAGCCCTCTAATCAGAACCAGAATCACCTGTGTTTTCATGGTCCTAAGAAACTCCTTTCCCCAGATGTGTAAGCTAAAATTCTGTTGACGGTTAACATGAAACTATGACTTGCTGGCTCTTTGAAGCCCTGCCCCTACGAGGAGGACCTGTGAACTGCATGCTAGAATTAAGACAGCTCAGCAGGAGGATGGAGTTTTAAAAATGTCCCCATTGAAGTCTCCCTGATTTCATTTACAGTCTGCTCAAGCAATCTGGAGCTGGGAGAAACTTCTTCTTTACTAAAGATTCCCACATTCAACCCACCCTAAAGCAGAAAGAAAGTTCTGCATTAAGTTTTCCTGGCTGCTGTGAAGTGCAGCACAGCCATGGGTGGGAATAGAACAAAGACAATGAAAGCTGGAAAATGCTGTTCTTATTGCTGTTCAGGCACAATTAGGTTTGTTCCTCGCCACCTCTGCCACAGGGCTTCCTGTCGTTGGTGGGTTGCACCTTCCTCCCCTTCTTCCACCACTGAGAAAGTCCTGACAGGGTTGAAGCAGGGAGAAAAGGGAAATAAGTTTTTATTTTTATTAAAAAATAGCTCTAGGTGAATTATTAAGGTTGTGAAATAATTAATTGAAAGTTCTTTGGAATTCCTTTTGATATTTTATGAAAAAATGATTAAAAGGCCAAATTTTCTTCACAGATGACAACTTAGATAAAATATTTGTGTTTATTTTTGACTGACCCCACACTGGCCATTACTCCACAGAACAAACTATCATGGCATTAACCCCACTTCTACAATCGTACACCCACTGTTTGGGTAATTGTGGCTAGAAATGGAGCCCCAGGCCTTTCAGGATTATTCAGGCAGATTTGGTGTTTGAAGTCACTGGGAATTTAATAGGCTGGATGGCTAAAGTGGGGAAGGTGGCTATTTGGTCTTCATGGTGTACTGAGTGTTATTTTGTGAGATAAGGTTATTTAGACAATATATTTTTGCCTGTTATAAGCAACAATAATAACTACCAATTTCAATGGCAAATAAAATAGCAGCTAAAAGTGCTTACTTTGTGCTAGGCACTTGTGCTGAGTGCTGTGTAATTCGTTTCCTCCTTTCTTTTTTCTTTTCTTTTCTATTTATTTATTTATTTATTTATTTATTAATTTTTTTTTTTTTGAGAGAGAGTGTTACTTTGTCACTCAGGCAGGAGTGCAGTGGCACAGTCATAGCTCACGGCATCCTCAGACTCCTGGACTCAAGGGCTCCTCCCATCTTAGCCTCCTGAGTAATTAGAACTATAGGTACAAGCCACCACACCAGGCTAATTTCTTACTTTTTACTTTTGTGGAGATGGGGTTTGGCTATGTTGCCTAGCCTGGTCTTAACTTCTGGCCTAAAGCAATCTTTTTGCCTCAGCTTCCCAGAGTGTTGAGATTACAGGTGTGAGCCACTGCACCCAATCTCAATAATTTATTTCTAACAATTCATTATAATAATTCATTTAATTCTTCTAGTAACTCTGCTTTTATCCCCATTTCACAGATGAGGAACCCTAGGTTTGGAGATGCTGAGTTACGGAGCTTTGATCACACAGCCAACCAGTGACACAGTTTGGGCCCTGGCAGCGTGCTATCATACCTACACTCTTTAAGTACTATTTAGGTTTTCGGTGATTTTATGTACGCTGGCTTGAATTAATTTTCCCTAATGTTGTCTGAATAACTTTTAGCCATGTAGCTAAATTTTACTGTAGATTCCCTGGTATTTTTCCAGTGTTCAATCCTCCAGATTCTTAAATGTTATTGTTACATGTAGAAAAATGGATAGATACTGATTTAGTCATCCCATTAGATCTGCAACTTCCGTAAAATTTTCATCTCGATCCAGACTAAGAATTACATTTTTACAATATGATCTAGTACACACATATCTATATGTGTAATTAAAACATGACTGCCGCTTTACCCTTACTAAGTGGGACATGTTCTGATATTGTTCTATTCCATTCCATTTCTGTTCTATTTTATTAAAAACAGGTCTCTAGAGAGAGACTAAATTTCATTTCTCACTAGTGGGTCAGAGCCCACACTTTTGAAAAACAGTTCTTTAGCTGGGATAACTTTTGCCATTCTTTAGAAATTATCTGCACAGTGCAATGTGCAGCATTTCAGCATCCCTCTAGATAATTTTTCAAATTGTGAGGAATTGCCAAGGTGAAATTGGCAGTAGGGGACCCTGAGGAAGGTTGCATTCTCTCTCTGAAAAAGGTCAAGACTATAAACCTGGCTTGCTTCGGAGCACTGAAAACTTCAGCCTTAGAAACGGGGTCCCAGCAGAATAATTCTTAGCATGGCACCAAGTCCAGTGAGCCAGTGAATAAAGGTTTGGAAGCCTGTTCTACATGGGGCAAGGGTTCTTTAAGAGTGTTCAAGGATACAAGTAATCTTGGATTTTTAGTAGTTCCTAAAGCAGAAAGTCACCTCTCACCCTTTGACAGCATGTTGACGCGAACTCAAGTGTCTCATGGAGCTTGCTGGGTTGGGTTCAGCTACTGAGAAATGCTGCAGTTATTGACTTGCTAGTTATCATGGTGTCATGGGCCAGCTGTCACTAGCAAGCATGATCACAGTGAGGCATAAAAGTGAAAGTTAGGGAAAAGATACAACAGTCGGGCACCGTGTTTTTTGAAATTCTCAGGCACCAGTTTTTTTATTTCTTATTTCTCTGTTTGGGTGTAATGAAACAGGGCTTAATACTACTAGCTAGTTACCATTTATCTCAACCAACTGTAGCCTCGGTACTTGCTCATTGCCTTATGTGGATTGCCTCATTGAGGACTTAGAGAAACCTAATGGGGTAAAGGATTATTCCTGTCATTTTAACAATGTGAACACTGAGGTTTAGAAAGGCCAAGTAACTTTCCAAAGATTATAAAGTTAGCAAGTCGTGGACACAGGATGGAACCAAGACAATCTGGATCTAAAGTTTGCACTATGGACAACCAAACTTCAATCTGATGATTTGGCTTCTCTCCTTGGTGACTGGGAGGTGAGTTTCATAGGGAGGGAGGAGAGGTTGGTGTGGGAGGTGTCTGTCTGAGGTGACAGGGACTCAGTCTTTCTTTCTGTATGTGTGCATCATCTTTTCTATACGTGGTGCTGGGGGTGTCTACTGTCCTGCTAGTGAAACTTCCAGTCTCTTGTTCTTCCAGATTCTCAGTGTTTCTGGAACAGGTGAACATTTTTGGATGCTGATACTAAGTGCTTGGAATTAGTAGTACTTTGACGGACTGTAGAGGTGGCCAAGGAGAGACCTGGAAAGCAGACATGGTGTTCAGGGTGGCCGGGTCTCTGAAGAGCATGCCTGGAAGCTGGCAAAGTGAAATGATCTGGATGATCTGGCAAAGCACAGGGACACAGCAGTGGGTGACAGATGATGGAAATATGCCGGAAAGCTTAAAGACAGGGAGTGGCAACCGGGAGGGCTGAGCAGGCAAGAGTGGAGGATCCCAGCCCTGTGCTCAGATTCTGGGACTAGACTTCAGTTCCTAAGAGGCATTGTAAAGGCAGGTGAGCACCGCTGATAGAAGAACTGAACACTACTCCAGCTTGAACATTGGTCTATGGATCCTTAAGTTCTCTTTGAATAGTAACAGAATTGGCCAAGAATTAGCCTAATCTTACAGCTGAGGGCTAATTGGTTCTAAATGTGGAAATGGAAACTTTGGGGATAGCATGCTTTGTTGTCATTATGTTGAAAACGGAGACACAAATGACTTTGCCCAAAGAAGCATTTCTGCTGAGCAAAATGCACCAGGAGGCAAGGTTAAATGTTAAAAGCAAAGATGTTATGAAAGAAAGAAACATCCTATAGTTTGTGTTTTTGATTTTTTTTTTGAGACAAAGTCTTACTCTGTCGCCCAGGCTGGAGTGCAGTGGCGCGATCTTGGCTCACTGCAAACTCTGCCTCCTGGATTGGAGCGATTCTCCTGCCTCAGCCTCCCGAGTAGCTGGGATTACAGGTGTGCACCAATGCACCTGGCTAATTTTTGTATTTTTAGTAGAGACGGGGTTTCACCATGTTGACCAGGATGGTCTTGAACTCCTGACCTCAGGTGATCCACCCACCTCAGCCTCCCAAAGTGCTGGGATTACAGGCATGAGCCATCATGCCTGGTCAATTTTTTTTTTTTTTTGAAAGGAATGACAATGTCCTGGCAGGGACTGAAAAATAACTGTGTGTGTGTGTGTGTGTGTGTGTACGCAGGAGGATGTAAGGAACTGGGAAAGTGATTAGGAAGCTTTTTCTTAAAAGACAGCTTCCAAACCATTTGAAAGTGAGAACAGCAACAATAACTATGATTTAATAATCATTAACTCTTTTAAGTATACTCAATGAATGCAGAAGATTAAATTATTTTAAGAGATTTGAAATTATTTCAACTTATTTGGCTGCTGTGTATTTCATTTTGTGGCCTAGGGCAAATGACTATGCAAACTCCAGCTGTAGTTCTTTGAAAGGAAGTGGATAGTTGGACATTGATGAATGATACTACGCTCTTTGGCTAACCATTAGAATTATATCACCACGTGCTCTCTCCCCAGCTGTAGGGGGTGCTCCCTTAGCTTCTTATCAGAATCCTGTGGGAAAGATCCTGGATCAAACATTTCTATTGTGGAGAAGATTCCATCGATAGTGCTTTTCACTTGTTCTTTATTTTATTTTACTTTTTCCCAAGAAGATGGCCACACGCACAGAGAATCATACTTTTAATTTGTAGAGGAACATTGCCATCTGGATGAAAGATTACATTCTGAAGCCTCAATAAATGAGTTTTATTTCCAACTTTGCTTGTGACTCACTCTCTAAGATGCCTTTTCTACATCTGTGAAATGGAACAATTAATCTCCACCTGTGTCACAGTAGTGATAGAAAAAATGTGTTACAAAATGCCTGCAGTATACTTCCAGCTTCTTTTGGAGGAATATAAAATATTACCATTATGTGGAATTGGTAAAGCTTAGTCTACAAGTGTGAATTTTTATAGCATTACAGCATGATACATGGAGATGAAACTGACACATTTAGATTACAATATATACTGACATAGATTCTCTGGATAATAAGATAGTTTCCCAAAAGAAATTTTGAGAATCAAGAACAAAATAAAAATAAATATTTATATACAGTATTCACAAATTCTTAAATATTCTTAGCAAGAATACCCTAGGCCGGTGTTTTCCAAACCATATTTATAATGCTGTTTTTATAGTTTATTATAATACATTGCATGAGAAATTAAAGGGTAATCAATGAAGAATATGTTTGGTACTCAAATAAGTTTGAGAAATGCTAGGTTGAATAAACAAAGTTCAACAGATTTCTCTCTGTACATTTTGCCTCTCCAAAAGTGAGGAATGGTTTGTAGCATTTCAAAACTTCTTTGACAAGGGAATACAGTTGGGAAAAAGTTGTTATGGACCAGAAACAAATGTAAATACACTTATGTTTAAAATGACTGCTCAGTTTTTCGTTGCTTAAGTGTCCTTGGTAATTAGTAACACTGAGATTAAATTATCTTGCTACATTTGTATACTCGCTGTTAATTTACAAATAATATATTAACATCTGTTAATAATTGTGAGATTTTTAACAGCCTGACCACAAACATATGTGAGAATACTGACTATATGATATATGATTCTATTCTTATGTCCACAAATATTCTATATATATATAAATTTATTCTATTTATACATACATACAAAATTATATGATTCTATTTATGATTAAATATATGATTCTATTTATATAGATTATATATGTGTATATATGCATATATGAAGAGGGTATAATCATATCGACTTGCTTTCTGGGCCTCTTTTCTGTCCATGTTCAAATTTATCCGTCCTTTTCTATGTGTTTAAAAATTGTATAGAAATGGGCAGTAGAGGATTTTAGGGGAAGAAGCAATAAGTATTATTAATGGAAGCCTCATAAGTCATGCAGGTTATGTTAATTTCTTAGTTGTGAGGTATTAAAAAAACCACTTTTTGCTCCTTGAAATTAAAGAAAACTTTGTAAAAAGTCATGATATTCAAGTTTGTTTCAGAAAGTAATAATAGACTTGTCAAGGAATATTAAGATCCTAAAATATTCTGTCATTAGATGTTGTCTGTATTTGGCAAGGGTTATGAAAGCTCTGGCTGGAGAAAAATGTTTTTAACTTGGCTCTTTGGAGACTGGCTGGTTGAAGTAGCTACGAAATTTAACAGCGACCCCTGGAGGCTAGCATCGGAACTGTCACCGGCATAATTTCGTTATTGTTTTTAACTTTTTAGTTTAAAAACTTTTAACTTTTCAGTTAAAAAAGAAAGCAAGCGTTCTTTGGCTGTCTCTGTGCCGGATGCAGAGGGCACAACTGCTCTGTGGCACAGCCCTCTGTGATCTGCCGCGTGAGGGTCCTGTCATCTTGTCTTTCCGTTGTTTCTTCCTTCAGGGCACCAGGGACACCACCAAAATGGTTTTATCTGATGATTGTGCTGCCCCAGTCTCTTGTGTTGTGCACGGATTGTTTTGAATAGGATGAGAAAGCTCTCCTTCTCAAATGAACGCTATTTCTCTAATGAGAATGTGATCAACATTTAAAATCTCTCTCGGGGAAGGAACTGAGAAGAAAACATTTTTTTTTCCCCTTGGGAGTTTTGTGACTTATCTGCCAAGAATGTGAAGTGTGGGGGGTACTCAGACATTTTACTCCAAAAGCCATTTCAGAGGGCCTTATTTTGGAAAAACATTTTCTATCTGACAGTTTGTGCTGCTTCTATCTTTTCATTTCAAAGTACGAAATGAGAAATGGTTTACATAAGTGCCACTGCTGTTCACTCCACACAAAGATTTTAATAAAAATGAGTTGTTATTTTTGGAAACATTTTGGACTGTTTATCCAAATGGGATAAATATTAAATAGTTTTTCTTCAAACATACTATGTATGTATTAAAGACAAGCATCTTATATCCCAAAAAGAATATGAAGGAAAGAAAAATCAACCAAGGTTGTAAACTGAAATGGTTTTTATTATTGGTTAGGTTTTTTTGGGATTTAGATTGTTTTTTTCTTAGAGACAGGGTCTTTCTCTGTTGCACAGGCTGGAGTGCAGTGGTGTGCTGATAGCTCACTGCAGCCTCGAACTCCTTGGCTCAAGGGATCCTCCCACCTTAGTCTCCTGAGTAGCTAAGACTACCACCAGTGTGCTCCACTATGCCTATTTTGAAATTTTTTTTCTTTTTTGTGGAAACGAGAGTCTTGCTATGTTGCCCAGGCTGATCTTGAATTTCTAGCATCAAGCATAGCTCTTTATAATGATAGCCTTCTTCTCTGAGTATCATAGGCATGATGCGTGGAGTCTTTGCATGTGGGACAGAGTCCTGGCTCTGTCACTTTTAGTCCAGTGACCTTGAACAAGTTGTTTGTGCTCTCTGTTATCTGTAAAAGAGGAATAAAACTATCTGTCCAGTCCACATTTTAGAATTCACATTGTGTTAAAATCATATGTACTCAGAATACGGTTAAGGACAAAACCACTGTGTGTTTGTACTGTTGTTATTTTTCTAATTCTTTGTGCAGTGTGGAAACTGACTTGGTTTGTGGTGTTCTCCAACAGCATAAATGAGCATGCAGGCAATTTGGAGCCGTGTCCCAGAGCGAATTGTCTTTGCTGATGAAGGAAGAATTTGCACCTGGCAAGAGAAAAGGACGGGGGGACTATTTTAAAGACCCTTCAGACAACATTACTAGAGAGTAACACCTTGTTTGAGCTGTACAGATGAACAGAGTTAAATCCATACCTGAGGAGCTATTGCTGGCAGAGTACTGAACAGGCATTTATCTTAAGATGAGTTCGGCATGGGGCTGGAGTGGGGCTGGTGGCCTGGGGGATGTCAGGGAGCACTGGCGAGCAGTAAGTTGACAATGGATTGGGACTCGTGCCGGGTTGAGGAGCATCCTGATAGAACCAATCTCTCCTTTTGCCCCCCAAATACAAGTCCGCAAGTGATCAAAGTGGGCTATATTTAAATAATTGGCAAGCAAAAATTGTAAAGTTTTTGTATTGAAAGGTCAGTGGTGGTAAGACTAAGTGTCTTGTAAATTAAGATTTTAAGAAGTGCGTTAAAATATTTTACAATTACTTTCTGAGATTTCTGTATATCACACTAAAATTTTTTATATCATGTTAATAAAAGTTATCGACCTGGTAAAAAAATAAATAATTGCCTTTAGACAAAGCCTCTTTGGACTTACAGAACAAATAAAGTCAAGAAGGTTAAAAAAATAGCACCAAACAACCAGATTTCATTGTCTATACTGACTATCTAGTGATGCTGCTTAAGTGAGACACAGTTCTTAGCTGTTGGCTAAGCAGGGATTTAATTTAATTTGATAAGAAATAGGCAGTTAAAGTAGCTGATTTCTTCCTTGTCTGGCAACTGCTCTATATTTGCCCACATTTTATGAAAGAATTTTGTGCTACTGGCAGTGTGAGGAGCTTGGCACAGCCTTTAGTACATATTAAGCTCTCAATACATGCTCATTAGCAATATTATTAATTGTAAGTATTTGCTGTCATCATCAGTGCATATAAGCCCAAGTGGAAGGGCAAGGGGAGCTGGCTTTAGGGAAAACTAGATCCAGCATATCAAACATGATCTTTCTCATTTCTGCCTCTGCCTGCTAACTTCATTCTCTCCTGACAGCTGCTTCTCTGCTCAGCTCGGGACATGGCAGCAGGCAGCTCTGTCTTCTCACCTTTGTTGTAACCAGACAGATAAAGACACAATTCCTCATCAGCTCAGGTAGGAAAGAACCCTGATTGGTCTGGTGCAGCTCATGTGCTCACATTTTGGACCAATTACCAATCAGTTTCATTGCAACATTTTGTAAGTTGTAAAGACACATGAGAATACGTGGTATTATAATTATTAACATCATTATTGTTTCTATCATCTCCTGCTTTTGTAACTGGCTCACTGCTCCTTCAAAATTTGGTACAGACATGGCCTTTCCAAGAGACTTCTTTTCACCTCCTCAGGACGGGAGGTGTAGCCCTTCCTTGTGTTCCATAATACTTGATGCTTTCCCTTGTCCTTGCATTTACTGTGCTAGGTTCACCCCTCGACTCTGAGCTCTTTGAGGGAAGAAGATGCTTCTCCATCTATAAAATAATAATTTTGTCAATAAATATTTAGTAAGTGTGCTAGAAGACAGACAAATTTTTGTGACAGAGACACACAATTGTTAAGTAGTATTGGGTCCTTAATAAATATTTGTTGACAAAATTATCATTTTATAGATGAAGCATTGAACTAAATTCATACTGAACCAAGGATATCCCTTGGAAGTTATTATTTAAAATAAATCCATGAACAGGGTCTGTTACCCTGTAATGTGTTTCTGCCAATCCTGTGACTATATACTAACTGTGCTGAGGCAAAATTATCTGAAGATCATAGCCAGAGTTAATGTTAGTTGAACACTTACTGTATGTTGGACTCCGTTCTAAGCACTTTACATGTTTTAACACACACAGTCTTTGCGAGAGTGTCTTGTTACTATTATTATTCTCGTTTTACAGAGAGGGAAATGAGGCACAGAGAAATTAAGTAACATGCGTAGGGGCACCCAGCTAATACATAAATGATAGAAATGGATTTCAAATGTAATTAGTCTGGTTTGAGAGCCTAGACTATGAATTATAGGCTGCTAGTGTGTAGTGTTTCCTGAAATTAATTTTAATCCTATAATTTCCATACAGACACACCTTTTTGTTGGTAGTAAGGGAGCAAACTCTCCAATTCTTTCTTCTCTACTTTGAACTGATCTCAGTCACTCACATCAGCACCACCACCACCAATATTAAAAGAAAACTACCAAGGTAGCCTGTTAAGTGTAGGATATAGTGGTAGGTACAGGAACAAGAGGTTCATGACATAGCCTTTGCCTTCAAAGAGCTTAAGGCTGGGCATGGTGGCTCACGCCTGTAATCCCAGCAATTTGGGAGGCGGAGGCAGGCGGATCAACTGAGGTCAGGAGTTCGAGACCAGCCTGGCCAACATGGTGAAACCCTGTCTCTACTAAAAATACAAAAGTTAGTTGGGCATGGTGGCAGGTGCATGTAATCACAGCTACTGGGGAGGCTGAGGCAGGCAAATAGCTTGAACCTGGGAGGCGGAGGTTGCGGTGAGCCAAGATCACGCCATTGCACTCTAGCCTGGGGACAAGAGCGAGACTTCATCTCAAAAAAGTAAAAAAGCTTAAAATCCTGGTAGAAATATGGCCCATATACATAGGAAGATAAACACCTTTCTGGATAGTCTGTGCTAAGCACAAAATGAAATACAGACAATAAAGTGTTTGGGAGTAGTTATGGTATTTTGAAAAATGGCAGAAAAATCTGGATTGAAACCCGTGAGATGAGGCACACTCCAGTAGACTGTCAGTTCCTCAAAGATCATGGCAATGTCTTAGCAATCTTGGGATAAACACAGTGTCTGCTGCTGTGCAGAGCAGACCCTTGCCTGTGTTGTGAAGCGAATTGGATCCTAGCTGTGTTACTTACAACATGGTAGCAAGCCAGCTACCCTATCTGTGCCGCAGTTGAGTCATCTTCCTATTCTTGCTGTGTTAGTTATGAAGTTAACAAGCTAATCTTGTGAAAGTTGGTGGCAGAGTTCTTAGCACCCAACACTGGGTTCCCTCACTATGTGTCTAGTAAAAATCTGGGAGCTCAGGAAGGGGACATAAGTGTGGGCTGGTTCCAACGGCTTTGTAAAGTCATCCTGTGGGCATTTGGAGAGGAGTACCCTAGGGTTTTTCTTCGGAAGCTGCAATATGGCGTACTCGAGTGTAGTGTCTCTAGTAACAAACTTCCCCACGGGGAGGCTAGTGATTGCAGTTGCTGACTCGGCTGGTTGTCGGAGGGCCCTGGAGATGTAAGCTGCTGGGATGAACCCAGACTTACACTCAAAACAAGCCACCGTAAGTCAGCTGCCAGTTCTTCACACTTCTCCAGACTGAGCAAAGCATTGCATTGAAAAGTTGGCCCACAAAACATTTCTGATGAATCCCAACTAGTTCATAATTTGTATATGCGACTGAAGCCATGAACATTTCACGTTCTCTTACATTCTGTTCTTGCAGGCTCCTGCGATCTGTTTTGCTTTTTCTCACATTGTTGAAGTTATGACACCCACTTTTTTTTTTTTTTTTTTCTGCACGAGATCCTCTTCTCATAGGCATCCATTGGAGTCTGGAGTTACAATTAGTGACAGGAAACAGACTCACTGCGTCTTTCACTCTCTTTCCACTCCTTGGGGTGGCAGCAGGAGGGAGGCATGCTTTCTCTTTGTGGGCTGGAGCCCCCTGGGTGATAATTTTAGACCATGGACCTTAGCCTCCCACCATGTTTCATGGTCAAGTTTGCTGAGTCTGGAGAAGTCTCTCCTGGTGTATCTGGAATATGAAGTGACCCAAAGGACCTTTATCCTCATGTTTCTATTGAAGCACACAACCTCATTTCTACTCTATGCTTGGCAGACTCACAATCTTTTCCGCCTCCTCTGTTGCTTGTGTTACAGATAGAAGATAAGATTGGAGAGGAGGAAGAGTTAGTTTTAAGTCTCTGACAATAGGGCTGCCACTGCCAAATTGTGTTGAACCATTTTAGGTTTTGTCTTCTGGGAAGCACCATTGCATCATAGTCAAACACGAGGGCCAGGAAGCCCAAGAAGTGTGGGTTTCAATTCTATCTCCACTTTTAGCCACACTTTTGTGCCTCAGTTTTCTTATACACAAGATGAGGCTGGTAATCTGGTCAAACTTTCAGGATAATAATTATAGACATTTAAGAAACCCAGGAAACTCTCCGGCACATAGTAAGCGTTGATATTACTGAGTGATAGCACTGAGCCAGTAAAACCTAGATAGAAGTTGGAAGATACAGCACAGTGTTCTTGTATCTTCTGAGCAAATGGGTAAAGATATTGGATAAGAATTCAACGTGGTGGCTGTTGGAAAGTCATCACTGGGTCTTCTTGGTCCAGCCATTCCCTTTGGTCTCTGTCTTTGGCCTGGACCACCATCTTACCTCCATCATTCTTGAAGGACACACCTGAAGCCTCACCATTGCAACAGGCTTATTATCATCAGGAATTAATAAGGCGCAGGGAACTACTGGCAACTTCTGAAACACTGCAAAAGGCACTGCCTCATCTCTGTTGGAATCTTGAAATGTTAAGAAGGGAAAGGAGGCATTTGAATGACATTTTAAAGAAAATCTATTTTGCATCTGTAGATTGCAGTCTCCTAAAGGGTGGAGATTGGGCCTTGGGGATCTGGGCTGCCCTATTTGTGGAGCGGTTGGCGTGTTTTGTAGGCACACAGCATGATGACGATGGATTAAATTGGAGCCCTAACTCTGTCCACATCCTCTTCCATCGTCAAGCCTGGATCTAAGTGTGCATCGATTCACTGACCTGACCTCACCCACCAATGATGAATGAGCAGTAGGTTTTGGTTCTCCTGCTTCCATTGTAGGATTAGCACCTCTCAGAGAGCACTGGCTAGGTTGGCAGACTGTGACACAAATCACAGTCACGGCATCTTGTTGGGTAGCTGGCATCTATTACTTGAAAGAGGGATGAAAACTAAGAAAATATGTAAATATTGAAATCATAGCCATCTTCCTGAGAGGTGAAAATTTTCGGTGGGTTTCCTGCAGGGAGGGACTGACCCAAGTGTGGAAGCACTCTAACACAATACTTGTAAGCTGAATCAGACCAGACTGAAATCTTGGACTTCACACATTGCCATTTTTAGAAATATGACATCATTACAGAACAAATTCCTCTGGTTTGAGTGGTGGGCTCTTAGCCCTTCCACATTTCTTTATTATTATTTTTTTGAGACGGAATTTTGCTCTGTTGCCCAGGCTGGAGTGCAGTGGCGCGATCTCTGCTCACTGCATCCTCCCTCTCCTGGGTTCAAGCGATTCTCCTGCCTCAGCCTCCTGAGTAGCTGGGATTACAGGTGTGCACCAACACACCTGGATAATTTTTTGTATTTTTAGCAGAGACAGGGTTTTACCACGTTGGCCAGGCTGGTCTCGAACTCCTGACCTCAGGTGATCAACCTACTTCAGGCTCCCAAAGTGTTGGAATTATAGGCATGAGCCACTGTGCCTGGCTATTTATTTATTATTATTTTAAAATTATACTTTAAGTTCTGGGATACATGTGCAGAGCTTGCAGATTTGTTACATAAGTATACACATGCCATGGTGGTTTGCTGCACCCATCAACCCCTCATCTACATCAGGTATTTCTCCTAATGCTATCCCTCCCCTAGCCCACAACCCCCCAACAGGCCCCAGTGTGTGATGTTCCCCTCCTGTGTCCATGTGTTCTCATTGTTCAACTCTCACTTATGAGTGAGAACATGCGGTGTTTGGTTTTCTGTTCCTGTGTTAGTTTGCTGAGAATGATGGTTTCCATCTTCATCCATGTCCCTGCAAAGGACACGAACTCATCCTTTTTTATGGTTGCATAGTATTCCATGGTGTGTATGTGCCACATTTTCTTTATCCAGTCTATCATTGATGGGCATTTGGGTTGGTTCCAAGTCTTTGGTATTGTAAATAGTGCTGCAATAAATATACGTGTGCATGTGTCTTTATAGTAGAATGATTTATAATCCTTTGGGTATATACCCAGTAATGGGATTGCTGGGTCAAATGGTATTTCTTGTTCTAGTTCCCTGAAGAATCGCCAAACTGTCTTACACAGTGGTTGAACTAATTTACACTCCCACCAACAGTGTAAAAGCTTTCCTATTTCTCCACATCCTCTCCAGCATCTGTTGTTTCCTGACTTTTTAATGATCGCCATTCTAACTGGCATGAGATGGTATCTCATTGTGGTTTTGATTTGCATTTCTTTAATGACCAGTGATGATGAGCTTTTTTTCATATGTTTGTTGATTGCATAAATATCTTCTTTTGAGAAGTGTCTGTTCATATCCTTCGCCCACTTTTTGATGGGGTTGTTTTTTTCTTGTAAACTTGTTTAAGTTTCTTGTAGATTCTGGATATTAGCCCTTTGTCAGGTGGATAGATTGCAAAACTTTTCTCCCATTCTGTAGGTTGCCTGTTCACTCTGATGATAGTTTCTTTTGCTGTGCAGAAGCTCTTTAGTTTAATTAGTTCCCACGTGTCAATTTTGGCTTTTGTTGCCATTGCTTTTGGTGTTTTAGTCAGGGAGTCTTTGCCCATGCCTATGTCCTGAATGATATTGCCTAGGTTTTCTTCTATGTTGAACCAGCCTTGCATCCCAGGGATGAAGCCAACTTGATCATAGTGGATAAGCTTTTTGATGTGCTGCTGGATTTGGTTTGCCAGTATTTTATTGAGGATTTTCACATCGATGTTCTTCAGGGATATTGGCCTGATATTTTCTTTTTTTGTTGTGTCTCTGCCAGGTTTTGGTATCAGGATGCTGCTGGCCTCATAAAATGAGCTAGAGAGGAGTCGCTTTTTTTCTATTGTTTGGAATAGTTTCAGAAGGAACGGTATCAGCTCCTCTTTGTACTTCTGGTAGAATTTGGCTCTGAATCCATCTGGTTCTGAGCGTTTTTTGGTTGGTAGGCTATTAATTGCTGCCTCAATTTCAGAACTTGTTATTGGTCTAGTGAGGGATTCGACTTCTTCCTGGTTTAGTCTTGGGAGGGTGTATGTGTCCAGGAATTTATCCATTTCTTCTAGATTTTCTAGTTTATTTGTGTAGAGGTGTTTATAGTATTCTCTGATGGTAGTTTGTATTTCTGTGGATTCAGTGGTTGGCGATATTCCCTTTATCATTTCTTATTGCATCTATTTGATTCTTCTCTCTTTTCTTCTGTATTAGTCTGGCTAGCAGACTATCTATTTTGTCAATCTTTTCAAAAAACCAGCTCCTGGATTCATTGATTTTTTGAAGGGTTTTTTGTGTCTCCATCTCCTTCAGTTCTGCTCTGATCTTAGTTATTTCTCGTCTTCTGCTAGCTTTTGAATTTGTTTGCTCTTGCTTCTCTAGTTCTTTTAATTGTGATGTTAGGGTGTTGATTTTAGATCTTTCCTGCTTTCTCCTGTGGGTATTTAGTGGAATAAATTTTCCTCTAAACACGCTTTAGCTGTGTCCCAGAGATTCTGTTACATTGTGTCTTTATTCTCATTGGTTTCAAATAACTTATTTATTTCTGCCTTCATTTCGTTATTTACCCAGTAGTCATTCAGGAGCAGGTTGTTCACTTTCCATGTAGTTGTGCGGTTTTAAGTGAGTTTCTTAGTCCTGAGTTCTAATTTGATTGCACCACTGTCTGAGAGAATGTTTGTTGTGATTTCTGTTCTTTTGCATTTGCTGAGGAGTGTTTCACTTTTAATTATGTGGTCAATTTTAGAATAAGTGCAGTGTGGTGCTGAGAAGAATGTATATTCTGTTGATTTGGGGTGGAGAGTTCTGTAGATGTCTATTAGGTCTGCTTGGTCCAGAGCTGAGTTCAAGTCTGAATATCCTTGTTAATTTTCTGTCTCATTGATCTGTCTAATATTGACAGTGGGGTGTTAAAGTCTCCCACTATTATTGTGTGGGAATCTAAGTCTCTTTGTAGGTCTCTAAGAACTTGCTTTATGAATCTGGGTGCTCCTGCATTGGGTGCATATGTATTTAGGATACTTAGCTCTTCTTGTTGCATTGATCCCTTTACCGTTATGTAATGCGCTTCTTTGTCTCTTTTGATCTTTGTTGGTTTAAAGTCTGTCTCATCAGAGACTAGGATTGCAAACCCTGCCTTTTTTTGCTTTCCATCTGCTTGGTAAATGTTCCCTTTATTTTGAGCCTATGTGTGTCTCTGCACGTGAGATGTGTATCCTAAATACAGCACACTGATGGGTCTTGACTCTTTGTCCAATTTGCCAGTCTGTGTCTTTTATTTGGGGCATTTAGCCCATTTACATTTAAGGTTAATATTGTTATATGTGAATTTTATCCTGTCTTTATGATGCTAGCTGGTTATTGTGCCCATTAGTTGATTCAGTTTCTTCATAGTGTTGATGGTCTTTACAATTTAGCATGTTTTTTCAGTGTCTGGTACTGGTTTTTCCTTTCCATATTTAGTGCTTCCTTCAGGAGCTCTCATAAGGCAGGCCTGGTGGTGATAAAATCTCTCAGCATTTGCTTGTCTGTAAAGGATTTTATTTCTCCTTCACTTATGAAGCTTAGTTTGGCTGGATATGAAATTCTGGTTGAAAATTCTTTTCTTTAAGGATGTTGAATATTGGCCCCCACTCTCTTCTGGCTTGTAAGGTTTCTGCCAAGAGATCCGCTGTTAGTCTGATGGGTTTCCCTTTGTGGGTAACCCGACCTTTCTCTCTGGTTGCTCTTAACAATTTTTTTCCTTCATTTCAACCTTGGTGAATCCGACAATTATGTGTCCTGGGGTTGCTCTTCTCAAGGAGTATCTTTCTGGTGTCCTCTGTATTTCCTGAGTTTGAATGTTGGCCTGTCTTGCTAGGTTGGGGAAGTTCTCCTGGGTAATATCCTGAAGAGTGTTTTCCAACTTGGTTCCATTCTACCTGTCACTTTTCAGATGCACCAATCAAATATAGGTTTGGTCTTTTCACATAGTCCCATATTTCTTGGAGGCTTTGTTCAATCCTTTTCATTCTTTTTTTCTCTAATCTTGTCTTCATGCTTTATTTCATTAAGTCAATCTTTAATCTCTGATATCCTGTCTTCTGCTCGATCGATTTGGCTATTGGTACTTGTGTATGCTTCACGAAGTTCCCATACTGTGTTTTTCAGCCCCATCAGGTCATTTATGTTCTTCTCTAAACTGGTTATTCTAGTTAGCAATTCATCTAACTTTTTTCAAGGTTCTTAGCTTCTTTGCATTGGGTTAGAAAATGCTCCTTTAGTTCGGTGGAGTTTGTTATTACCCACCTTCTGAAGCCTACTTCTGTCAATTCGTCAAACTCATTCTCTGTCCAGTTTTGTTCTCTTGCTGGCAAGGAGTTGTGATCCTTTGGAGGAGAAGAGTCATGCTGGTTTTTGGAGTTTTCAGCCTTTTTGTGCTGTTTTTTTCCTCATTTTCATGGATTTATCTACCTTTGGTCTTTGATGTTGGTGACCTTTGGCTGGGGTGCTTGTGTGTATGTCCTTTATATTGATGCTATTCCTTTCTGTTTGTTAGTTTTCCTTCTAACAGTCAGGCGCCTCTGCTGCAGGTCTGCTGGAGTTTGCTGGAAGTTCACTCCAGACCCTGTTTGCCTGGTTATCACCAGCAGAGGCTGTCTCCCAGTCAAGAGGCGTGGGGGCCAGGGACCCACTTGAGGAGGCAGTCTGTCCCTTAGCAGAGCTCAAGCGCTGTGTTGGGAGATCAGTTGCTCTCTTCAGAGCCAGCAGGCAGGAATGTTTAAGTCTGCTGAAGCTGTGCCCATAGCTGCCCCTTCCCCCAGGTGCTCTGTGTCAGGGAGATGGGAGTTTTATCTATAAGCCCCTGACTGGGGCTGCTGTCTTTCTTTTAGAGATGCCCTTCCCAGAGAGGAGGAATCTAGAGAGGCAGTCTGGCTACAGTAGCTTTGCTGAACTGCGGTGGGCTCTGCCCAGTTTGAACTTCCCCGTGGCTTTGTTTACACTGTGAGGGGAAACTGCCTACTCAAGCCTCAGTAATGGTGGACTCCCCTTCCCCAACCAAGCTCGAGTGTCCCAGGTCGACTTCAGGCTGCTGTGCTGGCATCGAGTATTTCAAGCCAGTGGATCTTAGCTTGCTGGGCTCTGTGGAGGTAGGATCCACTGAGCTGGACCACTTAGCTCCCTGGCTTCAGCCCCCTTTCCAGGGAGGTGAATGGTTCTGTCTTGCTGGTGTTCCAGGCACCACTGGGGTATGAAAAAAAACTTCTGCAGCTAGCTCAGTGTCTGCTCAAATAGCCGCCCAGTTTTCTGCTTGAAACCCAGGGCCCTGATGGTGTAGGCACCAAGGGAATTTCGTGGTTTGTGGGTTGTGAAGACCATGGGAAAAGCGTAGTACCTGGGCCGGAATGCACCATCTCTCATGGCACAGTCCCTCATGGCTTCCCTTGGCTATGGGAGGGTGTTCACTGACTACTTGTGCTTCCCGGGTGAGGCAACACCCCAGCATGCTTTGGCTTGCCTTCTGTTGGCTGCACCCACTGTCTAACCAGTCCCTATTGGATGAGCCGAGTATCTCAGTAGGAAATGCAGAAATCATCCACCTTCTGCGTTGGTCTCGCTGGGAGTTGCAGACCGGAGCCGTTCCTATTTGACCATCTTGCCAGCCACTTCTTTATTTTTAATACTTGTATGTTTGAAGATTGAAAACTGGGGAGAATGAGAAGGGAATTTACAGTAAAGGAGAATCAGTTTTTTTCTGTCCTTGTGCCCTGGGGAAAGTAGGAAGACAAATCCCTGAGAATTGGAGAATTCCATGCCAGTGTGAAATTACTGTGCTCTCTCCAGGTCTGCGGCTTCCCTTAAAACCAAGATTGTCCTTAAAAGCCTAGCATACATGTTTAATCACTTTACTGTTATGTAAGATAAAGTGGCCACATATCTGACTCATTCTTGAGAGGCAAGAAGATGACAATAAGGGAATCTATCTTATCCCTTCTCTTTTGTCCTTGTCTCAGCAAGTGAGAGAAGGTTGGTCAGTTGGTTTAGTCTGGACATTTTCCTTGTTCCAGGTCAATAAATATTTATTGAACAGCTAGTGTGAATCAGGCACGATGTTAGACTCAGGAGAGACAAAAATAAATGCGGTAACAACTTTTAAGAGTTTGTATCGCAGGAGGAGAGAGAGGGAAAGGAGAAGAGGGGGAGGGAAGGGAGCAAGGCCAGTTCTTTCCTCTAGGACACAGGGTGAAATGAACACCTTCACCCGAACTGGCCATCTGCAATAACTTCCAATACTCCACCATTAGTCCATAGAGTAATGGCTTCTCCAAGATCCCTCTGCATATAAAAGAAGTACTGCATCCTTCACAAGCCCTCAAGAACATTTCAATAAATGGAAACTTTCCTGCAGGTTATGGCTTCAGTCTGCCATTTATTACATGTATGACTAATGCAAGTTACTTTAACCTTCCAAGCTTCAGTTTTCTCATCTGTAAAACGGGAATAATAGTGGTTTTCATAAAGTAACACATAAAATATTAGCACACTCAAAATATTTGGAGTTATTAATATTATGCTCCTTGAGGCAGTTTTGGGTAGAGGCTATTTTTTCACATTTGATTTATTTAAGGATTAGACAGTGTGGTAAGTGTCTTTCTTCCTCCCTTATGACACAGTTAGACCATAACTACCCTTTCCTTTTATAAAACTTTCAATCCTTTGGGGCTAAAACCATCCAGGTGTACCACTTTCTCCCCCTCCTCTTCATTGTAATTTACTTACTTTTTGGTAAGTAAATCTCTGTCTCTCTCACTGAAGACTTTAGAACCTGGCTTCCAATCTTTCTGTCTACTTCAACATCTATCTTCATCCTAGTTGACTTACACGTCCACAGTGAAATCTATTCAACATTCCAAACTTTGTTTTTGAGAACTTCATCTACTAGGACTTCCTCTTCCACTCTTAGGCTGAGAAGGCCCCCCCCGCCCACATGGCTACACTCTGATGGCCGTCATCACTGGAGGCTCCCCCATATGCAAAATCTCTAAATCGCACACTCCACTCCTGAAAGCTGCTTGTTGTATCTTCCCCACTCCCCTGCTCACATCCCCCTGCATCTCCAGTCCATTGACCCTTCTCCTTTCTTTCTCCCCACCAGCCCTTCTAGTGTCTACATTCCCTTTGTCCAGCTTAGACTTCATTGTTCACACGACCATTTCTTTGTTGCAAATATCTTCCTGTTTGTCTTTCTGCCCAGCTGACAAAACCCCAGGTCTGGGTGAACCCAGCCACCACCCTTCTCCAGGTCTACTTGCCCCAGTCTTCCTTTTTGAAACAGAATATTTCTCTGTCACCTGGGCTATAGTGCAGTGGCTCAATCATAGCTCACTGTAGCCTCAAACTCCTGGACTCAAGCAATCCTCCCACCTCAGCCTCCTGAATAGCTGGGACTATTGGCGGGTGCCACCATGCCCAGCTAATTTTTTTTTTTTTTTTTTTTGAGACGGAGTCTTGCTCTGTCGCCCAGGCTGGAGTGCAGTGGTGCAGTCTCGGCTCACTGCAAGCTCCGCTTCCCGGGTTCACGCCATTCTCCTGCCTCAGCCTCTCCGAGTAGCTGGGACTACAGGCGCCCGCCACTACGCCCGGCTAATTTTTTTGTATTTTTAGTAGAGACGGGGTTTCACCGTGGTCTCGATCTCCTGACCTCGTGGTCCGCCCGCCTTGGCCTCCCAAAGTGCTGGGATTACAAGCGTGAGCCACCGCGCCCGGCCCCAGCTAATTTTTTTGTTTTTTGTAGAGATAGGGGTCTCACTTGAAGCCAGGCTGGTCTCAAACCCCTGGCTTCAAGCAATCCTCCCACCTTTGCCTCCCAAAGTGCTGGGATTACAGGAGTGAGCCACGGCTCCCAGCTCAGGTCTACTTTTGAATGTCTTGGGATGGTTGGAGAGTATCTCACGGCCTAGCAGATGATAACACTGTGCATTCACAATCACCAAACACAATTGGCTTCTAATGGCATGGCAAGCTTAGTACTACTTTCTTTTAGGAAGCTCTATCCTGCTTTCCTGAAAGACTATTTTATACCTTTTTCATTCTCCTTAAAACTGCCCACTCTCCCTTGATCTCATAACATGACCTTCCCTCACATTTAGAAGCTCTCAGATGGAAATGCCCTCATGTTTCCTTCACATGATCTACTCGGCAGCCTGCGTCTGCACCCTCTTTTCACAACAGTTCTCGTGGAGGACACGCCCCTCTTCCTCTCCAAGGCCAATTGCTCCATGTGTGTTTTGAATCCCATTCCCTCTAGCCTTTCTCATCTATCTGGATTTATCCAATCAATATTAAAATATTCTATTGTATCTCCCATCAGGAACCATCCCAAAGACAACAGTGACAAATGACAACCATGGCCGCCCCCTCCTGTGACCCTGGCCTCTCTCCTGTGACTGTATTTCCACAGCCACCCTCACCCAAGCCTGGTCTGCTCCTGCCTAGGTGCTTCCTCATCTCTGTTTTTCCCACCCTCTCCAGCCTGGCTTCTGTCCTCACAACTCCATGACATCATTACTTACTACGGTTACGTGGGTGTTGTTAAATCCAATGGGCTCATTTCAGCTCTCATTTTTCTTCGTTTGGAACAACATTCAACATGCCTTTATGGAAATGCTATCTTACTTCCCTGGCACCAAGCACTCTCTGTTTTCCTCCCATCCCATGGCTTCTCCTTTCCAGGCTTCTTGACCTCCATGGGAATGTTGAGCTGTCTTCTTCCTCTATATATTGCTTGGGCAATCTCAGTCACTCCTGCGGTTTTGCTCATAGTTCATATATGTCTGTAGCTTCCCTGTTTATGTGTTAATTCTGACTTCTCTTTTGAGCCATAGACATATCCACTTTAGCAGTTGGAGACATTTTAAGCTTGAATTATCCGATATTAAACTCTTGACCTTTTTCTACTGCCGCTTTTCCCACTCCCCAATATGGTCTTATTTTGGTATACTGCATTCCACAGGTAGTACCCCTGTCTACTCTGTTGCCCTGACAGCCATTTGAATTTAAGTTTGTCAATTCTACTTCAGAAATACATATTAAACCCATCTCTACATCCTAGTGTAAGCCAATAGCATTTCATGTTAGAGTTGCTGCAATAGCTTCTCAATAGCTCCCCCAAGTCTACTTTTATATTGTTCTGATTTTTTCTGCACACTGTAGTCAGAATGACTTTTTTTAAAAGCGGAAGTGTGATCATGTTATTGTTTCCCATTGCATTTAGAATAAAATACAAAATTAATAACATAACCAATAAGACGGCCCGATTAGGTTCCTGCCAACTGTTGCCAGTCTTCGCTTTGCTTCTGCTATTCTAGCTACTGACTCCTTCTTCCAGTTCTGAGAATGTGCCCAGCTTTCTCCTGCCTCAGAGATTTCTCATGGGCTGTTTTCTCTGCCTGGAACTCTCTTTCCCCCACTCTTTCTCTGACTAATTTCTACACATACCTCAGGTCCCAGAATTAGGTTTGCATGATATAAATACTCGCATAGCAGTCTCTGCTCTTCCATCATAGCACTTATCATGATTCCTGTCTTCATTTATGTGGTTATTTGTTTATTTATCTCCCTACTAGGTTGTGAGCTCTTGGAAGGCAAGGACTACTCAGTCTTCCCACCCCTTTATCATCAGCCCCTAGCACAGTCTGGCACATGCAAGGGCCCAATAATTTATTCTGAACTCATGAATGGTTCATTAAAATAATCTGGAGGTGGTTATGTAAGTATGTGTTTGTTTTCTCATTTATTGACTCATTCATTCATTCATCCAACACATAGCTAGATATTTTCGAATCCAAGGCGAGAATAAATTGTTCTCTTCAACTTTCCTCAACTCTTTTCTCTCTTAGCAGGTTTTATCTGGCTCCTCAAGGAATCAGTCCCTGGCAGTGGCCACACCTGTCATGTCTGTCTGGTTCACTGGATGGATTAGGTTTCAGGAAAGCACTCTCTTCTCACCGAGTCTGGCACTGTTCTGTTCCTGAATGTTCTTACTGTTCTTAATTCCGTCACAAGTAATATGAACTCATCCACCAAAGGCAAGATCAGATGGGTGTAGAGGGTCACTTAGATGATTTCTGTGTATTTTGTCAAACAAATATTTATCAGACAACAACTGTGTGCTAGGCTTTCCTAGACTTTTATCATGACAACCTTTTATTCTCATAACAACATTTTACATGGGGTTTTGCTATTTCTTCTTTATAGATGGGAAAACTGAGGCTCAAGGAATTAAGTTGCTCCTTATCACAGAGATAGAGCTGTTTTCTTTTCAAGTATGACTATATTTTTCAAAATTGTTAATTTATGCTCAAAAATAAGCACAGCCAAGTATTGAATTATACTTGATAGTTCTTCTTTCAGAGGATTTAAGCACACATATTATGAGATTCTATTTTACAGGAGTGAGATACTAGTGACACAGAGATCCAGTCAATTGTCCAGAATTTAGCTATGCCCTGTGTTTTGGAGGGAAATGTACACAATTCACTCTGTACCAAGTCAGGCAGAAATATGGCACCGCCCTTCTAGACAGACATCTGTTCAAATATAAATTTCCTGTTTATTGAGGCTTCTGTTCTATTGAAGTAAAGGTCTCGATACGGCTGAACAAGTCAATCATTATAAACCTTGTTAGTGTGACAGCCCCTTGTGTATTGTTTAACTGGAAATGAAACACAAATACACCAAACCCCTGCAGTATCCGCTTCACGGTGCATAAATCTACTGCGCATCATGTCATTTGAAATTTGATGGCAATCTACCAAATGGCAGAAAAGACTCCATCCTCAGAGGGCCATGCAAATGATTTCAGGCTCTGAACAATAAGGTGAGAGGACACAGCCTGTCCTTGGCTCCCCTCCCCCGCATCCTTCCCAGAAAGCATTCCCTAGGGTAATTTCTTAGTGGCAACTGGTGAATTATCCAAATACAAATGACCAGTGTTCAGTACCACATGCAGATCTGGCTTCAGATGTACTAAATAGGATTGAATCGTTCTTCCTGCCTTCCACTACCCAAGCTGAATTATTATTGCTTGCAGCGAAACCCTCTCAGACCCTTATTAAGCCATCTTAATTGCTTTCCTCGGCTTTCTTTCTCTTTTATTCAAACCTCAGAGGTGAAGGATAATCTGCTCTTAGTTATGCTAAGATAAAGATGCTCATCTCGCCCTGCTCTCCCTCCCTCCCTCCCTCCCTCCCTCCCCTGACTTTATCACATATTTATGCCATAGAGAAACCTGCATTTTCATTTTGGAAAGGTCCAAACCAGCTCGGTAGTCTGCTGATAATAGTCCTGGACTGAGGTTAAATTATTTTAGCACTGATCATCTTTTCTTGGTTTAGGTTTTAAATGGATAGGGCATTTCTCTATTTAGTTCTCCTGGGAAGATTTAGTCACAAATTGTTAGAATCAGAGCTGGAAGTCTCAAAGTACCATCCATTCCGGTTGCTATTCTCGAGCAGATTAAATCATTCAAAACAAGCAGTTGGCTGCTTGAATCAGTCCTTCTGGGTCACGGCCCAACCTTGTCAGGGCTGCCCCTGAAGGCTGGGCCCAGGTGTAGGAAGGCTGGGACAAGCTGGTGGCAGGTCCATTAGCAGCTCATGGGAGGAGGGGGCTGGCTGCAGTCTGGCGAGGTTGGGCGTAGTGAGTACATAAATGGGGCTGCCAAGCCAAGCAGGCAGAGCAGCAGAAGGTGGCGATGAAGCAGAGTTAGGAATGTGGCCAGATTGTGGAGGATCTACTTCCAATAAAGCCATTGTCTACTTCACCAATTCTTTCAGGAGCATCTAAGGGGAGTTATGAGACTCTTAAAGGGCTGAACGTGCATGACAATCTTTTCTATGTTCAATGACTTTCTTGGAAACATTTAATGATCTTTTTTCCCCTTATCAAACATAACTTCCCCTTTGTCATTGAATGCCTCATTTTTGTGCAAAAGTGTAACACCGGTGGACTGGGGAGGTCCCCAGACACCAGTGGGACCTCAACTTCAGCCAGTGTCAAGGCTCTTGACACCATTGTGAGACGGAATTCAAGGATGTGTCAGAAAGTAGAGAAAGTATGGAGTTTTATTGCAAAGGGAAAAGTACACACTCAAGAAGGGGAGTGTGTGTACTCAAGGGAGTTGCACAATGGGGCTTGAGGTTTCTATGTTGGGTTTTTAACCAAAGGTTGGATATTCATGAAAATTCCTGAAAAAGCTGGAGATTTCTTAGAACTGTGGTGCCACTCATTTTTACACCAAATATCAGTGTTCTTGTGTAATAGTCTGTTTTCGCATTGCTATAAAGAACTACCCGAGACGGGGTCATTTAGAAAGAAAAGAGGTGTAGTTGGCTCACAGTTCTGCAAGCTGTACAGGAAGCATGGCTGGGGAGGTCTCAGGAAACTTACAATCATGGTAGAAGGTGAAGAGAAAGGAGGCACATCTTATATGGCAGGAGCAGGAGGAAGAAAGTAGGGAGGTGCTACACACTTTTAAACAACCTGATCTCGTGAGAATTCACTCACTATCATGAGACCAGCAAGGGAGAAGTCTGTCCTCATGATCCAATCACCTCCCACCAGCCTCCCCCTCCAATATTGGGGATTACAATTTGATATGAGATTTGCACAGGGACACAAATCTAAACCATATCGTCTTGGAACTGTCACGGCACTTCCAAGCTCCCACTTGGTTTTCTGTTCCTGTCTTAATTTGCTTAGGATAATGGCCTTTAGCTGCATCTGTGTTGCTAAAAAGCACAAGATTTCATTCCTTTTTAAGGCTGCATAGTATTTCATGGTGTATATGTACCACACTTGCTTTATCCAGACCACTGTTTACAGGCATCTAGGTTGATTCCACGTCTTTGTTATTGTGAAAAGTGCTGTGATGAACATGTGTGTGCATGTATCTTTATGGCAGAACAATTTATATTCCTTGGGGTATATGCACAGCAATGGGATTGCTGGCTCAAATGGTAGTTCTGTTTTAAATTCTCTGGGAAATCTCCAAACTGCTTTTCACGGTGATTGGGTGTGTGATCGAGTCAGTCAATGAGCGTAAAATGAGGTCCTAGGTGAAACCTAGGTCAAATCCAGTGTCATGCTGGGTTCAGTTGGTCTTTGTCAACTTGGTCCACACCCTGTTATCCATGGTCTTATCAACCCATAGCTTCTGCAGCTATTTCAACAATTTCCTTTTGCTTAGTCATGTGAAACTGCTGCCTGAAATTTTCTATTTTCCTGCAACCACTCTGTATTATTCTTGATGCAGGAGGAATTTATCAAATGTTATAACACAATCTATTCTTATTTCTCCTTAAGAAAACATCTATGTAACTTTTGAGGGAATCAAACATGGAAAAGCGAATTCCATACAACTGTTTGATTATATTTTAAAATATATTCTTATGATAAGCTCTTGAAACATCGAAGCAATGTATGAAAACATTCTTGAACCATTTTAGGTTAGGCGTACCTTATGAATTAAAAACAGCAGGTTCTATCTCTTGTTGATGAAGGGAGAAAATAGTCTTTCTTTGGAAGGCAAACAATTTTTGTCCCGGAGAACATTTGGTTTCATAGGAAAGCTGTTGATGTCTCAGAAGAAACAGTTTATTTTCTCTCTTAGGATGAGGAAATTGCTTGAAGAATATTTTTTTATGATTCAGGAATAGGTGAATCTTTGTAGATTTCAAAACCGTAGTATTCTATAGGAACATATATATGCTTTTAAGTTTATACAACAGCAAGACGTCCTATAGATTTAATAATCTTTTCATTATTCTTGGGGCCAGAGAATATGTTGTTTCAAGTTTAGGTTGGTTTTCATTAAACAGGGGGAAGAACAGAGCTTTAGACTTTCTGTTTTGAGGATGCAGCAAGACTTTGCAACTATGACAATCATTAGTTTACAAGTCTTGCTTCTCATGTCACTCCATTAATTCTTCCTGAGCAGCATCATTACATATATATATACATATATATATATATATATATATTTTTTTTTTTTTTTTTGAGATGGAGTCTCACTCTGTCACCCAGGTTGGAGTGCAGTGGTGTGATCTTGGCTCACTGCAACCTCTGCCTCCTAGGTTCAAGCAATTCTCCTGGCTCAGCCTCCTGAGTAGCTGGAATTATGGGTGCGCACCACCATGCCTGGCTAATTTTTGTATTTTTAGTAGAGAGGGGTTTCACCATGTTGTTCAGACTGGTCTTGAACTCCTGACCTCGTGATCTGCCTACGTCAGTCTCCCAAAGCGCTGGGATTACAGGCATGAGCCACCATGCCCAGCCTATAATTCCTGACTATGTAATTTTCTGGAATTTTTCTTACAGCTTGTCTAGGACACTGATGTGGGACAGTGAGGCAGCCATCATTGTAGGCAGCTATAAACAGTTGGAGGATATCAAAGAAAAGGGGGGAGGGATAGCATTAGGAGATATACCTAATGTAAATGACAAGTTAATGGGTGCAGCACACCAACATGGCACATGTATACATATGTACACATATGTATACACGTTGTGCACATGTACGCTAGAACTTAAAGTATAATAATAAAAAAAAAGGAGACATGGTGTCCGCCCGGATGAATATTCACCTCTAGCTGGGAAGGCAGAATATATGCTCATGAAAGACATTTAAAGGCAAATCTATAAGGATATGTTTATCAGCATTTATACATTAACATCAAATAATTATAGCTACCACTTTCAAGTGATTATTATGTTCAGTGCTAGAAACTTTACAAAACATGATGTAGGACATGTTACTATCTCTGTTTTACAGATGAGGAAGCTGAGGCTCAGAGAGGTTACATGGCCTCTCCAGGATCATCCAGCTAAGAAATGACAGAATTGAGATGGGACTTTGGGTCTGACCCCCAAGACTGGTTTTGTGCCCAGTATACTGCATCTCCACAAACAGTAACTGTGTCTATCTCATCCAGTCTTACATCAGCACCTTGCACAATGTTGGGCACAGAGTAGACACTCAAGGATGATTTAACAGATTCAGTACTGCCGAAGCACACAAAAGGTGTATCCTGTCCTAAAGCTATAAACTTGTCATTGAATTACATTTTTTTTTTTCTGAAATAGCCTTTTTATGATTGGGAGCAAAATTTTTTTTTTCTTAGAGTATATGGTTCTCTTTTTTCTGTTTAGCTTCTTTAATTTATATTTTTATTATTTTATTTGTAGAGATGGGGTCTCCCTGCATTGCCCAGGCTAGTCTGGAATTCTTGGGCTCAAGTGATCCTCCCACCTTGGCCTCCCAAGGTGCTGGGATTACAGGCGTTAGCCTGTAATCTACAACCCTGTAAACTACAGCCTAGTTTCTTGATTTATACCTGTCTTTAGCAAACTGTGAACAAACTTTGGACTTAGGGAGGGTAGTGTTTGGTGGTACTGGCTGGAGCACCGCCAGCTCTGTGGACGTGCAGTGCCTGGCTCTGCAGCCAGGAGCTTGGCTGCAGTGGGGCTAGGAGTGCTATTCTCTGGATGGCTGACCTTCTCAGGGGCTCTAGCATGGAGGAAGAGAAAGGGTGGGCCTTTTTCCTCTGAGCCAGAGAGTTGCACTGCTTGTGCCTTCCTAAGCACAGGCTGGGAAATGTGACTTATTATTCCTCATTAGAAGATCACTCTAATTTACAGGCCTTAGAATGAAGTTATGTGCATGCTGCACTTTTGAACTCATTACTGAGTATATTAAATCATATCGAAATGCTGTTCCTGCAGCAGGTGTACTGGTGGCTCAGAGCTCAGACAGAGCTTTGGGTATGAAATGTCAGTCTGGCAACATTATTCCCTCTTTTTTCTATTGTCATATTCCTCCCCAATTTTGAACATCTGTTCATATTTGTTTATTGAGCCCTTGGGGCTCACTTATCCAAAATCATGCTTAACTTCATGAAATTGCCATTTTAAGGATAGTTTTCTGCCACCCTGCTAAAGATGAATGACATATCATGAAAAAGAATGGGAGTGAGAGGAATCATGACATTTTAGCCCTTTTCATTTGCTGCAGATGATTAGGGGACACAGACTGTACTCGCAGAGGGAAAATCATCTTGGATGCTTGTGGGTTTTGGTGCTCCCTGTTGACGGGCTGGACTTTCAATGTAGTTTTAAACTCAGCTTCTGGTAAGAGGAAGCCAGGACTAGAAAATGAAAATGACAGCAAGGTTGGAGAGTGCTGCTGCTGGGGGTGGTGCGTAGAGTGTACTAGTCTGTTACAACTGCCGTAACAGAGTCTTATATATTGGGTGGCTTCAACAACGGAAATGTATCATCTCCAGTTCTGGAAGCCAGAAGTTGGAGATCAAGGTGTCCGCAAAGTGAGTTCCTTCTGAGAGCTGTGAGGGAGAATCTGTTCCATGCTTCTATCCTAGCTTCTGGTGGTTTGCTGGTAAGGAAACATCTGTGGTGTTCCTGGCCTTGTAGTTGCTGCACCCCAATCTTTACTTCCATTTTCACACAGCATTCTCCCTGTGTGCGTATCTGTGTACAAATTTCCTCTTCTTATAAGGACACCAGTCACATTAGATTAGGGCCCATCCCAATGACATCATTTTAACTTGATCTGCAAAGACCTTTCTCAAAATAATGGCACATTCTGAAGTGCTGGGGTTAGAACTCCAACATTTCTATTTTTGGTGGGGTGACAAATTTAACACATAATATAAGGGTAGGGAAATGTAAAAGGAAACGTTTTTTATAAGGGGAAAAAATTATAACGAGTGCCTACTCTCTGCCCATCACTGGGCTGAGTGCTGTAAATATTGGAATGAAGTGCCTTCTGCAGACTTTGTTGACATTATTTCTGATGTCCAGTAATGTTGTTCTTCTGTCTCTGTTCTTACATGGTTTGAAAGCCAGCACAGACTTCCGTTCTCCCTCCTTCCTTCTTCCTCCTCCCCTGGAACTGCAGATTCTCCTCCAGTGGCCTCTGCCAGCCACCAGTGCATGAGCAATATTGGCCAGCAGTGTTTATATTCACTCAGCTGGGCAATTGGAGTTTATTAGCCGTTATTTATTTATTTATTTTTTCCAAAATAACTTCTCTAACAGCTGATAAAACTCAACACAGAATATGTGGGGTTCACTTTTCTACCTCCCAGGGATAAATTGGCCACAATCCACAGTAAGCGTTCCCTGAAAAGGTTAGCATTTGCTGGTTAGCTCAACTCTGTGTACAAAGATAGGCTTAATAAAGGCTTTGCCAAGATTTGTTTGTTAATGTGTCCTCTAGGGATTTGTTGCCATTTATTTATTTATCAATAGTGACTTATTTGCATAGGGCAAGACACATAACACGACATAGAATTTATAAGATACTCTAATATCAAGAGCAGTGTACAGATTCCTTCTGTAACACCTCTGCTAAGCCTATCTTGAGTAATCCTTGGGATAGGCAGCTCACTACCTGAATAAGGAATTTATTTCCATAGGTAGGCATATCAATTTCTAAAGGTAGAAAGTACTTTAAAAAAATTGAACCAAATTCTACTTTGTAATTTATAATTCATCATGATAGAATGTCCACCCAATTGTCCTAAGTTTTCTAGGGCCACTTAAAAACTGAGATACCAAAAAATTCACCTTTGAAAGTATACAATTCAGTGGTTTTTAGTTTATTTGCAAAGTTGTGCAACCATTACCACTGTCTATTTCATCTCCCTCAAAACACTGCACTCATTAGTAGTCACTCCTCATTCTCTTCTTCCTTCAACCTCTGAAAAACCACTTAACTCCTCTCTGTCTCTATGGATTTATCTATTCAGGACATTTCATATAAACGGAATCATATAATATATGGCCTTTCGGGTCTAGTTTCTTTTACTTAGCATGGCATTTCAAGGTTCATCCATGTTGTAGCATGTAGCATTTAGCATGCTCTTCATTTCTTCATTGCAGCATATACTACATTTCTTTTTATGGGTGAATAATATTCCATTGTATGGATATACATTGTTTATCCATTATCGAATGATGAACAGTTGGGTTGTTTCCACTTTTTGGCTATTGTAAATAATGTTGCTTTGAACATTTGTGTTCCACAAGTTTTTGTGTAATATATATTTTCAATTCTCTTGGGTATATACCTAGAAATGGAATCACTGGGTCACACGATAACTCTACGTTTAAATTTTTGAGGAACTACTGAACTTTTTCCACAGCAGTCATGCCATTTTACATCCCCCTGAGCCATGTCTAAGGGTTCTGATTTTTCCACATCCTTGCCAACACTTGCTATTGTTCACCCTTTTAATCATAGCTATTGTAGTGAATGTGAAATAGTTTCTCATTGTGGTTTTGATTTGCATTTCTCTAATGGCTAATAATGTCAAGCATTATTTTATGTGCTTATTGAACATTTGTAAATCTCTTTTGGAGGAATGCAATCATTTAAAATTTTCATTTTGAAAAATATTTCCTTGTTTATTCATTTAGTAAACATTTACTGAACACACATTTATGTGTCAGGCATGTACTACACACTAGGGACACAGAGAGGCATGAAAGAAATTTCAGACTGAAAGGTGGAGTTGTCAGATATCTATCTGCATGAGGACTTCAACCTAAAGACAGATTGTCAAGGCCCATGAGGCCTCTTGTGAGAAAGGCCATTCTGAAAGCAAGAGGATGTCTACAACTCATTTGACTTCTGGTTAATTCTCCATGGATTTGGGTCCTCACCCAGAGGACAGGGAACCATAAAAAATGCTTAGAATCATTTAACCAAAATTTTAGGGATGAGGCTACAGAAATGCTGCCTCTGTAAAGCAAATGGCAATGAAGAGTTCAGTTCTCTTTATGTTTGAAGCTCATTGAACAAAGTCTGGAACAAATGCTGAGGCTTGAGCAGAAGGCCAGGCCAGCAGGAAGCTATAACTGGCCTGACTCATGGGTGAAGGCATGGGAATTGGCTCCTTTGGTGGATTCTAGAGGATTCTACAGGTGATTTTTGTGGTAGATTCATTGAACAGTGCTGGTGCTGTTTATGGAAGCTACCACACAGATCACCTGTAGAAAGGATCCAGGTTCTTTTCTTCTTTCTACTCTGTGGACTTCAGAGGCTTAGTTTCATGTTTGTGGCCTCATGGTTTCAAGATGGCTGCCACAGCTCCAAGCATCATGAAGGGACTTATAAGCCACAGAAAGTGGCTGCAGCAGGATCACGAGAGAAAGAAAATGGTGGATAGCACAAGGTGACCAAGAAGACTAGCTGAGCGTCCTGAGGGGACTCCTGAGCTAGGAAAAATTTGAAGGAATATGGAGGACCTCTGAAGAGAGTGTATGAACAGAGGTAGAGAAATACTAGTTTTGATTGATAATTTTAACCTACTTTGACCCCTATGCTGGTGTGGCTTGAGGAAGTATGGATTACAGATGGATAAGACATGGTCCCTTCCGTAGACAATCATAGAGAACAGAGGGGGAAACAAAGAGCAATATACAATTTCAATGCAATGAGATAGTGACTAAGAGAGGTATAAATAAAGTGCCCATTAATTGGTACCTTGAATGTCTCCCTCTCTACACATGCCCAAGGTTATAGTCATGCCCCCCAAATTGGCTCAGATAATTTATCCGGACTCTTCTCATTCTCCATGTCAGATGTTGGTTCTCTCCTGGTTTCTCCCATTTCTATCCTATTGAGTTTTACCCAGATTTTATCTTTCTGTCTGGTTCCATGAAAGTGAAGTCTCACTTACATAGTTTATCTGATTTTTTGAATCTGGCCTTCCAGTCTCTGAGGTGGTCCTGTCTACTGCAGCCCATACCTTTCCTATTCTCCTGCCTGGCCTAGGGTTTTGGGATACTTTATCTATGCTAGTGTCCCTGGAGAGGAGAGCTTAACGGGCTCCAAAGAGGAGAATTTTGAGCAAGATTTTGAAGGGAATGTTGGTTTTCTTCTTGTGGATATGGAATGAGAAGATAGAGAGACACAGAAGCTTGAAACAGTTTGGTATGTTTTAAAGAGCCTGAAAATACCTTGGGATAAACATAAGGTACTCGCAGGAAAGTGATGGGATGGGGATATGAAAAATGGACATGGGCCAAATTATGAATGGTTAAGAATACTGGGTTGTACTCTGAATGCCAACGGAGAGCACTGAAAGAGTTTTAGTAGGGGAGCAATTAGGTCAAGTTTGTTTTTTAGAGAGCTCATGTTGGAAATGCCGTGGAAGCTGTGCTGGGAGCCATGAGAATGGAGAGAGCTACTGCAGTGGTCCAGGGGAGAGATGATGGTGCCAAAGATGTGACATTAGAAATAGAAGAGGGGCTGGGTGTAGAGGCTCACACCTGTAATCCCAGCATTTTGGGATTCCAAGGCAGGCGGATCACAAGGTCAGGAGATCGAGACCATCCTGGTTAACATGGTGAAACCCCCTCTCTACTAAAAATACAAAAAATTAGCCAGGCGTGGTGACAGGTGCCTGCAGTCCCAGCTACTCTGGAGGCTGAGGCAGGAGAATGGCGTGAACCCAGGAGGTGGAGCTTGCAGTGAGCCGAGATCGCGCCACTGCACTCCAGCCTGGGCGAGAGAGCAAGACTGTCTCAAAAAAAAAAGAAAGAAAAAAAAAGAAATGGAGAGAAGTATGGGGATTTGAGAAACCCTAATAAAATAGAGCCATTGACAGCTGGGTGAATGGTGTAACTATGTAAAGATAGAGAATGTAGGAGGAGGAATTTTGTGGCAAAGTCGGCAGAACATTTTGTTTTCTTATCTATACTGCATTAAAAACCTTCAGATGTTTGAATTAGCCATCATAATTCCTTTTGTCTTTTATTACACAATATAAAAATAATTCATCCCTTCCCTTCAGATATGTCTATATTTATGTTCTTCCTCATTTTAGTTGCTACTGGCACTTGACTTTTCCATGTGCCTCCTAAAATGTAAGACCCTGACCTGAGAAAATCCTACTAAATAGGGTTGGGTCAAGGGACAACAGAGTGGGACTACTATTCTCCATGGTACCTCAGTGATATATTATTTATGTGCTACACAAATTTGTAGGCCAAGAATTTTTCTCCTGTTTTAGAGGCCTCGCCAAAGTTTTCTGGCCAACCGCAATGCCTGAGGTCATTTCCTCATTCCTTTAGAGTTGAGAAGCACAGCAGTCAGGATGTCCTCAGCTAACAGTGACTCAAACCATAAAGATATTTATTGTCTATTTAATAAGAAGTCTGGAGAAATGCAATTTCAGGCTTGTTTGGTGAATAAATGATGTCATCAAGATCCAGGTTCTTTTCTTCTTTCTATTCTGTTGTCCTTAGAGAATGAGTTTCATGTTTGTGGTCTCATGGTTTCAAGATGGCTGCCACAGGCCCAAGCATCAGGCTCCTACATAAAAGTATCTGCAGCAGGAATGAAGGGAGTAGGGGCAAAAAGAACCTCTTTTTTGCATACCTTTCTCCTTTCAGGGATGAAAATCTTTCCCAGAAAGGCCCAGAAGACTTTTCTTAGCCTCATTGGCCAATCACTGAGCCAAATGGGTTGGGATTGCTATGGTTGGCCTAGACCAATGAAGAACCATTGCCTGGAAAATGAAATATTATTGCCTAAACAAAATCATTGTTTTATTACCAAGGAAAGAGGTTCATGACTGTGTAATAGGTAATCAGCGTCTTCCCACAGGAAACCAATGAAATGTCTGATTAAATACATAAATAGCATGGATGAGTTTGAGTTTAGAGTGGTCTTAAATCTCTATATCTGTCAATTAATCAATCTACATCTATCTATCTCTTTATCTCTCTATCGACCTGCTTTCTAGTTCCTTTAGCTTAAATCCATATAAATCTATTATCATCTAACTTACATTTAATCATCTTATCCAGAAACATTACACAGAATTTGTCAAACACTTTTATCAAAAAAGAAGATGAGAATAATTTGCTATTATATTATTAGGTGACCTAGCAGTGGTTTTGGGAATCACCACACATTATTTTCTGTATATCTACTGTTTCATAAACTAGCCTAAATTTTTTAGGTTGTTTCTGAGATCCATCCTTTCCCCCTTTTTTGGTAAATCAGGAAAGTGGTCACTGAAAAAAAAAAAAATTATTCCCCAAAAGATAGCTTCACTGTTTCAGAGATAAAACCTGGACATTCTTTCATCCTCGTTGGGTGGAATTTGTTTGGTCCTCAAGGATTGGACTCATTTAATATGACCTGATTCTATTTTACTTTCATGTTTACTTTGAGATGGTTGTTTGATCATTCCCCACCTTGTCCCAGCTAGACTCTCTGTATCTCTTCCTCTCTTTCCCCCAACACACACATACATACAAAGTAAGAATTGTGTGCAGTAGCTCTTGATGTTGCCTGTTAATATTTACCATTCCTTTTTAAGTGATAGACTTATCTTCACCTTGTTCTTCTGGCTTCAGAAGAATATTTTTTTCTAGCCTGGGTGCGCTTTCCATGATTGTGAGTTTCTTCCTGATTGCCATGATCTATGTCACATGGAAAGAAGGCTCAAAAGGGTTAAAATGGGTAGATTTCCTAACCAGGGGATGGCAGCATGTGAGTCAAAAGACTTCCTGGGCTGGGTGCGGTGGCTCATGCCTATCATCCCAGCACTTTGGGAGGCTGAGGCAGGAGGATTGCTTGAGGTCAGAAGTTTGAGACCAGCCTGGCCAATATGGTGAAACCCCATCTCTACAAAAAATACAAAAATTAGCCAGGCGTGGTGGCGGGAGGCTGAGGCATGAGACTCACTTGAACCCAGGGGGGAGGTTGAGGTTGCAGTGAGCCAAGATCACCCCACTGCACTCCAGCCTGGGTGACAGAAACAAGACTCTGTTAAAAAAAAAAAAAGAAAAAAAAGACTTCCTGACCCTGCTAGGTACAATTCCTTGTTTGAAATATTTCCTCTGATGTCCATGTAAAAACCATTGTTAAGTCTGTGTAATTTAAAATAATAATTGCAATCACAATCTAAAGTTTTGTGTAATGCAAACTTCATTCATGCTGAGTTAAAGAAATGACATCATCATGCTTATTTTTATTCTGAAACACCTGATGTTTTTCCTTAAAATGATAACTTTCTAGACATCAGATTCAGGATATTGTTTACTTCTGGGTGGGGGTAGGGGTGGAGGTGGGGGTGAGGGAGAAGGGTATAAGCAGCTCTTCAGGTGTATAGGTAATGTTTTGTTTCTTAAGAAAGACGGCAGCTTAGGAACAGAAAACCACACACTGCATGCTCTCACTTATAAGTGGTGAGAACACATGGACACAAACAGAGATACAGCAAACAGTGAGGCCTACTTGAGGATGGAGGGTGGGAGGAGGGAAAGGAGCAGAAAAAATAACTATTGAGGCCAGGCATGGTGGCTCACCCCTGTAATCCCAGCACTTTGGGAGGCCAAGGCGGGCAGATCACCTGAAGTTAGGAGTTCAAGACCAGCCTGGCCAACATGGTGAAACCCCGTCTGTACTAAAAATACAAAAATTAGCTGGGCATGGTGGTGGGCTCCAGTAATCCCAGCCACTCTGGAAGCTGAGGCAGGAGAATCGCTTGAACCCAGGAGGCAGAGTTTGCAGTGAGCTGAGATTGTGCCACTGCTCTCCAGCCTGGGCGACAAAGTGAGAGTCCAGAAAAAAAAAAAAACAACCCACCAAAAAATAACTATTGAGTACTAGGCTTAGTTTAGTACCTGGGTGGTGAACTAATCTGTACAACAAACATCTGTGACACAAGTTTATCTATTTAACAAACCTGCACATGTGCCCCTGAACCTAAAATAAAAGTTAAAATTTTAAATTTAACTTTTAAGATAACCTAAAAAACCCTGAAATAAAAGTTAAATAAGGGCTCTTTTTAGATCTAAAGAAAGAGCCCTTAGATTGGATTTGCCAGATTTGTCTATTTTATTGGTTATCTCAAGTAAAGAACACTTGGAATAAACAAAAGACGCGCCAGCTTAATGTTAATTGTGCTAAACTTTATAACTTTTTATGTCTATTTAATATTGCATAATTTAGCATGGGTATTTCTATACAGATACAAATTTTGAAAGATAAATGGAATAAATTGGCTGAGCAATCTTATTTATTTTATTAAAAAAAGTTTTAATAAGGAAATCCTGAAAGATTCTTGCATTTTAAATTCACCTATTCATTCAACAAACACTGAGCACTTATTGCGCTATGTGACGGAGCTATAAAGAGCGTTAATATGTGGCTCCAGGCCCCAGCAGATCTCCCCTTACAGTAGAGTAAATAAACACGTAAACATATGTATAAGCTATATAATACTATGACCAGTGATACAACAGTTATTTAAAAATGGGCTATGATCGTTAAAAGTTGCATGTGAGTCACACATGCAGCTAAGTATGCTAGGGCAGTCACAGATGACTTCACAAAAAGAGTCTCTAAGCCTCCCTTTTCCTTGATTATTTCAAAAGCATGCTTCCAGGGAGCCTCACTCTGTATTGGGAGCTTATGGGAACTATTTATTCTGAGGCCCCAAGGGTTGATGGGAAGAGGAGATCTTAAATAGCACAGGTGGCTGGTCTTGTTTTCATGCTGACTGTGTGCCGCTGAGGCTTTTTTTTTTCTTTTTTTGATGCATCCTTTCGTTAAGTTTCTCTCTTGTCCAAGACCGATGGATGCTTTACCTTAAGGAGGAGGCCTTTATTCAAGTCACACTGGTAGACTGAGAGGACAGTAGCTGTTGACCTGGGTCATGTGAAGAGGGAATATCGGCTTCAGTGACTGATTTCTGCCTTGCCTCGTTTCTATGTTTTCTCCTTTAGTTCAGAAATACAGAGAAGGGGTAGAGGGTGGAGGAAAGAGAAAATCAATTCAGGGGTTCAGTTACACTCATCACGCATTTTGGACATGACTTGCCTCCAAAACATTGTCTGAGCATTTTCACTGAAGGAGGTAACACTTAGGAGTTTTATAAGTTGAATTTGGTGCTGATGAAAGACCTGGCTTAGAATCTTGGTGTTAGGTTTGTTCCTCAGACACAGAGCCGGCCAAACGGCAGCAGTGAAAGGATAAGTTAAATGAGAAGAGTGCCCCGGGCCTGAGGTCCCAAGGACCTAATGAATGTCTTATGCATCTTCATAGTTGGGGATTGCATTTACAAAATTCACTTACAAGAAGGTAGGGAGAGGCACAGGAGCTGATCACAGGCTGAATAAAAAAAAATTCACTCTTGCTTCCCCAACATTATTTGTGTGTTTCCTTTAATTTTCATTAGACTGTTGTACTTGTCTGCCTTCCTGCCACCAGCAACATTACTCATTCCTTTCTCAGCAATTTCCAGGTTAGAGAGCAGTTTGGGGACTTCATTAAATCTCCAAGATTTAAGAATTTGAGATGCTTAACTAGAATAGTCTTGGAAAGGTAAAGCTGATGGTAATTCAAAACTTTTCCACTGCATAATACTCAGGGCTGATATCTCATTCCTGGAGAATATTACAAATATTCCTTAGCTTCTGTTTTTCTTGACCCACTAATAATTTTCCCAAGAAGATCTATCAAAACTGTCCATTGTAATTGACATTGTGTAACTGCCATGGAAACAACAAGTGATCATTCTTAACAATTTTAATTTGATAGGTAGACACCATTTCTCCTTTAAAATTGCTGAAATTTTAGCACAAGTCCCAAATAATACCTTCACAGTTAAAGAGAAATAAAATTTAAGACGCAAATATGTAGGCATTTCAGCAAAAGGAATCATGAGAAAAAAATGCCTCATTACTTTCCCCTGCTTCTATTTATCTATCCATTTGTTCACCCATTAGAGAAATATTTATTGAGTGCCTATTAGGTGCTAAGCATTGAGAGAGGTTTCAGGGATAAAATGATGATCAAACAAATGTCTGAGCTCTATAAAACTTACCTGGTGAGAAAGACAGATATGGAATAAATAATCACCTACATTCATCATTGCAAAATGTAATAAGTGCTATAAAGAAAATGTTTGAGGTACTATGAGAACTTGCAATACAAAGACTTGATTTAGCCTGGGGGTCAGAGAAGGTTTCCCTGAGAAAGTGTTTTTTGAGCTAAGGCTTGAGGAAAAAATAGGTCCTAACTAGGCAAAGAAAATGGAGTGAAGCTCTCTGCAGCTGTAGAACAATATGTGCAATGGTCCTGGGGTTGGAGGGAGCATGTGCATTTAAAGAGCTCAGGGAGGCCAGTGTGGCTGGAGCTCCAAGAGAGGCGTGAAGCCCTGCATTATGAAGCTGGTACCAGATCATGCAGGACCATGTAGTAAGAGTCAAGCATTTTGTGGTTATACAAAGAGAATAGGAAAATCATTTGAAGGTTTTAAGCAGGGAATGGCATGATCATATATGCATTTTGAGACATTGCTAATTGTAATACAGAGAATGGATATTGGACAAGAGAGAATTTCAGGGAGCCAGCAAGGAGGCTACTGCCTAATGCAGGTGAGAAGTCCTAGTAGATTGAATTAGGTAGTGGGGGTAGAGACAAAGATTGGTGGAAGGTTTGAGTTATTCAGCAATAAAATTGAGGCCAGCCATGGTGGCTCACACCTGTAATCCCAGCACTTTGGGAGACCAAGGCAGGTGGATCATTTGAGGTTAGGAGTTTGAGAACAGCCTGGCCAATATGGTGAAACCTCATCTCAACTAAAAATACAAAAAGTAGCCAGGTGTAGTAGCAGGTGCCTGTAATCCCAGCTGCTCGGGAGGCTGAGGTGTGAGAATCGCTTGAACCTGGGAGGTGGAGGTTGCAGTGAGCCAAGATGGCACCGCTGTACTCCAGCCTGGGTGACAGAGTGAGAGTGTGCCTAAAAAAAATAAAAATAAAAAAGATAGGAGTTGGAAATAGAAGTATATTGGAAATAGAAGGTGAGGGAGGTGGAAGGTGTTAAGCCTTACTCCAGTTACCTGGTTGTACCTTTGCTGTACTTATTAGGTGTGATACTTGCTACTGTGATAAAGATCATTGGAAGAGCATCAGATTTGGGGTGAAAGTTGTGAAGCCTGTTTTGCATATGAGCATTTGAGGTGCCTTTGAGACAACCAAATGGATAATATATGGAGTAGACAGTTGTATGCAAGTCTGGAGCTCAGAGGAGAGGTCCGGCTGGGCCATGCCAAGTTGTTGATGTACAGATTGCTATTGAAGCCATATTTTGGTGAGATATGGGCTGGAGTTGATGAAGTAGCTAATGCAATTTAGCTCAACATGGTCACATGGAAGTTTATACAATTTTAGCATTGGATGGAAACTTAGAAGTTACCTTTAAAGTTTTGCTTCAATAATAAAATAGTTTTGTTATTTCCAATATAACACACTAATTATTAAAATTTTTTGGAAAGGCTAGCCCTCTCTTGTCCTTCCTTGTTTTTGTAAACAGATGAGAAAACATAGAACTCATGAGATGAAAGTGGTTCTTCTTTAGCAGCAGAGCTGGGATAACAATCCTAAATGCCCTAATTATAGTTATTTTATGTCATGGTTATAAGTTGTTTTTAAGCTAAGAGTTTTTTTGACGTGGAGGAATAAGATCTTGGATAACAGAGAAGCTTTCTATTACTATTATTTTAATTATGAACAGGACCATTTCTTAACAAAGGATCATTAACAGCAGGACAGTGTAGGCCCTGGGTGACGTAAGTAGTATAGCACACAAAGTCATCCTTTTATCTTCCCCTCTCTTCTCCTCTAAAGTTACCTAATTTCCCTAATACCATTCTGATATGGAGAGGCCAGGTCATACTTGGAGATTTCTGTTATTTCGGACAAATTTGTAGTTTCATATCTAGTTAAATGACTTATATGCATTCATGTACTTCTACAGTTGGAAAAGAACATTGTTTTCTATGTTAGTGCCATGTCAGGGAAACAAGAGTTAAAGACAATAGTTTCCTTGCTTTTCCCTAGAAATTACAGGGTTCCAGAGCACCTAAATGAGCTGCTGACCAGCCTAAGTAATAGGAGCATACCTGGCAGGAAAGACTGAATTGAGAAGACAGACAAGAGTTCTTCTGTGCTTTTTGTTTTCCTGGGACAGCCAAGGTGGGAGCTCTTAGAGCAAGGAATTTCCAGAAATCACAAGCAATGATCTGACCTCAAGTATTGCTGCTGAAGCCAGGGAACAACCTGGTCATGGAAAAGGCTAGCTCACTGGAAGTGTAATTAATCTTTCTGGCAGTTTCTTGCTTTCAAAACAAGAATGAATCAGGGATTTTATCTGAGGTTAGTAGTGAGTCATTTTTAAAGAAAAAGTCTAATCGAACTCTGGACATCTGGGGCCACCTTGGAAGATGGGATTCTGACCTCTTATAGTAAGTTGTTTCTCATCAATATTAATATCTGATGAGAAGAAACTATGATCAGTTCAATTATATTTTTGCTTATCTATTAATAGATAATGATGCATGCAATTTAGATGGTAAATGAATTGGCATTTATCAAGTACCATTCCAGGGAGAGAACTTATCTGACAGACACAAGTATCTCTGGTGCCTGTATTTTGGTGCATATCATAGGTTGGGTTCCCTGTGAAGCAGACACTGAGATGAAGATGAACATTCAGGGTTCATTAGGAGTGCCCTTGTGACCAACATCTGTAGAAGGAAGGTAGGATCCTTGGACGGTGGGTGAAATAGAGCCATGAAACACAGTTTCAATAGAGGTCTCAGCCAACTCTTTGGGGAGATCTAAAGCTGTGATGACTCTTTGAAGTTGTCCTGAGTTGGGCCAGAGCCCAGGCCATTGTACTCCCATGTCAATCAGTCATTGGATGCTGGCCATGATAGGACGGGGGTGTGACCTTAGGTGAAGCAGTTCTCTTCAGCCAAGGTAGTCCACATCGGGGCCTGATAGCTGAGAGCTTCTGCCTTCAGAACTCTCAGAAGGTGAGAGTGAGTCCTTTGTTCCTGATGGAGGATTGGGCAGCATATCATGGTGGCCAACACAGTCCACTCCTTGGGCCATGTCTTAGTCCATTTGCATTGCAATAAAGGAATACCCGACTGGGTAATTTGTAAAGAAAAGAGGTTTATTTGGCTCACAGTTCTGTAGGCTGTACGGGAAGCATGGCACCAGCCTCTGCTTCTGGTGAGGACTTCAGGAAGCTTCCAATCATGGTGGAAGGGAAAGGGGAGTTGGCAAGTCACATGGAGAAAGAGCAGAGAGGTGCCATGCTTTTTCAAATGACCGACTCTTTTTTTTTTTTTTTTGAGACATAGTCTTGCTCTGTCGCCCAGGCTGGAGTGCGGTGGCACAATCTCGGCTCACTGCAACCTCCGCCTCATGGGTTCATGCCATTCTCCTCTCTCAGCCTCCCGAGTAGCTGGAACTACAGGCACCTGCCATCACGCCTGGCTAATTTTTTGTATTTTTAGTAGAGACGGGGTTTCACTGTGTTAGCCAGGATGGTCTCGATCTCCTGACCTCGTGATCCGCCTGCCTCAGCCTCCCAAAGTGCTGGGATTACAGGCGTGAGCCACCACGCCTGGCCTCAAATGACCAACTCTTGAGTGAACTAATAGAGAAAGAACTCACTCATTACCATGGCAATGGCACCAAGCCATTCATGAGGGATCTGCTCCCGTGATCCAAACACCTCCCACAAGACCCCACCTCCAACATTGAGAATGAATTTCAACATGAGATGTGGAGGGGACAAACATTCAAACTATATCAGGCTATTTTGATCCACTTCTTTGTATAAGTTCTAGAAGCAGACACTCTAAGATTCCAGGGGACCTCTCTCTCTCTTGCAAATTTAGAAGAAAAAGGTAATTGGAAAAGCTATAGTCCCTGCATTTGTAGCTGGTCTTGGGGCACAAGTGACACTCACACTCACTGTCCTCTCCTCTTTGTTCTAGATTTATATCACCCTTAGTTAACACCTCGGCTGATCCCAAAGGCTGACTTGTTGGTGTGACCCAGACCTTCTTTCCTGAAGGATCTAAGCCCTTGGTCATCATGTCTTCCTCTGGCTGAGGTTCCAGCACTTTTCCATTTACCATTAAAATAGGGCCAAAGAGGAACCAAGCAGCACCCAAGTGGATCATCCAAATGTCAAACATATTCCTTCCTCCTTGTGGTATAATAGCAGCCCTACATCCTCCTAATAATCAGGGCCAATTGCCCCTGCTAAGATGATGGTGCTTTTTTGTGCCTGCTGGTCCCTTGGTGTGAGAAGCCTGAAGTGCCTAGGTTGAAGCTGTAGCTTATCATTCAATGAGACTTTTGCTGTGTCCTCTGGAGAAAGCATTTCCTCTTTGGGTACCAGGATCTTTAAAACCGCAGAGCCCCAAGTTGTGGGGGCAGGAAGCACAAAAAGCCCCAAGCGGGACCCTCGGAACAATGATACTTGGGACTCCTGCTTCTACTCCTCAGTTCTCGGATCCATATATTCTGCCTTCTGGGGACATAGTAGGTAGACTATGTACCTATAAACATTACTTATTTAAAATGTACACTGCACCTTGGGGGATAGCCCCCTAACCTTGCAAGGTAGAATTTGTGAGTTGGCAACTCCACTGTTCTTTCAACAGGCTGTTCCATCATTTCATCAGCCTGTCAGCTTCTAGGTGTTACAGCATTTTATATGAAAAGTAGATTTTATGGTTGTTGCCCTCTCCTACAGCTCCTTTGCTGTAATATGCATACCTTAGTTGGATGGAATATTATGTGGGATACTTTGCCAGTGCATCAAATACTCAGTAAGCCTTTGGATAGTAGTGCTGGCTGGGGCCCTGTGGTAGGAAAGGCAAACCCCAGACTCAGCATAGACATCCGTTCCTATGAGAATGAGTAACTGCTCTTTCTATAGAGGGAGGGGTCCCATGTAGTCAGCTTATCACCATTGGGTGGTTGGCCCCTTAATGGATGGTGCCAGACTGGGGACTCAGCATTGGCTTCTGCTGTTGGCAGGTTAGACATTCAGCAGTTGCAGCAGCTAGATCACCCTTGGTAAGTGAAAATTCATTCTGTTGAGCTCACACATAGCCTTCATCCCTGCCACCATGGCCACTCTTTTCATGTCTCCATAGTGTCTGACATGGGTGGCTATTGACAGAGGCTGGCTGAGTCATTCTGTCTATTTGGTTATTTAGTGCCTCTTCTGTGGTGAATTACCTCTGATGGGCAAAGACATGTGATGTAAAGACGTTCATACTTTGTCCCATCCTATATATCCATCCACATGTCTCTACCTAGACCTCCCGATCTTCCACTCTTTCTTCTTCCAGGCTCTAGACCAATCAGACAAGCCATTTACTATTGCCCATAAGTCCATGCATAGTCTATCCTTGGGACACTTCCCTTCTTACAAAGTAGCTGACCATGTCCACCACTCAAAGCTCTGCTTGTGGAAGGATCTTCCCTTGCCACTGTATTTCAAGGCAATTCCTGAGCAAGTTGTAGTGCAGCCATCATCCATTTTTGTCTTTCAGCCATATGTTGAACTCACCCATTTATGAACCAAGCTCAGGCTTTTTCTTCTCCTATCAGCTGGTCAAAAGAAATTATACATGTGAGCACAGGTGTGTGCTGAGGGACAGACTCTGGTGCAATAGCGGTGGATGACCTGCAACCAGTGGTCTGGTCTACCTGCTTGTACAGCATGGTCGTGCTGTCTGGTGAAACTGTGTTTAATCCTACAAGTACTATTTTCATGTTACAGTGAATTACTGCTGGACCTGTCCAACCTATGACTTGATGATTCAGACATATCCAGGTCACAAGGGGGCAGTTCTGACTGCATGATCACTTGGTGTCCCATGGTCAGGCACTCCATCTCCACCAGTTCTCAGTAACATGCTAACAATAATTTTCCAAAAGGTGCATGATTAATTCTGTGACAGGTCGCATGCCCCAGAGCCCTGTGGATCTGCATTATGATTCTTCCACTGATACTGGCCATAAAATGCACGTGGCATTTTTGCTGACCACTGAGGCATCTATTACCATAGGGTCTGTTGGAATATATGGCCCAAAAGACAGATTGCTTGACCTCCAGCCTGGACCTTCTGTATATCCTTTTCCTGCTCCAATCCCAACGAAAAGCTGACAACTCTTCCTGCTCTGGACCTTCACTAAAAGCTGGAAACTTGGTAGATGTGTTGAAGCAATATTCCCAGGTATGGAATACGCTTCCTTCAGAATCCAGAGAAGCTGATCAGGCCTGATGCACTTCTTCTTTATGGGGGGAGATGCAAGTTATCATATTTGTCCTTTACTTTGGAGATGATGTCTTCGTCTGCCCCAGTCCATAAACATCTAAAATTTTTACTGATATGTTGGGGTCCTGAGTCATTGGAGGGCATATTTCCTACACTTGAGAGTTCAGGTGTCTTACTATGGCCTCCGGTGTACCTGCTGTATCTTGTTATCTTCCCTGGTTTGAACAGTGTTATCAATAGAGTGGGTCAGTGCCATGCTATCTCAGAAGTCCAGTCAGTCCAGGATTGTTAGCTTATGCTATGGCAGAGGGGAGGGTGGGAGAATTAACATAATTCTGGAGCACGGCTGTAAGTTTTTGCTGTTGTTCATTTCAGGTGAATGCAGACTGTTTCTGATCTTCTTTTCTAGTAGGGATGGAAAAAATGTCAGATTAATGGCCACATCCTTATGTGCCTGAAGCTGCTCTAGCAAAGATTTCACTTGTGGCACAGTAGCTGCAATTGAGGTTATTACTTGGATGAATTTATGGTAATCCATGTAATTTTTTGGGATACTTGTAGTTTTTGCAGGAACCAGAATGGTCAATTAAATGCATAGATGATGAAGTGGTAATCCTCATCACCTTTCATCTTTCAGTTCTTTCTGTAAGGCATGAATCTCTGCCATTATCCTGAGGAGACAGTCTTATTTTTGATTTTCTGTCTTGGTCGTAGTGGGGGCTTGAAGTTTCAGAGGTAATTTCTTGGCCTTCCACACTGCCCTAAGTCTCACTCCACAGGCCAAGGAGCAAATGTAGGGGTTCTGCCGACTAGCAAGGGTGTCCGTTGCAGTGATGCATCTGCGGACCAGGAAAATGACACCAGGTGGGTCAGTGAACCAAGTGTGCTCACCATGAACTAGACCTGGGTCAGGGCTCCATTTATCACTGGCTCCTATGGGGGGCAGTCATGATGATACCTCAGTTTTCTGGATTTCTGTGTCAACCTCATAGGATGCTACAGGAAGGTGGTGTGTGCCTTAGGTGAATTACTTTCTTCAGCTAACTCAAATCCCTGTAGGGACTACCAGCTGAGGGCATCTCTTTGCAGCAACCCTACAAGCGGGCAAGTAAGTTCATCATTCTTGAAGGGGGACTTGGGCAGTGCATCACAGTGTTCCCACTACATCTGCTCACCCTCCACCCCCACCATCAATATTCTCCTTCTGTATTCTGCTAGGGGTGTATGCAGAGTAGTTAGTGAGGCTTAGCTTTGGAGCCCCTCACTTGCATGGGCCCCTTCCCAGACTTTGAACCTAATGTTGTATACTTTTTCTTGAAAAGAGCCCCCCAAATGTAGATGCTTCACAAAACTCAATTCTTCCCCTGATTCTGCTTTATTTCCTTTCAGTTTGAGAATAGGAAGATAAAGGAAATTGACATTCGAGTGCTTACCCTGTTCCAAGCACCAGGCTTGGTGTTTTGCATGTATTGTATCGTTTAAGTTTGAGAATGTTATTTGGATTTCTCCAGAGTTCACAATCTTTGACTTCTCTGGTGCATATGCTTTTCCTTTTGCCTGGAAGGTCCCTCCTCATTTTGCTTGTATTTGGAAGTCTTTCTCATTCTTTTGTATTTAACTCAAATACTGTCTTCTCTGTGAGTCCTTCTTCATCCTAAAAAAGGGCTGGGTGTTTCTCATGGCACCTTGTGGGGGTCCCTCACTAAGCTCTGCTCTTGGATCACAATTGCTGTTTACACCTGTGCCTCCCTTGCTCCTTGCTGAGTTTTGAAGTGGCAGATTTTGTGCTGTTCACTCTTTTGTCCTCAGGGTCTAGCACAGCTCATATTATAAAGTGGCAGCGCATTCAATGTCAGTTGACTGCTTGAAATGGCATTGATTCTCCAGTCCAGAAAAAAATGTCTCAAGAACATCAAATTCCCTTTCTTTTGAGGTCTGAGCTCATGAAGTAACTTTTGATAAAGAAGCTTGATTTCCTAGTTTCTTGATAACTGGATGAAGATGTTTTCAGAGAAAAGAAACAGGCATGTCCTATTGTAGGGGGTATATTTTCACTGCAAAAGAACAAATCAGTATTCCAGTTTGTCAGTCAGATTCTTGAGAATATTTTAGCCAGAGTTAGCCCTTCAGAACTGGAATGTTTCTAAGTTAATAGATCAGATCGTATTTCAGAAGCTAAAATAAAAGTTATAGAATCTGGTCTCTATATGGTGTATTACCAATCTATATATTCATTAGGATTTTTTGTTCCAAAATGTGGTCATCCTATGTATTCTGGTTTATAAATTTCATAACAATCAATAAACAAACATTTATAGCATCATTCTTGTTTTGTCAACAGTATTCCATTAAATAAATATGCCTGAATTTATTTGATCAATCTGCTTAATTTTTAAAGGCTCTTTCTACTTTTTGCTATTAAAACATATATCATCTTTATGCATATATAAGTATATGTATTTATATGTATGTATCTTTGCCCACATATCTATTTACTTCAGATACATTTCTTAAAGTGGAATTGTTTGGTCAAAGGATGTAACTATTTTAAAAGACATATATGCATGTATGTTTGCATATTTATTTTGCTACTTTGGCAGAGAATGTCATGCCTCTCATCTGTAATGGAGATTTGTTGCCAGGAAGCAGGTGCTCCCAGCTCCCCTCAGTGGGCCTCTGTGCCTGATTCTCACCCAAGGACTCAGAGCAGTAAGTATGTCACTTCCCAGACAAGGTTGTTAAAATGTAGGTGTGCCTTTTCAATGGCCTCCCTCTTCTCTGGTCTCTCAGCTGAGTGACAAATTATGGGGTAGTACTGGAAGCCACACTCAAGGTAGTGTAGGCTATCAGTCAGGCTCTACCATCCTCTCTGTCAATGAGAGGATGAGGGACTCCTACCACCAGTCAGGATTGTCCACCTCAGACCCTAGGTTACTGAGAAATAACTTACTGTGTTAAGCTCCTGACATTGGGGGTTCATCTGTTAGAGGAGCCAGTGCTTCTGATCAACTATAGCTAGTTTGTCCTCCAAGAGGTTTGCTCCTCCACCAACAGTTTAAGAAGATCCTATCCTTGTTCCCTTTAGTCTCACCAATACTTTTGTAGCACTTAAAAATTGGCAGCTTCATAGCTAGTGAGTGGTACATCTCAATGTTATTTTATCTTATAATTCTTCCGAGTCCTAGTAAATTTGATGTGTTTATTGACTACTTGTATTTCTTCTTAGCCCAGACACCTGTAACTTTAAACATTCCTGGAAGGCCAGAAAAAAAAAAAAACAAAAAAACCAAACCTAAGTTTTAAAAGTTCTTTTACATGCATATTTATGAAGACTTGAAATACTATCTTTAAGCCAAAAAAATCTAGGCTGAATGAACATGAAGTAAGAGAGTAACTTCAATATAGTTCATTTGGGGCTGCCAACAGTTTCTCACGGGGTTGTGAGCCAATCTGATGGGGTGTGTATAAACAGAAAAAAAAACCTTAACGGAAGTTGTTCAGTTGTTTTAATGAGTCTTGAATCCACTGGATTAAGTGAAAATTCATCTGATTTAATTGAGTGACTCTAATTGGTAAAGAGAAGGGAATCAAATAGGCTGTGCAGTGTAGTTATTCAAGGTTCATTTTATTTTTTTCTAATTTACTTCTGATGGTTTACTCTTCTTCCTTGATGCTCTGTGGGCAGATTCTAAAAACAGCCTAGTATTTATGGAAATATACTACAACAGATTTAGGGACTGATTTGTGTATTTGGATTTGTTTTTATGTTTTTAAACCAAGGGTTATTTTGTTCTTTAAGTTAGATTATTTAACACAAAAATAGCCTATGATAAATCATCATGTTTGTTGTTAAAAACCTAAGTTTATAAGAGGATGAGGTCATCTGCAGAGGTAATAGGAGGGAAAGGAGAAAGTCTGGAGGAAGAATCAGACTGGCTTGGAAGAAGCAATGTGTTTCTGCCTAATGGAAGGCACAATTCTCCCATCTGGGCCCTGTGTGTCTAAAACCAGGCCCATCTTCTTGGTGGTAACTGGTAAGGCAGCCAGATAGATCTCAAAGAGATGGCTGCATGGTGCATAGTAGAGGGCTTGGCCTCAGGCGTGGGGTTTCTAGCCTTCCATTTATCTTCCTACCTCTGGCGGAGCATAGAAGTCACAGCAATTTTCTGGATCTGAGAGAACATGTAAATCTGGGACAGTGGGTATCTCAGCAGTAATTTATGAAGACAGATGACCTTGACATGACCCTGGAGACAGGGGCATCCTCACCAAGCTGCAGGATGGGGACTGAGCAAGAAATTAAGTTTGTTTATTAAAACCTGGACTACTGTGCACACCTGAGTCAGTGGACAGAGATTAATGTCCATTCTAACTGCATTTCCTGGGGCCAAACATCTCAGATCGTTATGTGCTTATGAGGAGTCATAGTTTTATTTAATTGCATTTATTCATTTACTATAATTTGATAATATTTCCTATGAGCACACATTTAAATAATTATTCAACTAAAACGATGTTTTCAGAGTTAGTCTGGCAAAGGGGCTTTGGAATCAGAAGACTCCAGTTATATATGATCCCTCAGCACATGGTTCAGATTTGAATTTCATCATGACTCAGCAGAAATCAGAGCAGATTTATTTTGCGTATGTAACTCTGGGTAGAGTTATATGCAGAACATATTTCTTAAAGTCATGGAAATGTACAAAGTGCCATTGAGCTTCAGTCATAGGATGCTGGATCTCAAATTTTAGACGACCCTGGACTTTTTCCCTGAATCTTTGCATAGGAATATATGAAATTTCAGTCATTGTATTCAGCTTCAAGTTATTGTACTTTGAAGAGGAGAAGTAAGAGGGATGTTCCTGGGGATAGGAACTGTGCTGGCCCTGGCTTGGCCAAAGGTTGGATTTTGGAAGGCCAAATGTCTTATGAGAATGGAACTTCCCACCAAGTCATCTTCTCTATCTAGTTCGATTTGAGGCATGAAGCCACATGGGTGATGGCTGGGCTCTCACAGTGGTTTTTGAGTTGCTGCCTTCCTTCCTGTGTAGCTGATTTTGTTAGGTACCTGGGAACTGATTCTACTAATGCAGATCACGTTACTAGGTGGGAAAAACCAATCTCTGGTTTGTTAATAGTCTGCAACATTTTCAGAGTCCTGGCTGTTGTCAACATTGTCTGTGGGTGAGAGTGGCTAAAAACCCGATGTGATTCCAGTTGTTAGGAGTGCAATTTATGGGAGTAATGTGAATATGTTGTATTGAGTTTGTAAGCTCGGATGTCTGCCAAAATGTCTGGAACGCCAAAACTCGATTAGACCAACTGCATTGGGGTGTTCTGAGGCAGGACAACATCATGTGCTAGGGCACACCAACTTTCAAGCTAAGGAGAAACAGGTGGATGCCCATAAAGGGACTACAAAAAGAGGAGCCCTCAGTCAGCTCTACCTGCTCCACTGAGAAACAGACTCGTGAGGATGAGATGCTGCCACTCAGAAAGGGACCTGGAGCCAGGCATGCCGTCTTTTTGACTGGATGCTTCGGCCTCAACGCTCCAACCTTGATGCAGGAGGAACCTATTCCTGGATGCCCAAGGACTTGTATGACCAATTCTATGCCTATTCCTGTAAGACTGGTTGGTCGTAGAAGTGTAAAAAATGTTTCCAAACAGGGTAAAAAATAGGAATTGTGGGCAGTGTGAATGGGGATAAAATACCTATATTTGTTAAGAATTTACATGCCAATAAACTGTGTGACTTGAGCATTCAGTTACAGTGTCTCTCATCCTTTGCAGCTTAATCCACTGCACATAATACCAGACCATTCTGACTATGGCTGCATGGAAGCCCACCTTGACTGAGGGTCCTTCTCACCTCTTGAGTGTCCTCGATGTGGGCTCTGCTGCTGTAGCATCTTCTGCCAGGTCATGGTAATGCCAAGGGGCTTGAAGCCCTGCTTCTGTTCGTCTTGGGAGTGTTTTTCTTGGATGAATTGCAGTTCTTTTGCATAGACAACCACATAGTGACTGTAGAGGTGTTAACCACCTCCCACACAGGTTCTGCCTGGCTGGGCTAGTTGCAGCACACACCCCAGGCTGCACAGAAGGTCAACTTGTTGGTGTAGTTTGCAAGGAGATCAATGTACCTAATGTCTGTTTTCTGAGTCCTGAAAGACCACTCCTAAGGCAGGCATGGGTCTGTTTGGTAGTTCCCCTTTGTGCAGGGGAATTCTGTTAATCACCATGGTGAAGGGAGAGGAGAGTTACCTAATAATGTCTCGATCCTCTCTTTGCATGTGTCTGCTGTGAAATTAAGGATTTTAAACTGAGCTGGGGAACTGGGTTGATTTGGAGCAGCCCTGAGCTCTACTCTGTTCCTTGAACCATGTATTTTTTTTTTTTAAAGCTTGAGTCCAGGAGTTTGAGACTAGTATGGGCAACAGAGTTGAAACCCCATCGCTACAAAAAAATTAGCTGGGCATGGTGGCATGCGCCTGTAGTCTCAGCTACTCGGGAGGCTGAGGTGGGAGGATTGCTTGAGCCTGGAAGGTTGAGGCTACAGTGAGCCATGTTCATGCCACTGCACTCCAGCATGGGTGGCAGAGCAAGGTCTTGTTTCAAAAAAAAAAAATCAGTCTTGTATTTGACCCTAAACCAGAATTTTAATATTGGGTCTTTACAGGGACCTCTGTGTTTTCTATATTCTTTTTTCTTCAAACTACTGATTAAAACAGGTATTTATTCTTAGTTTTTAAAAATATGTCTCAGCAGATAATACCACAAAGCCGATGATCTGATAATACTTCAGACCCTAATTCTTTAAGTGAGTTTTGGAGGAAGCTGGTTAGTGAGAGTGAAGCCCCTATTTCTGTTATAACAGATGTGGTGAGATGCCTGGGTAGGCAGCAATCCCTGTCCTAATAGGAACCGGGAGTGGTAGGTGTGGGAGAGGAGGAGCTGAGTCAGGAGAGGCTGAATTAAAATTGCAACCTCAATGGCTTGTTGCAGTGAATAATTATTTCTTGATCCTACGTGGTATTTTTCAGGTCCTGATGCTCTACTGAGCAACTCCCTTCCAAGCAGTGATCTAGGAATCCCATCTTCTTTTTAACATCTTTGTTATCTTGGCATGTGGATTCCAGTCCACAGCGCCAGGGGAAGGAAGAGCTGGAGGCTTGTTGCCTGAGTTTTTTACCACTTTGCCTAGAAGTTACGATGGTACTTCAAGTTAGAGTTCATTGGCCAGGATTAGTCATCTGACCCTGCCTAACCACAAAGAGGCTGGGAGGAGTAGTCTCATCCTAGGAATGAGAGTGGACGCTGATATTTGTGATCAATAATAATGCTTACCCAGTGGAAGATATACCATAAGATGAAGGCTCCTGCTGTGAGGTGGAGCAGCTGTGGGGGCATCTGCCTACAGTTTCCTTCCCACCAGGGACCTTGCTGCTGGTTTGGCATCTCCAGCAGGGGATGTCCACCTTGCACATATGACCAGCTACATCTCTCCCTGAGCGCTTCTGCCATGGAGCAGTGAGAAGCAGAGGGAAGCAGTTGGTGTCACTCTTTGTCTCCTGCACCCAGGAAGGTTGTTTCTTATTTCTAAGATTCCTTAAAAGTTCTTGTTTTGCTTAGACCATTTGGATGGGTAAGTAGGATTCTGAAAAGCTGCTGCTGATTCCTCCGGCTCATTTAGGAGCCATCTGGAAGAGGCCTTAGGGCCAAGGCGGATGTGTTGTTTCCCCAGCCTCTGAGAGCAGTCCCTAGGGAGCAAATACACATACACTCAGGCTATAAATCACTTCTCTCGTTGGTGCTAAATTAACTTTTAAGCCTTCTAAACTCCTGAACCAGCTGATAGCAGGAACCTGGTAGCAGGATGCTGAGCCCTGTGCTCAGCATTGATTAAATATAAATTGCGTTTGTTGCAAGATTTAATGCATGCATGAATAGAGGCCACAGTGGTTCCTAAATGTTGGCCTGTGACTGGCTGAATCAGAATCACCCAGGACACCAGGGTAAAAGATTTTCAGGCTCCATCTCAGACCCACTGAATTAGAATTGCCTGGACTGAGGCACAAGAATCTGTCCTTGAATTAAGCTCATCACTTACACGTACAGTGAGGTTTGTAATGGACTCAGTGCAGGTGTGGAAAGGGCACTGAAAGGTTGAGGCTCTGTTAGCTGGGTTTCAGTCTTCACTCTGATGCTGTGTGATCCTCAACAAGTCACTGAACCTTTCTGGTCTCAGTTTTGTCATATGCATCATGATGGGATTGAACCTATTTCACTGAATGAAATAGTACTCAGAGCCCCAACATATAAGCAGGTAATATATATAAGCCCCAATATATAAGCAGAGGGCAGTTCTGGTGGAAGGAATGGTCAAGTTAAACTTTTGTTCTGAAAATGGTCCTTCAGGGCTGCCGAGAATCCTAGGAATTTCTGTGATGTAGTCTGAAACACTTCTGGGAGAGTGGTCATTAAGGTTCCTTTTAGTGCTGGAAGCCTTTGAGGCCATGGGGGTGGGGCATATCTTTTTGTCTCTGTTCCTGTCTCTCTCTCTCTGCCTGTGCGTTTCTCTGTTATTATCCCTGTCTCTGTGTGTCTCTTTCTTCTTGCCTCCTTCTCTTTCTGCTTCTGTCTCTACCTCTTTCTGTATCTGTTTCTCTGTTTCTGTCTTCTTTTGTCTGTCTTTGCTTCTGTATCTCTCTCCCAGAAGAGATGAAAACTCAGGATATACCTTTCCAAGTTCTCAGGTGATACATGGTAGAGATTTGAGAGGAGAATATCTGAAACCCATTTGAAGGAGCAAAGTTGTTCTTATCTGTAGACTTTAAAAAAAACTTTAAGGAATTTGCAGGTCCAGGTCTTGATTTTTTGAAGCTGAATTGATCAACTTATAGGTTTTAACATTTCTTAATAGATTTGACCAAAGTCCTGGTAGGTAAAGCAGGCATTTGCTTAATAAAAATGTATGATGTGGTGTAGACTGTGTAAGTAGACTTTTGTTTTTTTATTGCATTTAACCACTCAAACACCCACTGAATTCCTGATTATTTCTGTTCTGGGGATGCCAGATATTTATTATATTAGAATGATATGAGATTAGGCATGACAGAACTCCTTTAGGAGTAAGAGGCTTAATTAGGTTCCAGAATTGTCCTGGTTTAGCACAAGACTGGATCCTACAAGATTTGAATTTAGCACATTTAACAGTTTAATTTTAAAAATAAAGTCACCATTTCCAATATCAACAATAATGACAACTACCATGTGACTTCTAGTTTTCTTAATATTTTCACTCCTGGATACTTTAGGACACAGTTCCTAAGAACAAGGACATTCTGACAGTATAACCACATATCATTCTAACACATAACTGTAATAAAATTTAGTGAGGTTAATTGACATTAAGATAATACTATTTTCAATTATTAGTCCAGATTCAAATTTTACCAACTGCTATTCATTTGTTAATAACAATACCAATATGAATTTTCATATTCATTTTGAACTTGAATGTGCTAGCCCTATAGTTGTAGTAAGAAATAAGTGCCATGAGATAATTAATCTATATATTCATCCATCATTCCATATTATTAAATAATAATACTTAGGGATAAAGGAAAGTAATTTCTAGGGGTGTAGATAAAACATTCTTTATCCTGAAGATAGTCCAGAAGTATGCATGGAAGTTAGGCAGAAAATCACAAATAGAACATGTTATGATACAGAAAACCACAGACTAATATTTAAAAAAGGGCCCTCATTAATAGAAATGAGGAGATCAGAAGGAGATGGTTTGTGGATGCTAAATTGGAGCCTGTCTTTGTAGTATACAAAACAAGTGGAGACTTCCTATGGGCATGTAGATTTGTAGTTCTGGAGCGAGATTAAGACTAAAACCATAGTTTGGAAAGTATCATAGAGAGGGGAAAGTAGAAATTTTGAAGGGGTTACATTTTTAAACGGGTAAACATAAAAAAGTAAGGATAGAAAATTAAAAAGAAGACAAGATCCGGAAAGCCCTCACAGAGTCTCATATAGGAACTACTGTTCTCATCTAATATTTTTTTATCAGGTTATTTGTTTATTTTTGGGTAATTGCAATTCATATTTTGCTATGCCTGAAAACTTTCTATAATCCATCTTCTGCTTTGGACTAGAGGGTCTGAAGAAAACAGTCCATGCACAAGTTTAAACAGAAAGTTAAAAATTCATAGTGGCCTTTTTCTGTTGAAATTACTATATGAATCGCTATTATTTGGGAGGTTTTTTTTGCCTAAAATAGGTAACATCCTGTAGATGTGCTCTCACTATTCTATTAATTGAACTGCTGGCATGTTTATGTTTTGAGACCTATTCTAGCACTATTAGATTTGCCAGATGAAAAATACAAAGACCAGTTCAACCTAGGAGATAATCAATTTTTCATGCTCATTATCATTTAGATGAGTCTCTTATAAGGGAATGGTTTCAGCATGACGCATTTTAATGCTGAGTAACACCTCATTCCTCCAGGTAGTCAAGAGGGAGACATATATGCTCTCAGTGAAAATGTTAAGATCTTAAATTACAGAATAAAGAGGAAATCAAAAGTAAATTTGTGAAAACAAAACGAGAGCCAGATAAATGGTAAAATTTATTGCCAGAAAACTTTTCAGTTTGATCAGTTTTTATAGTTCCTTAACCTTCATTGTTCTTTGTATGCCTCCTGCCTGTCCTGAAGGGAAAAAGAAAAGCATTCAAAGCTTAAGCACTTTATTAAACCTTTTATAGCTTGACACCATTTGGAACCATTTCAGTATTTCATATTGAAAACAAAGACATGTCTTCCTGAAAAATTAAAATGAAAACAGACCCAATTACAGTGGCTTCAGCAGTCTTGGCTGAAGGCTGAACGTCTGACAGCTTCACGACACAGGGCTTTATCCATGTAGCCAGCGAGTGGCCTTAGAGACCTGATTATTTGGAAGGGTAGAGGGTCCTGTGATTCTAGCGCTCTGATTAATCAATTTACTAACACTTACTAGATCTTACACTTACAGTGGGAATATTCCAAGTAATCTCCTCTTTTCTCATTCTGAAATATTTAAGAAAGGTGTTAATACTGCACGGCCTGTCTCTTAAGGAGTATGATTTAAAAGCTACTTCATAGGTGTGCTTAATTCTTATCTTTTCAAATGGATTTTGGCCTTTGGCTCTGGCTACCCAGACTACAAGCTTAAACTCATATTGCCTCTTCAACAGTGAGCTCATACTGTCCCTTCTCATGGGGGATTACCCAGCGAGGTGTATACACATGTGGCTTGCAGCACATGCAATCCCATCAGACATATGTGCCCACATAAGGGAATATGGAATAGAAGAAATGACTTTTTAGGAATGTGAGGACTGGAATGGGGGAACAAAGAAAAACTGCTGCCTTCCTCCGATATCTGTTGGGCTTTTTTTTCTTTCTTAAAGTACGGAAACTTTATTCTTTTCACCATAAAAGCCTCTGGCAGTGATAAGCATGATTTCGAAGACTGTACGTAGCACCAGAAGAGCTCCAACTAATGTGCTCAGCTTCGATTTCAGCATTGCTCATTAGAACAACAATGCAAACCAGCTGTCCCCTGGTGTTTGGTGAAGAAAGATCCAATTAACTGGCCATCATCCACCTGGTTCCAGATTTAGCCCTCTCCTTATGAATCTGTAAGAGCAGCCAGTTTGCATGAATTTTTGTCATTAAATGCAAGCCAGGGGATGAGGAGCCATGGGGGGTGGGGATGGATATTCTCTGGACTGCTGTGGAGGGTTAAAATAAAGTGTAAGGCCCTCTAGAGTTTGGACATCTGGAAAGGCGGCAATGAATTAATTTATCAAGGTTTTGACCTTAACACTGTTCCTTATATTGCATACGTCAGTGTGAAGTCTGGCAGTACACAATGTCTCTGTGAATGTGAACATAGAACCATTTTGGGACGTAATAATCTTTGCTTGGATTTTTCTCTGTAGTAATAGTGAGGTTTAAAGTGTGAACCACCCATCTATATTGTAAATTAACCAAGTACCTATGCTGGAATATCCAGATTTCACTGGAACTCTTCACTAAAGCTTTCCTTTGTGTATTTGTCAAAAATATCCTGATTAACTCAGAAATAAAAGCAATGACTGGAGCCCTTAAATAATCATTATTTTATCTTTTAGAGTAAAGCACCTAATTGCTGTCTGACCATTTAGGCCGTGGAATAAAACAGCTAATGATATGGCTCCTGGAAACATTACAGGCCTATGTCTTTCTAGAGTAATATCACATTCTCAATAGAGCCATCAATAAAACAATCATTTCTCAGCACTGAAGACTGCAAAACCTGTTGTATTACACTTTCCAATCTCTTCAAAATCACATTTAAGAAATCCATTTTGTTGCAAGATTACCAATCTCATCTGATTTATAAGCTGTGGCCTCAGAGGAAATATGGAATACTTGGAGCTGGAGCCAAGGAACAAATGTGCCCGGTTGGAAGCAGACACTTCCTGAATTTCGAGCAGCTCCCAGGACGTGCTTTAGAATGTGTCAGTTTACAATTTTCAAGTCATGTGGCAAATCATCATTTATTTGGCAGCCCAAGTACAAGGTATAGGCCTTGTATCTTCCATTAAAGGCTTATATTTTAGGTTTACTACACCTGCCCTTTCTTTCTGGTCAAGAAAGCGTGTAAGTGGATAATTATTTTCTAAAAATCTCATTCCTTACCACTTCTAATTAAAAAAAAATTGTGAATTTTGACTTTTCAAACGGTCAGATGATCTTAAAATGGTCCGATTTTAGGTAGGTTTTTAGCTTCCATCTCTTTCCTCACTCTTAATAAAACTGCAGGGTATTTTAGAACAAAATCAAGATCCCCCTGATGTAAAAGTTGCCGCAGCCTCACAGCGCACCAGGGAGAGGGTTCTTCCTGAAGCATACTGAGTGGAGACATCACTGGAGGATTGCAGAATTCAATCTCTGTGTTTTTCTAAAGTTAGAAATCTACATCCTTCCCCTAACCAAAAACAAATAAAGAACTTGTTGATCTTGGATTCCTATGACCTTAAAAAATTGAATAAAGAAAATAAAGCTCCCCAAACTACAATCAGAGTCTTAATGTTTAAAAAATTATTCTTCTAGGAGAAGTTATTTATTAGCCATTGTGAATTAATGGGCTAACATTTGGTTTGAGTAGGTCTGATCAGTATCTTAAATACTTTTTGGTAATTCTCAAATATTCTTTTCCTGCCCCATTCTTACCACTCAAACCTCCTGATCTTGAAGATATTCTCATCATGTTAATCAGTGACTTCAACATCTGTCTGAAAGTTGTCCTCTTTCACGCCTCAGTCCTCTTCAGTGGCCCTGTTTTCTACATAGCCAACCCTTCTAAAACCATGGCTTCATACTTTCTTGATGTTCTTATCTCTCGTCACCTTCATATCCACTTTAAGCTTTTCAAAACAAAAACTATTCTGAAGCTTGGGCCTTGAAGTCTGAAATTTTCTTTTATTGTAATCATTTCCCTACTATTTTAACTACCTCTGCTTATTCTTTGATTTTTTTTCTTTAATAGAGACAGTCTTATTCTGTTGGCCAGGGTGGTCTTGAACTCCTGACCTCAAGCAATCCTCTGCCTTAGCCTCCGAAAGTGCTGGAATTACAGGTGTGAGCCACTGTGACTGGCCTGCATATTCTTATTCATGGAATCATTTCTGCTCATTGTGACGGTTGATGTTTTGTCTGCCCCTCATTACCTGATCTTTTAGACTTAATTTGTTTCCCTATCAGCTCTGATGCTATGTTTAGCCTTAACAAGGATGTCCTCACTAATATCCCAAAATTCCTCAGTTCACGTCACCAACCTCATTTTTGCCTTTGTTTTGGATTGCTCCTTAACAAAAATTGCTAGAGAAAGTCAGGATGTTAACTGTGAGTAAACTCACACTTAGTTTTGGCAGGACAGACCAATATTCTTAGTAAGGTCTGCAGGATGCTTTGTGAGCTACTTGGTCTGGTGTTCCTAATTTCTCCTCTTAGACTTCTGGCCACATTGGCCTTCTTTTCATTCCTCAAACATCTCTCTCTTCCCCTGGGTTAAGGGCCTTTGCTTAGAACAGTCTTTTCCTTTATCTTCCCCTAGTTAACTCTTAACCAGTCATTAAGTGTCAGCTTAAATATCACTTCCTTAGGGAGACTGGTAGTTGAGATTAAGCCCCCACTTCTATCTTGCCCCTCTGGTATATCCTAGACCATATACCTCTATCACAGTCACAATTTTACATTTATTTTTGTGATTACAGATTTGATGTCACTTGGATGAACACATGGACTATGACTGTTTCTGCTTTTCCTTGTGCCCTCAATGACTGTACTGTATCCAATAAATGCCTTATGTGGAGTAAGCATAGGAATACTTTAGAAGTGGCACTTTTATAGGTAGTAACTCCTGAAGCAAATGGTATTTAGACATCTTCAAATATTAGAAATGTTTTCTTTATATTGAAGTAAAACCTGTTTTCCTAATTCTGTTCCTTGGGGTCATTCAGATAAGCGGATTTCTGATATGTTGTCAAATACTTTAACAGAGTAGAAATACCATTGCTTTGGTGTAAAATCTAGTTGTAGCTACCATATTTGGGAGGGCTTACTCAGTGCCTAGAGCTCTGCTCATCTGTAAAGTGGAAGTAATAATAACTGCTTTACCCAGTTCAGTTTAAAAAGCATGTGTTGAGCACTTATTGTGTTCCATTTAGTGCATTAATGCCTGGAATAAAAGATGAGTAACACATATGCTATACTTAAGGAGTTTACTGCTTATTGGAGAAGTCCAAGAAAATATCCCAGGCAGCCTCTTACTGAGAAATTGACTTGATTTTCCCCATTCTCATAGTAATAAACACTCAGGAAGGTGTTAGGATTCAGACTCTTTCCAGCTACTAGTCCAAAGTGAGCAGAGAGGCATTAGCCAGAGCTTCCAGAATAGCTGTGAGCCAGAAATGTGTCAAGAATCTCTGACGATGGGGTATATGGATGAACTTCTTGGAACAATCTCAAGTTGTATCGTTGGCCGCTGGGGACTTCGCTGGGGACTCCTGGCCATGGAAACCTGCCTGCGTCACCCTCCCCAACCTAAGGCTGCACCATTTCTCCTATTCTGTATAGTCATCTGTGTGCTGATACTTTTCTCTTTTTACATAAATAGACTAAATTTTATCTTTTGCCTGTATCTGATAGTGTCTTTCCATCATTCCCTTCATCCTTGTATCAACCACATAAGGAGATGCACATGTGTGTTGATCATTTTTATGAGGTAGGCGATAGGAGAGGGAACTGCAGTGGGAGTATAACTTGGTAATCTTTTTTGTAAATTGGTGTGTTACCTACTCAAGTTGAAGATTTGAAGATGTGCATTCCTATGACTCTGCATTTCCACACTTAGCTATATACCCAACAGAAGTGTGTCCACATGTTCACTGAAAGACATATTAGGATGTTCATAGTAGCACTATTCCTTGCAGCCACAAAGCAGAAACTGTCCAAATGCCAATCAACAGTAGACTTGATAATTGACTGTGTTGTATTCATACACTGCAATACTACACAGCAATGAGAATGCACAAACTTTACAGCAAAAAACTACAATATGGCTGACTGTCACTTGCATAAGATGCAAGACTAGACAAAATAAATCTAGGTGTTAGAGGGCAGGATAGTGGCTACCCTTGTCAGGACTAGTTATTAGAAGAGAGAGCTCAGGATGGGACTTGGTGGGTGCTGGCTGATAATGTTCTGTTTCTTGATCTGGGATAGTTTGTGAAAATTCATTGAGCTTTACATTTCTGATGTGTGCACTTACTTGTGTGTAAGTTCCTATTTTAATGTAGAGTTTAAAAAGAGTTTGTTCTATTTTGTCTACTTATTGAACTAAAACCAGCTTGGATTATGAGAATGAAACATGGAAAATTACTATGCAGGTAAAGGCACTGTCCTGTTACGCATTTCAAATTGGCACTTGGTTTGAAAAGCAATCATCATGCTGGTAGGGGGTGTCTTTGAACTGATGTTCCACAGATGATAATACTCATCTTGTAATTGCCCAACTCTTGGATGAACTGACTTGGAATCTATTTTCCTATTTTACTCTTGTTATACTTGTTATTTTTCTTTTAACATGGATTTGATCATCTTAAATAGGAAATATTTCTCTTTTTATTATGTAAATCATTCTTAAAAAAGGACAGGTTAGCCACAGGATTGTTATTGCTGCAGAAAATTGCTGGCTATTCCTTGAAAATCCTGTAAAATGAGGCATTGGAGAATGAGTAAGCTTTTAAATCTAAGAGTTACGTTTATAAATTTAAAGTTGTTGCATTGTCACATATTTCAGGACATGGAATATTTAAAAGGTCCATGTAAAATTAGGACATTCCAGCTATTGAAGATGGCTTTAAAAAACATGCAATGATTTTTTCTTTTTATCACGCATTTCCTTGATCATTGACCTACAGTAGTTTAAAAAAATCTTGTCCTAATAACCATTTCCAACAGCCTTCACAGGATACTGGATTACACAGTGGTATGAACATGAACTTCAAACCATAGTCATAGAGAGGTTCTTTATACATAGACCAGTAGTTAGTTCTTGGCAAGAGAGGCCCTTGTTCTGGGTCCTGTTCTTGTTCACGTGTGACCATATCACTATCTAGGGGATAAGGTTTTCACAGGGCTAAGGAATTGTGGTTTCTTCTTCTAGAACCATGTCCCAGACAGTAGGGGCCATGGAATTCCCAGCACAGCCCTGAGCTGCTTCCAGAGCCTGCACTGCTGTTCCCAGTCTGTCCTCCTGCACTCAGATGTCACTGATTTGTGGACTTCTAGGTCCAAAGGATGGACAAGGAGCAGCAATTTCCCTGGGGGTGGATTGGTGTCGACTGAGCTTGGATGTTTATTCTGGGAAGGCCACAGGCCTGTGTTCATGGGCCCTTGAGCATAGAGACAGGAGTAGGGAGAGAATGTTGGGAAGCCCATTAATGGGTGATTTGGGGGCCAGGGCTTTACTCTCACTATACCACCACCTCCTATTGAGGAACTCCAGGGACTTGGAGAATTCTTCAGTATTTTCATCTGGCCTTCGAAGACATGTAGTTATATTTGCTAAGGTATGAGGATAGAATGCATTTTATTTAAGTTTGCCAGGATGATTTGTGACATGTATGTATTCTGCACATGGTTATGGACCTGCATGTGTAGTCTTGTCCTGGACCTTCTGAATGCTAAAAAAGAGTCTGCATGGACATAAACAACTCATGAACTAAACGAGAAACAATTTCAAAATCCACATTCAGTGGTGAATTTTCACAACAAATATCTAACTTCCTTTACTAATGTAGAGCAATTTTAATGATTCTAAAATGTACACCTATGTTGATCTGATCAATCAGGTTGCAATCTTTGACTGCTGAATTTGGCACAATTAACTGACCCACTATGTGCATAATCAGCCCTGTTGACCTGATTGGAGAATGGCATATAGGACCCTTTGGACAAACAGAGCCAACTAATAAAAACAGATCTTCATTTGGATAAGACTACACAAAGCTCTTTTCAATTTAGAGCTGGAATGATCTGTCATGCATAGATTTCCTGTCATTCATGTAATCATGATTTAGCAATACAGGTATTATGAATGTCTACTCTGTATGAGGCACTGGAATCCAATGATTAACAGGACCTCTGGCCTCAAAATGCTCTCAGTCTGATGGGCGAGGCTATCTCATGAATAGCATGTTAATTGCTGTGGCAAAGACGGATTCATCAGGCCAGGAGTGCACGCACTGATGGCTGTGTGCTCTGTGTGCTTCAGAATGTTATGTTCTAGCATCATTCACAAGACTGAGGACACAACATCAAAACTCTATGCCAACAACTTGTTACAGCAGCAGCCCTATTTAAAAACGTACATTCTGTCTCTTTGTTTGGAAACCTCTTTTTCCACATCAATTAGGCCTTTAATTTGAATTTTTTTCTCTATTTCAATAAAAGTACATAATGTTGGGTAAATGTCTCCCTTTCTCCACTAATTTCACCTTGTGGTTAAGACACTTGAATAGTCAGAACAAGCCCATTGCTTTAAAAGGATACTTTTTGGCTTATCAGTGCTTAAATTAATTTCTTTATCTGGAATAATAACATAGCATGTCCTACCTAATACAAATGTGCCTTGCCAAGATAAGCAATTGGGTAATGGGTAAATTCAGATGGACGGAAAATCCATTATATATTCCTGTGATTTAGGGCCCTCAGAATGTTATACCCATGATGGTTGACACATTTTTTCCTTAATTGTTCTCATTGTTTCTATAGAGGAGTGAATGGGCACAGTTTGCTTTTCGTGAATCTGAGTGCTTGCTACTCTAAGTTGTGATAGTTTTCCGGTAAGGGCTCATGCCCTCTGAATAGAGGACCACTAATTTGAGATGAGTGCATTCTGTGTTTGAAAAGAATTAAATTGGAAGATGGTGGATTACATTTTTTATCCACTTTGACTGTTTTGAGAATACTGAGTGTACACATCCTGCTATTCTAAAGGAAGCTGTGACACATTTATGAAGGAGGGTAGCAAGACAACCAGCTTGCCACCACCTACCACCCTCTCAACTGCAAGAAATGGTTGCCCATAATTATTTGACTTAATACAAAATTGTTTTCAGGGTAAAATGTAACGAAATTCAATAATCAGTTTTGCCTTCAGTTTTAACAAAATGTATGGATTTGGGCTGGGTGATTATCCGATCGATTTGGATGAGGAGTTTCTTTGAGGAGAAATAGATATTTAGAATCATACTGTGTATACCAAGCTGAATCCTGCTATTTTCACTTAATATTTATAATCAGTATCTCTCCATCCCATTAAAACTTTTTCTTAATAGTCATGGGTGTGTCATCATTTGATCACTCTATAATTGATAATTGTCAGACATAGAAATTGTTTGCAATTCTAAAACATTTTCTATGGCTTTCTGTGTAGATTTGTCTGCATCTTTTATTTTTTTCTTTAAGATAGTTTCTTAAAGGAGAAATTGCTGGATCAAAAAACATGGTATTTTACTGTATGTCCTCACTTAGAAGTGGGAGCTAAACGTTGAGTGCACATGGACACAAAGAAGGGAACAGACACTGGGGCCTGCTTGAGGGTACAGAGTGGGAGGAGGGTGAGGATAGAAAAACTACCTATTGGGTACTATGCTTATTACCTGGGTGATGAAATAATCTGTACACCAACACCTAACCTAAAATAAAAGTTAAAAAAACAAACAAACAAAATATATGGTATTTTAAAGATATATGTTACTAGATTGTTCTTAGTAATCATGCCAATTATGTTGCTATGACAGATCACCTGAGGTCGGGAGTCCGAGACCAGCCTGAACAACATGGAGAAACCCTGTCACTAGTAAAATAATACAAAATTAGCCAGGTGTGGTGGTGCATGCCTGTAATCCCAGCTACTTGAGAGGCTGAGGCAGGAGAATCACTTGAACCTGGGAGGTGGAGGGAGTGTTATCATTAAAATTCTTTTCACTATTTTGATAGGTAAAGATATTTTGTCATTTGATTTTATATTTCTGGGGTTACCAATAAGGTTGCATGGGTTTTTATATTTGTTAATTTCTATGGTCCATTTTGTGACTTGTTTCTGTTCATGTTCTTTGTCTCTCTTTTTTGTTTCAGTCCTGTTTTTTTTTAATATTATATATTGGACACCATTTTGATAGTGTTTCCTTTGAAAAGCCAATTTTATTGAGGATAATTTACACACAATGAAATATACTTGTCTTAAGCGTACAGCACAATGAATTTGACAATTGTATGCACTCATGTAACTATCACTATAATCAAGATACAGATTTTGTTCACTCCAGAAAGTTCTCTCTTACACCTTTACAGTGAACTCATTGTACCCCCAGCTTCAGATAACTTGGGATCTTATATCTGCCATTATAGCTTAGTTTTGTCTGTTACAGAGTCAGAAAGTTTTATTTTATTTAATTTTATTTATTTTATTTTGGCTTCCTTTGTTCAGCGTAATGTTTCTGAGATTCATCCATGCTGTAGTATATACCAGAAGTCTGTTCCTTTTTATTGCTGAGTAGTATTCCATTGTATGGATATACCACAATTTGTTTATCCATGCACCTACTGGTGGGCATTTGAGTTGTTTCCAGTTTTGAGTTACCACAAATGAAGCTACTATGAGTAAATCTTTGTGTGGACATATATTTACATTTCTTTAAGGTAAATGCCAAGGAATGAAGTTACAGGGCCATGTGGTGTGTGTTTATAAGAAACTACCAAACTGTTTTTCAGTATATGAACCATATTACGCTCCCCTCAGCAATGTTTGAAGGTTTCAGTTGTGCTTCATCTTTGCCAACACTTGTTATTTCCAGAATTTTAGTTATTTTAGTGAGTGTGTAGCATATCTCATTCTGGTTTTAATTTAATGCATTTCTCTGAAGACTAATGATGTTGATCTTCTCATGTGCTTATTGGCCTTGTGGCATTTACTTTAGTAATTCTTGATTCAATTTTATTTTTGATACACTTAAAATTTCTTTAAAGTAAGTGTTACAAATACATGGTAAAATTTTAAGTAATATGGAAAAGTCTATGCTAAAAAATGTATTAATCCTATCCAAACTTGTCTTAGTTTTCTCAGTTCTTTTTTTATTAAAGGCAACCATGATCACAAGTTTATATGATGCCATTAGTTGTGTGAATATTTTTAATACTTATAGGCTCTATCATATTTTATAAATACACAAGTGATACATTTTTAACCTTTTACTTGGATATAACATACATAAAAATGCACATATCTTAAGTGTACAGCTTGAGAAATTTTTACAAACTGAACACAGCTGTATAACCAGCATCCAGACAGAACATCACTAGCACCATGCATTCCATTCCAGTCATTCTTCATCACTTCCCCAAGGGGAAGTGATCTTGATTTTAACAGTATGGATTATTTTAACATTTTTTATACTTTATATAGATAGAGTTACTGCACATACTCTTTGGCATCTGCCTTCTTTTGCTCAGCATTTTGTTTGTGTGACTCATCCATATTGTTGAGTGTATTTGTAGATTGTTCATTCATTCCTATTGCCATTTTGTATTGCAATGGAAGGATATGTGACTACCTATTTATTAATTTTATTGCTGGTGGATATCTACCTGTTACTAAAGATGTCTTGCACGTATTCTATTGCATGTCTTTTGGTGAACATTGTGTGCGCTGTATGCAGTTGGGTATGTATCTAGCAGCAGAATTTCTGGGTCATAGGTAATATATATGACACAGATGTACTAACTCCCACCCACAGAGTTTTGGTTGCTTCCACATCTTTAACAATCCCAATGTATTTTCTCTTCTTAGTATTTTGTGAGTGTTCTAGCTCATTCTATTTTTTAAGTTTCTCATGAGTGTTTTCTTATTGTGATTTTAATTTGCATTACCCTATGACTAATGATATTGAGAACCTTGTCACATGCTCAGAGGCCAGGTGGATAGCCTCATTTGTGAAGCGGCTGTTCAAGTCTTCTGCCAATTTTGTCTACTGGATTGTCTGACTTTTATTTATTAACTTGTTGCTCTTTAACTCTGAATATGAGTCTTGTGTCATGAGTTATATGAATATCTCAGTCTGGGTTGGTTTTCACTCTTGATGGTACTTTGTTCATGAACAAAAAGCCTCAATTTTTATATACTCTGATAAATATTTTCTTTTATGCTTTAGTGCTTTTTCCCTCTTCTTTGAGAAGTCTTTTTCTCTAAGTTTACAATGATCAATGTTTCCTCTCAAAATATTTAGATCTGCTATTTTTCTTCTTTTTAAATTTTGAATTAACATTTTGTTGACTTCCTAAAAATAATTAAAAAGTGTTCATTATTTTTCTGTTCTTTGGAAGAAGTTTTGCTAAATTGATGTTTTCCTCCTTAAATGTTTGGAAGAATTCACTGGTAAAACTGTTTGGGCCTAGGTTTTATGTGAATGTGAGAAAGTTAAAATAATGGATTCACGTTTGTTGATGAATATCACGTTATTCAGATTTTCTCTTTCTTCTGACAGTTTTAATGAATTGTAATTTTGGAGAAATTTTTCTCTCTTCCAAATTCTCAAATTTCTTGGCCTGAAGGTTTTGAACATTGTCATCTATGTATTTTTCATGTCTGTAGGATCTATAATGCTGCTCCTTTTTCATTCCTGAAATCAATAATTTGTATTTTTACATTTTTTTCCTGGATAAGTCTTAGGGTTTTCCCATATCTCTATACATTTTTATTATTATACTTTAAGTTCTAGGGTACATGTGCACAACGTGCAGGTTTGTTACATAGGTATACATGTGCCATGTTGGTTTGCTACACCCATCAACTTGTCATTTACATTAGGTATTTCTCCTAACACTATCCCTCCCCTAGCCCCCAACCCCGCAATAGGCCCCAGTGTGTGATGTTTCCCTCCCTGTGTTCTCGTCGTTCAACTCCCACTTATGAGTGAGAACATGTGGTGTTTTGTTTTCTGTCCTTGTGATATTTTGCTGAGAAAGATGGTTTCCAGCTTCATCCATGTCCCTGCAAAGGACATAAACTCATCCTTTTTTATGGCTGCCTAGTATTCCATGGTGTATATGTGCCACATTTTCTTTATCCAGTCTATCATTGATGGACATTTGGGTTAGTTCCAAGTCTTTGCTGTTGTGAATAGTGCTGCAGTAAACATACGTGTGCATGTGTCTTTATAATAGCATGATTTATAATCCTTTGGGTATATACCCAGTAATGGGATCCCTGGGTCAAATGGTATTTCTAATTCTAGATCCTTGAGGAATCACCACACTGTCTTCCACAATGGTTGAGCTAGTTTACAGTCCCACCAACAGTGTAAAAGTGTTCCTATTTCTCCACATCCTCTCTAGCATCTGTTGTTTCCTGACTTTTTAATTAATGATCGACATTCTAACTGGCGTGAGATGGTATCTCATTGTGGTTTTGATTTGCATTTCTCTGATGACCAGTAATGATGAGCATTTTTTCATATGTCTGTTGGCTGCATACGTCTTCTTTTGAGAAATGGCTGTTCATATCCTTTGCCCACTTTTGGATGGGGTTGTTTTTTCTCTTGTAAATTTGTTTGAGTTCATTGTAGATTCTAGGTATTAGCCCTTTGTCAGATGGATAGATTGCAAAAATTTTCTCCCATTTTGTAGGTTGCCTGCTCACTCTGATGATGCTTTCTTTTGCTGTGCAGAAGCTCTTTAGTTGAATTAGATCCAATTTGTCTATTTTGGCTTTTGTTGCCATTGCTTTTGAGTTTTAGTCATGAAGTACTTACCCATGCCTATGTCCTGGATGGTATTGCCTAGGTTTTCTTCTAGGGTTTTTATGGTTTTAGGTTTTACATTTAAGTCTTTAATTCATCTTGAGTTAATTTTTGCACAAGGTGTAAGGAAGGGATTCAGTTTCAGCTTTCTACATATGGCTATCCAGTTTTCCCAGCACCATTTATTAAATAGGGAATCCTTTCCCCATTGCTTGTTTTTGTCAGGTTTGTCAAAGATCAGATAGTTGTAGATGAGTGGTGTTTTTTCTGAGGCCTCTGTTCTGTTCCATTGGTGTATATCTCTGTTTTGGTACCAGTACCATGCTGTTTTGGTTACTGTAGCCTTGTAGTATAGTTTGAAGTCAGGTTTGCTTAGGATGTCTTGGCTATGCGGGCTCTCTTTTAGTTCCATGTGAAATTTAATGTAGTTTTTTCCAATTCTGTGAAGAAAGTAATTGGTAGCTTGATGGGGATAGCATTGAATCTATAAATTACCTTGGGTATTATGGCCATTTTCACGATATTGATTCTTCCTATCCATGAACATGGAATGTTCTTCCATTTGTTTGTGTCCTCTTATTTCATTGAGCAGTGGTTTGTAGTTCTCCTTGAAGAGGTCCTTCACATCCCTTGTAAATTGGATTCCTAGGTATTTTATTCTCTTTGTAGTAGTAATTGTGAATGGGAGTTCACTCATGATTTGGCTCTCTGTTTTCTTGTTCTTGGTGTATAGGAATGCTTGTGATTTTTGCACATTGATTATGTATCCTGAGACTTTGCTGAAGTTGCTTATCAGCTTAAGGAGATTTTGGGCTGAGATGATGGAGTTTACTAAATATAAAATCATATCATCTGCAAACAGAGAAAATTTGACTTCCTCTCTTCCTATTTGAATACCTTTATTTCTTTCTGTTGCCTGATTGCCCTGGCCAGCACTTCCAATACCATGTTGAATGGGAGTGGTGAGAGGGCATCCTTGTCTTGTGCCCCTTTTCAAAGGGAATGCTTCCAGTTTTTTCCCATTCAGTATGATATTGGCTGTGGGTTTGTCATAGATAGCTCTTATTATTTTCAGATACATTCCATCAATACCTAGTTTATTAGAGTTTTTACCGTGAAATGGTGTTGAATTTTTTTGAAGGCCTTTTCTGTATCTATTGAGATAATCATGTGGTTTTTGTTGTTGGTTCTGTTTATGTGATGGATTACATTTATTGATTTGTGTATGTTGAACCAGCCTTGCATCTCAGGTTTGAAGCCGACTTCTTCATGGTGGATAAGCTTTTTGATGTGCTGCTGGATTCTGTTTGCCAGTATTTTATTGAGGATTTTGCATCAATGTTCATTAGGGCTATTGGCCTAAAATTCTCTTTTTTTGTTGTGTCTCTGCCAAGCTTTGGTATCAGGATGATGCTGGCCTCATAAAATGAGTTAGGGAGGATTCCTTCTTTTTCTATTGATTGGCATAGTTTCAGAAGGAATGGTACCAGCTCCTCTTTGTACCTCTGGTAGAATTTGGGTGTGAATCCATCTGGTCCTGGACTTTTTTTGGTTGGTAGGCTATTAATTATTGCCTCAATTTCAGAACATGTTATTGGTCTATTCAGAGATTCAACTTCTTCCTGGTTTAGTCTTGGGAGGGTGTATGTGTCAAGGAATTTATCCATTTCTTCTGAATTTTCTAGTTTATTTGCATAGAGGTGTTTATAGTATTCTCTTATGGTAGTTTGTGTTTCTGTGGGATTGGTGGTGATATCCCCTTTATCATTTCTTATTGTGTCTATTTGATTCTTCTCTCTTTTCTTCTGTATTAGTCTGGCTAGCAGTCTATCTATTTTGTTAATCTTTTCAAAAAACCAGCTCTTGGATTCATTGATTTTTTGAAGAGTTTTTTGTGTCTCTATCTCCTTCAGTTCTGCTCTGTATTTAGTTATTTCTTGCCTTCTGCTAGCTTTAGAATTTGTTTGCTCTTGCTTCTCTAGTTGTTTTAATTGTGATGTTAGGGTGTCAGTTTTGGATCTTTCCTGCTTTCTCCTGTGGGCATTTAGTGCTATAAATTTCCCTCTACACATTGCTTTAAATGTGTCCCAGAGATTCTGGTATGTTGTGTCTTTGTTCTCATTGGTTTCAAAGAACATCTTTATTTCTGCTTTCATTTCATTATTTACCCAGTAGTCATTCAGGAGCTGGTTGTTCACTTTCCATGTAGTTGTGTGGTTTTGAGTGAGTTTCTTAGTCCTGAGTTCTAATTTGATTGCACTGTATTCTGAGAGACAGTTTGTTGTGATTTCTGTTCTTTTACATTTGCTGAGGAGTGTTTTACTTCCAATTATGTGGTCAATTTTAGGATAAGTGTGATGTGGTGCTGAGAAGAATGTATATTCTGTTGATTTGGGGTGTAGAGTTCTGTAGATATCTATCAGGTCTGCTTGGTTCAGAGCTGAGTTCAAGTCCTGGATATCCTTGTTAATTTTCTGTCTCATTGATCTGTCTAATATTGACAGTGGGGTGTTAAAGTCTCCCATTATTATTGTGTGGGAGTCTAAGTCTCTTTGTAGGTCTTCAAGAACTTGCTTTATGAATCTGGGTGCTCCCGTATTGGGTGCATATATATTTAGGATAGTTAGCTCTTTTTTGTTAAATTGATCCCATTATCATTATGTAATGGCCTTTTTTTGTCTCTTGATCTTTGTTGGTTTAAAGTCTGCTTTATCAGAGACCAGAATTGCAACCAACCTCTGCTTTTTTTTTTCTGCTTTCCATTTGCATGGTAGATGTTCCTCCATCCTTTTATTTTGAGCCAATATGTGTCTTTGCATATGAGATGGGTCTCCTGAATACAGCACACTGATGAGTCTTGACTCTTTATCCAATTTGCCAGTCTGTGTCTTTTAACTGGGGCATTTAGCCCATTACATTTAAGGTTAATATTGTTATGTGTGAATTTGATCCTGTCATTACAATTCTAGCTGGTTATTTTGCCTGTTATTGATACAGTTTCTTTATAGCATTGATGGTCTTTACAATTTGGCATGTTTTTGCAGTAGCTGGTACTGGTTGTCCCTTTCCATGTTTAGTGCTTCCTTCAGGAGCTCTTGTAAGGCAGGCCTGGTGGTGACAAAATCTCTCAGCATTTGCTTGTCTGTAAAGGATTTTATTTCTTTTTCACTTATGAAACTTAGTTTGGCTGGATATGAAAATTTTGGGTTGAAAATTCTTTTCTTTAGGAATGTTGAATATTAGTCCCTGACTCTCTTCTGGCTTGGAGGGTTTCTGCTGAGAGATCCACTGTTAGTCTGATGGGCTTCCCTTTGTGGGTAACCCGACCTTTCTCTCTGGCTGCCCTTAACATTTTTTCCTTGATTTCAACTTTGGTGAATCAGACAATTATGTGTCTTGGAGTTGCTCTTCTCAAGGAGTATCTTTGTGGCATTCTCTGTATTTCCTGAATTTCAATGTTGGCCTGCCTTGGTAGATTGGGGAAGTTCTCCTGGATAATGTCCTGAAGAGTGTTTTCTAACTTGGTTCCATTCTCCCCGTCACTTTCAGATACACCAATCAAATGTCGATTTGGTCTTTTCACATAGTCCCATATTTCTTGGAGGCTTTGTTTTTTTCACTCTTTTTTCTCTAATATTGTCTTCATGCTTTATTTCATTAATTTGATCTTCAATCACTAATATCCTTTCTTCTGCTTGATTGAATTGGCTATTGAAGCTTGTTTGTGCTTCATGAAGTTCTCATACTGTGGTTTTTCAGCTCTATCAGGTCATTTAAGGTCTTTTCTATGCGTTTATTCTAGTTAGCCATTCGTCTAACATTTTTTCAAGGTTTTTAGCTTCCTTGCAATGGGTTAGAACATGCTCCTTTAGCTTGGAGAAGTTTGTTATTGCCAATCTTCTGAAGCCTACTTCTGTCAACTTGTCAAACTCATTCTCCATCCAGTTTTGTTCCCTTGCTGGCGAGGAGTTGTGTTCCTTTGGAGGAGAAGGGGCATTCTGGTTTTGGAATTTTCAGCCTTTCTGCTCTGGTTTCTCCCCATCTTTGTGGTTTTATCTACCTTTAGTCTTTGATGCTGGTGACCTATGGATGGGATTTTGCTGTGGATGCCCCTTTTCTTGATGTTGATGCTATTCCTTTCTGTTTGTTCGTTTTCCTTCTAACAGCCAGGCCCCTCAGTTGCAGGTCTGTTGGAGTTTGCTGGAGGTCCACTCCAGACCCTGTTTGCCTAGGTATCACTAGCGGAGGATGCAGAACGGCAAATGTTGCTGCCTGATCCTTCCTTTGGAAGCTTCGTCCCAGAGGGGCACCTGCCTGTTTGAGGTGTCTGTAGGCCCCTACTGGGAGGTTTCTCCCAGTCAGACTACACAGGGATCAGGGACCCACTTGAGGAGGCAGTCTGTCTGTTATTGGAGCTCGAATGCCATGCTGGGAGATCCACTGCTCTCTTCAGAGCTGTCAGGCAGGGATGTTTAAGTCTGCAGAAGCTGTCTGCTGCCTTTTGTTCAGATATGCCTTGCCCCCAGAGCTGGAATCTAGAGGGGCAGTAGGCCTTTCCAAGCTGCTGTGGGCTTCACCTAGTTCGAGCTTCCCTGCTGCTTTGTTTACAATGTGAGCATAGAACTGCCTACTCAAGCTTCAGCAATGGTGGATGCCTCAACCCCCCCAAACTCCAGCTTCCCAGGTCAATCTCAGACTGCTGTGCTAACAGCGAGCAAGGCTCCGTGGGAGTGGGACCTGCTGAGCCAGGCATGGGAGGGAATCTCCTGGTCTACCAGTTGTGAAGACCGTGGGAAAAGTGCAGTATTTATGCAGGAGTGTACCATTCCTCCAGGTACAGTCACTCATTTCTTCCCTTGGCTAGGAAAGGGAAATCCCCCGACTCCTTGTGCTTCCTGGGTGAGGCAATGCCTTTTCCTGCTTCGGCTCATCCTCCATGGGCTTTACCCACTGTCCAACCAGTCCAAATGAGATGAACCAGGTACCTCAGTTGGAAATGCAGAAATCACCTGTCTTCTGCGTCGATCTTGCTGGGAGCTGTAGACCAGAGCTGTTCCTATTTGGCCATCTTGGAAGTGACCTTTTCCATGTTATTAATGTTTTCAAAGTACTAGCTTTTGGCTTTGACAATTGTCTGCCTTTCATTTTTGTTTTTAATTTTATTCAAATTAATTTTATTAATCTCTGATTTTATCTTCATTATTTCTTTACCTGAAATTTTCTTAGGTTGGATTTGGTGTAAGATTATATATTTTTGATGCAAGTTTTACATTCTCATGAAAACATTTACAATGTATTTAAAAAAATACATCACACACACACACACACACACACACACACTCACACACACTCACACACTTCTTTTTCCAAACTTGGTGATAGTGAATTTCTTCCACAACCCAAACGTAAATGTGGGAGATGAACAAAATGGAATATTTTTAAAAGTTGCCACCGAGGAGTACAGCTCCTGGTCAAAAACCTCTGCATAACCTTTCAGGCCCAACCTTAGACAAAGACCTTATCTGGCAGGCCTCATAGGGGAGAGCTGCCATGCCCCCCGAGACTTGGTGACACCCAGTGCACTGCAGTCTGAGAAAGCAGTGACTGTCAAGGACTCAGCCCTGGCCAGCCATGCTGTTATACATGGCTGCATTCCTAGCCCAGATGCCTCCTTTTGGAAGCCTCTTTATCCGGGGCCATCAGCAGAGACTTTCTTATTGTGGAGAGGGAGGAGGAGACCCTGAAGACATTTTCCTCTACTCTGACTCAGTACTTAATGCTTTTCTACACTCCTGCCTACTTCCCCCTATTGCCCGGGTTCATAAGACTTCAAGGCCTTTTGTTTGGGGCTCCCTTGGCAGTGAGGTGACCATCACATTTATGCTGATCCTCCCGACCCTGAACTGGTGCTATTCTGAGGGGGATAATTAAACAAGGGAGTCGACACTTTCTCTGATTTAGCCTCTTGCTTAGACTATTGCCAAAGGCAAGACTAAAGGCTTGCCTGTTACTTTCTTTTTTAAAAAATGTTTTTTAAAATTTCAATTTCAATTTTAAGTTTTAGATTCAGGGGGCACATGGGTAGGTTTGTTACATGGGTATATTGCATGATGTATATGCTGAGGTATATATGCTGAGGCTTGGGCCTCTATTAATCCCACCACCCAAATAGTTAACATAGTCCCCAGTGGATAGTTTATTAACCCTTACCCCTGCCCTCCCTGACTTTCAGAGTTTCTAGTGTCTACTGTTCCCATTTTTGTGTCTGTGTGTACCCAAATGTTCAGCTCCAATTTATAAGTAAGAACAGGCAGTATTTGATGTTCTGTTTCTGCATTAATTCGCTTAGGATAATGGCCTCCAGCTACATCTATGTTGCTGCAAAAGACAAGATTTTGTTCTTTTTTTGTGGCTGCATATTATTCCATGGTGTATATGTACCATATTTTCTTTAACCAGTCCACTGTTGATGGGCACATAAGTTGGTCCCATGTCTTCGCTATTGTGAAGAGTGCTGCAGTAAACATATGAGAGCCAGTGCTTTTTTGGTAGAACAATTTATTTTCCTGTGGGTATGTACCCAGTAATGGGCTTACTGGATCAAATAGTAATTCTATTTTTAGTTCTTTGAGAAATCTTCAAACTGCTTTCCATGGTGCCTGAACTAATTTACATTGTCACCAACATTGTGTGTTTTCTTTTCTCTGCAACCTTGAAAACTCCCTGTTAGGTTGCCTGTTACTTTCATTTGAGCTTGTGTTAGCTGGTTTCCCTGACACCTGACTCAGGAATTTCCAGCTCATGTCAGCTCCTAATAACTACTCTGATAATCTTGGGATGTTTTAGAAATTTTCATGTAGACAATTTGAAATCATAGGCACATACTGATAAGTAAGAAGGTGAATAAAGCCTAATTTGGTACAGATCGACAATATTCATCTTGTTCTTCTTGTGCAAATATCAAATTTCTCTCTAGAGGATTTTCCCCCTCACATAAAAATATCTCCAAAATCTTTTCACATGCAGGCAAAGAATTAAGAATTTTCATTAACTCTTGTCTTCTCCTAAGGAACGGAAAAGTTTTAAAAAAATATTTTTTCCTGCATATTGATTTGAAGTTTTGCTTTAAATGGAAAAAGGTCCTGGTTCTCAAACTGCCTAAGATTTAGGTGGAAGAAGTTTTAGGCTACACAGAGTTCTGAAGGGAATCAGACACCAAGAGGAGACATACTTGACTGTTCCTCATAGTGCTAACCTCCTGTATAATGTTTGGGCATTTACACAATGTTTACGCTGTGTTCGTGTAGTATAACCAATCATTTTAGATTTTCAAGATATATATCTCTAAGTTGGTTGTTATTAATATCATGTATACTTTTCTACCAAACTTTGTTTTGTTTCTAGCTTTGTTTTGTTGTTAATACAAAATCCCAGAATGATTACATCATATCACTAGCGTTTTTAGATGAAAAATATGAATGAAAAATAGTGCTCCTCCTTGCCCTCTCCTGTGCAGCTGTTCTTCATTGTTTAGAGCTTTGCCTTGAGGATCCAGAGTGTTGTTTCTCCGTCCCGTTCATCCAGCGTCCCCAGGGAGGAGATGAGAAAACACTGAATAAAATTGCAGTGCTCCACGTTAAGGATGAACAAAGAGTAGCACAACAGAATGAGTATTACAGACCAGAACTACAGGGCTGCATTTATTTTCTCTCCATCTTCTCCCTCTTTTCCTTCTGCATTTAGACTTTCTAAATTGAGGTTACCTTTAGCTTTGGGGTATCTTTAGGAGGATTGTTGTTTTAGAAAAAATTTCAGATCTGAAGAGGCGCTGATTGGCAGCCAGGTAGGCTCTCCAGCCTAGGCCATCATGTCAGAAAAGAAGTGTGGATTCTGGGCACAAATCATAGAAGTTAGGATTATAAGCATGGTTAAGAGACTCTTTGCTGCTGTGTATAAGTTAATACTAGAGAATAACACTGAGTTATTGAAAGTAATACAGCAAACTCGTATGGCTAGATTTCCTTTAGTAAATTATTCAGTTTTTTTAAAGAAAAATTGAGTTATACTATAGTAAACTGCACAAATTTTAAGAGTATGGCTCAATAAATTTTTAATCTATCATCAATCCATCAATCAATTTATCTATCTATCTAATCTCCAGATATCAAGAAAAAGAACAAGAAATAAATCAAGATACAGAATATTTCCAGCACTGCAGGCCACTTTCTCATGTTCTTTCCCAATCAATATTTTCCCACCCCAAGGTTTCCACTATTTGGATTTCTATCACTGTAAATTATTTTATTATTCTTGACCTTTATGTAATTGGAATAATAAAATACATATTCTTTCGCTGTTTGGCTTCTTTCGCTTATTATGCCTATGATATTCATCCAAGTTGTCCTCTTTCTCCCCAGTATTTAATTTAAAAATAATTTTAAATATACCTAGACATTGAAAGAATTGTGCAGTGAACACACATGTCCACTAACCATCCAGATTCCACATTGCTGTCATTTTTCTATATACCATCTATCCACTTATCAACCCATTTTTTGATGCATTACAAAGTTAAGTTGTAAGTTGCAGGTATCATGGTGTACGGGAGGCAGGACTAGATTGCAGCTCTGACGCAGACAGACAGAGCAGCATGTAGAGGATTGTGTCATGAACTTTTGCTCCGTAACAACTGCAGGAATAAATCAGAAAACCTGAGAGGACCCACAGACCCCCTGAAGGAAGCAGATTGCTTCTGCAGGGCCCGGGAGACACCCAAATACTCTGAGTGCCCAAACTTTGTTAAGTGGGAAAGGGAGATTGTCCACCCACGAACACACACCTCCACTGGGGAAATTGAAGGCCTAGATTACAGGAGAACATTTTGACCTTACCTGGAGCTGAGTCAATTTAGAGAGCCGAACGAAATACAGGGGTAGCGGAAGCAGCAGGAAAATCACTTGGAGTTTGCTGGGTCCCTTAGGAAGCTGTTTTTGCCTGGCCTCACAGGGGTTCTTCAGGAAGGCGGCCAGAGGTATTGGGAAAAGGCCACAGGGAGAAGGAAATCTCCAGCTGAACTTTGTAACAATTTGAACTAATTGACAAGCCTCTTGGTCAGAACTCAGGGGAGGGTGTGAATCTGGTGTGCAGACTCCACAGTCTGGGGAAAAAGGAAAGCCATATTTGCTTTCACAGCTGGGAAGCAGGTAGCCTGGGGCAAATTCTCAGCCCTGTTTGCCCACTGCCTGGAAACAGATGTGGTGCTGTTGGAGGGGGCACGGTGGGGGTAAGACTGGCCCTTCGGATTGTGTGGGAGCTGGGTAAGGCCTGTGACTGCTGGCTTTCCCCTACTTCCCTGATGACCTGCATGACACAGTAGAGGCAGCCATAATCCTTAGGAACATAACTCCATTGACCTGGGAACCTCACCCCCATTCCCTACAGCAGCCATAGCAAGACCCACCCAAGGAGAGTCTGAGCTCAGACATGCCTATTCCTGCCCCCACCCAATGGTTCTTCTCTACTCACCCTGGTCACTGAAGACAAAGGGCATATATTCTTGGGAGTTCTAGGGCCCTGCCCGCTGCCTGTTCCTCCCCATACTACCACAGCTGATGCTCTCTGGAAAGCACCACCTCCTGGCAGGAGGCCCGCCAGCACAAAAATAGAACATTAAACCACCAAAGCTAAGAACCCTCACAGAGTCCATTTCACTACCCTGCCACCTCCGCTGGAGAAGGTGCTGGCTTCCACGGCTGAGAGACCCACAGACAGTTTACATCACAGGATGCTGTGCAGACAACCCCCAGTACCAGCTCAGATCCTGGTAGACTTGCTGGGTGGCTAGATCCAGAAGAGAGATTGCAATCACTACAGCTCCGCTCTTAGGAAGCCACATCCATAGGAAAAGGGGGACAGTACTACTTCAAAGGAACACCCCATGGGACAAAAGAATCTGAAGAACAGCCTTCAGCCCTAGACCTTTCCTCTGACAGAGGCTACCCAAATGAGAAGGAACCAGAAGACCAACTCTGGTAATATGGCAAAACAAGATTCTTTAACACCTCCAAAAAAATCACACTAGCTCAGCAGCAATGGACTCAAACCAAGAAGAAATCCCTGATTTACCTGAGAAAGAATTCAGGAGGTTAGTTATTTAGCTAATCAGGGAGGCACCAGAGAAAGGCGAAGCCCAATGCAAGGAAATTAAAAAAAAATGATACAAGTGAAGGGAGAAATATTCAAGGAAATAGATGGCATAAATTTAAAAAAATCAAAACTTCAGGAAACAATGGACACACTTACAGAAATGCAAAATACTCTGGAAAGTCTCATCAACAGAACTGAACAAGTGGAAGAAAGAAATTCAGAGCTCAAAGACAAGGTCTTCAAATTAACCCAATCCAACAAAGACAAAGAAAAAAAGAATATGAAAATATAAACAAAGGCTCCAAGAAGTCTGGGATTATGTTAAATGACCAAACCTAAGAATAATCAGTGTTCCTGAGGAAGAAGAGGAATCTGACATTTTGGAAAACATATTTGGGGGAATAATCAAGGAAAACTTCCCCAGCCTTGCTGGAGACCTAGACATCCAAATACAAAAAGCACAAAGAACACCTGGAAAATTAATCACGAAAAGATCATTTCCTAAGCAACTTGTCACCAGGTTATCTAAAGTTAAGACAAAGGAAAAAGTCTTAAGGAAAGAATCTTAAGAGCTGTGAGACAAAAGTACCAGGTAACCTATAAAGGGAAACCTATCAGATTAACAGCAGATTTCTCAGCAGAAACCCTAGAAGCTAGAAGGGATTGGGACCCTATGTTCAGCTTCCTCAAATGAAACAATTATCAGCTAAGAATTTTGTATCTAGTGAAACTAAGCTTCATATGTGAAGGAAAGATACAGTCTTTTTCAGACAAACATAGGCTGAGAGAATTTTCCACTACTAAGCCTCCACTACAAGAACTACTAAAAGGAGCTCTAAATCTTGAAAAATATCCTGGAAACACATCAAAACAGATCCTCTTTAAAGCATAAATCTCACATGACCTATAAAACAAAAATAAAATTTAAAAAACAACTACAAAAAAATAAACAAAAAACCAAGGTATACAGGCAACAAATAGCATGATGAATGAAACGGTACCTCACATCTCAATACTAACATTGAATGTAAATGGCCTAAATGCTCCACTTAAAAGATACAGAATTGCAGAATGGATGAGAATTCACCAACCAACTATTTGCTGTCTTTAAGAGACTCACCTAACACATAAGGACTTGTGCAAACCTAAGGTAAAGTGATAGAAAGAGACATTTCAGGCAAATGGACACCAAAACCAAGCAGGAGTAGCTATTCTTATATCAGACAAAACAAACTTTAAAAAGACAAAGAGGGACATTATATAATGATAAAAGACCTTGTACAACAGGAAAATATCACAATCCTAATTATATATGCACCTAACACTGAAGCTCCCAAATTTATAAAACAATTACTAATAGACCTAAGAAATGAGATAGACAGCAACACAATAATAGTGGGGGACTTCAATACTCCACTGACAGCACTAGACAGGTCATCAAGACAGAAAGTCAACAAAGAAACAACAGATTTAAACTATAACCTGGAGCAAAGGGACTTAACAGAGATATACAGAACATTCCATCCAACAACCACAGAATATACATTCTATTTAACTGCACATGGAAATTTTTCCAAGATAGACCATATGATAGGCCACAAAATGAGCCTCAATAAATTTAAGAAAATTGAAAACATACCATGCACTCTCTCAGACTACAGTGGAATAAAACTGGAAATCAACCCAAAAGGAACCTTGCAAATACATGGAAATTAAATAATCTGCTTCTGAATGATCACTGGGTCAAAAACAAAACCAAGATGGAAATTAAAAAATTTTTTGAACTGAACAACAATAGTGACACCGTGGCACAACCTATCAAAACCTCTGGGACACAGCAAAGGTGGTGCTAAGAGAAAAGTTCATAGCCCTAACCACTTACATCAAAAGGTCTGAAAGAGCAAAAATAGACAATCTAAGGCCACACCTCAAGGAACTAGAGAAACAAGAATAAACCAAACCTAAACCCAGCAGAAGAAAGGAAATTACCAAGATCAGAGCAGAACTAAATGAAATTAAAAAAAAATACAAAAGATAAATGAAACAAAAACTTGTTCTTTGAAAAGATGAATAAAATTGATAGACCATTAGCAAGATTAACCCAGAAGAGAGAAAATCCAAATAAGCTCAATAAGAAATGAAGCAAGAGATATTACAACTGACACCACAGAAATACGAAAGATCATTCAAAGCTACTATGAACATCTTTATGCACATAAACTGGAAAACCTAGAAGAGATGGATAAATTCCTGGAAAAGTACAATGCTTCTAGCTTAAATCAGGAAGAATTACATACCCTCAACAGACCAATACTAAGCAGCAAACTTGAAATTGTAATTAAAAACTTACCAACAAAATAAAAGTCCAGGATCAGACAGATTCACAGGGGAATTCTACCAGACATGCAAAGAGGAATTGGTACCAATCCTTTTGACACTATTCCACAAGATAGAGAAAGAAGGAATGCTCCTTAAATCATTCCATGAAGCCAGTATCACCCTAATACCAAAACCAGGAAAGGACATAAGCACAAAAGAAAGCTACAGACCAATATCTCTGATGAACATAGATGCTAACATCCTTAACAAAATACTAGCTAACCAAATCCAACAATGTATCAAAAAGATAATCCACCATGATCAAGTGGGTTTCATACCAGAGATGCAGGGATGGTTTAACATACACAAGTCAATAAATGTGAGACACCACTTAAACAGGATTAAAAATAAAAATCACATGATCATCTTGACACAGAAAAAGCATTTGACAAAATCCAGCATCGCTTTATTATTTAAACTCTCAGCAAAATGGGCATACAAGGGTAATACCTCAGTATAATAAAAGCCATGTATGACAAACTTATAGGCAACACAACACTGAATGGGGAAAAGTTGAAAGCTTTCCCTCTGAGAACTGGAATGAGACAAGGATGGCCACTCTCACCACTCCTCTTCAACATAGTACTGGAAGTCCTAGCCAGAGCAATCAGACAAGAGAAAGAAATAAAGGGCATCCAAATCGGAAAGAGGAAGTCAAACAGTCACTGTTTGGTGATGATATGATCATTTATCTAGAAAACCCTAAAGACTCTTCCAAAAAGCTCCTAGAACTGATAAATGAATTCAGCAAAGTTTCTGAGTAAAAAATTAACATACACAAATCAGTAGCTCTGCTATACGCCAACAGCGATTATGCTGAGAATCAGATCAAGAAATCAACCTTTTTTACAATAGCTGCAAAAAACAAAACAAAACAAAACAAACTTAGGAATATACCTAACCAAGGAGGTGGAAGACCTCTCCAAGGAAAACTACAAGACACTGCTGAAAAAAACCATAGATGACACAAACAAATGGAAACACATCCCATGCTCATAGATGGGTAGAATCAATATTGTGAAAATGACCACATTGCCAAAAGCAATCTATAAATTCAATGTAATCTCCATCAAAATACCACCATCACTCTTCACAGGATTAGAAAAAAAAATCCTAAAATTCATATGGAACCCCAAAAGAGCTTTCATAGCCAAAGCAAGACGGAACAAAAAGAACAAATCTAGAGGCATCACATTACCTGATTTCAAACTATACTCTAAGACCGTAGTCACCAAAACAGCATGGTACTAGTATAAAAATAGGCACATAGAGCAGAGAACCCAGAAATAAACCCAAATACTTGAGCCAACTGGTCTTCAACAAAGCAAACAAAAACATAAAGTGGGGAAAGGACACCCTTTTCAACAAATGGTGCTGGAATAATTGGCTAGCCACGTGTAGGAGAATGAAATTGGATGCTCATCTCTCACCTTATACAAAAATTAACTCAAGGTGGATTAAGGACTAAAATCTAATACCTGAAGCTATAAAAATTCTGGAAGGTAACATTGGAAAAACCCTTCTAGACATTGACCAAGAATCCAAAAGCAAATTCAATAAAAACAAAGATAAATAGCTAGGACCTAATTAAACTAAAAAGCTTTTTCATGGCAGGAGGAACAGTCAGCAGAGTAAACAGACAACCCACAGAGTGGGAAAAATCTTTACAATCTATATATCCGACAAAGGACTAATATCCAGAATCTACAATGAACTCAAACAAATCAACAAGAAAAAAAGAAATGATCCCATCTAAAGGTGGGCTAAGGGCATGAATAGACAATTCTCAAAAGAAGATATACAAATGGCCAACAAACATACAAAAAAATGCTCAACATCACTAATGATCAGGGAAATGCAAATCAATATCACAAAGCAATACCACCTTATTCTTGCACAAATGGCCATAATAAAAAACAAAAAAATAGGCGTTGGAATGTATGCAGTGAACAGGGAACACTTCTACACTGCTGGTGGGAATGTAAACCAGTCCAACCACTATGGAAAACAGTTTGGAGATTCCTTAAAGAACTAAAAGTAGAACTACCCCATTTCATCCAGCAATCCCACTACTAGGTATCTATCCAGTGGAAAATAAGTCATTATATGAAAAAGATACTTGCACACGCATGTTTATAGCAGCACAATTCACAATGGCAAAATCATGGAACCAACCCAGATGCCCATCAATCAACAAGTGGATAAAGGAACTGTAGTGTGTATATATATATAAACATATATATAGATTCCATCATATATGAAAAAAGTATCATATATGTATATATATACACACACATATATATAGATTCCATCATATATGATGGAATCTCACCTAATATATGATTCTCATTATATATATAGATTCCATCATATATGGAAAAAAGTATCATATATGTATATATATACACACACATATATATAGATTCCATCATATATGATGGAATCTTACCTAATATATGATTCTCATCATATATGATGGAATCTATATATATGTGTGTGTATATATATACATATATGATGGAATACTACTCAGCATTGTAAAGGAATGAGTTAACGGCATTGCAGTGACCTGGATATGATTGGAGACTATTATTCTAAGTGAAGTAACTCAGGAATGGAAAACCAAACATCATATGTTCTCATTCATAAGTGGCAGCTAAGTTATGAGGATGTGGGCCTAAGAATGACACAATGGACTTTGGGTACTTGCGGAAAGGGTGGGAAGGGGGTGAGGAATAAAAGACTACAAACAGGGTGCAGTGTATACTGCTTGGGTAATGGGTGCACCAAAATCTCACACATCACCACTAAAGAATTTACCCATGTGACTAAATACTACCTGTTCCCCAATAACCTATGGAAATAAAAAAAAACCATTGGAACGTAATGCTTGAATTTAGGATTCCCTGTTCTAACATTTTATAGTTTGGCTTTCAATATTTTGTCTACAGGGGTAGGAGTTGAGGGAGCAAGCAGTTTTAATTTGTAGCTTGTTTTTCTTTTGGGGCTGAAAGAATAATGGGAGCCATGTGGAATCCACGGGAAGTGGAAGGGTTTCAGAATTCACGCAGGAGAAGGATGGGATGCAGCAATGCAGGGAAAGAGGAATGAGGTCTGAGCTGTATTTTCTGATTTGAGAAAGAAAGAAACAGGGAGCTGCTTCTCTCATTTAACCCTTAAGTTTGCTCTGGCTAAGTGCCTTTTGTTTAGAGGAAACACTGCTATTGCTTAGTAAAAGCACAATAAATGTGTGTATAGAAAGTTTTTGAGAGTGGAATAGTTGTTTTTTGGTTTTTACTTTTAAGGTGGGTAGGCAAGGCTGTGAAAAACATCTCCAGAGGAGGAGAATATATAATGAATTTCTAGAATGAAGGAAGAATTGAAAGAGATTTTAGCGACTATTTGGCCTCAACTCAAATTAGAATGCTTTGGGGAGCTTTTAAAAAACCCCAGATGAGATTTCTGATCTAATCCACCTAGGGTGGGGCCTGGATGTTGGTGTTTTTTAAAAAGTTCCCCAGGTGATTCTAATGTGTAGCTGATTGGAGAACTACTGATGCAGTTCAAACTTTTGGCACCTATCTTTTGCTGATACTTTTAAGGTTTGGATGCAGGAAGATAAAGGGACACTTGCTGCATGTTTCTTGGCTATTCTGGGCACAATTAAGGTTGAAGCACAAACTCAAAAGTGTTCATCACAAATTACCACCCGAAGAGGAACCTCTCCATGAGTATTCTGTGCTCGGAGGAATTCTTTCTATAAATGGCTTGCTTTTCTGATGTAAACAAGCAGAAACGATTTGGAATTTTTTAATTTTTTACTTTAAGTTCTGGAATACATATGCAGAATGTGCAGGTTTGTTACATAGGTATACATGTGCCATGGTGGTTTGCTCACCTATCAACCCATCATCTAGGTTTTAAGCCCCGCATGCATTAGGTGTTTGTCCTAATGCTCTCCCTCCCCTTGCCCCCAAACCCCCGATAGGCCCCAGTGTGTGTTGTTTCCCTTCCTGTGTCCATGTGTTCTCATTGTTCAACTCCCACTTCTGAGTGAGAACATGCGGTGTTTGGTTCTCTGTTCCTGTGTTAGTTTGCTGAGAATGATGGCTTCCACCTTCGTCCATGTCTCTGCAAAGGACATTAACTCATTCTTTTTTATGGCTGCATAGTATTCCATGGTGTATATGTGCCACATTTTCTTTATACAGTCTATCACTGATGGGCATTTGGGTTGGTTCCAAGTCTTTGCTATTGTAAATAGTGCTGCAACAAACATACATGTGCATGTGTCTTTATAGTAGAATGATTTATAATCCTTTGGGTGTATACCCAGTAATGGGATTTAGAACTTTTTTCTATGTGAATTGGAGTGATCATATATAGACTCCATGGGAGTGGATTATACTGAATCTAATAATAGTTGAAGAGGTCTGTGTTCTTGCATGTATATGAATTGCTGTCTGTGGTGGTGCTATGTGTGATATTGTAGGGTTAGACAAAAGCAGCCCTCTATGGAGGGGACAGTTGATATCTATTGAATACCTGCTTTGAGAGCATTTAGCATGTATAAAAACTTTTCTGCAGTCAGTCACGTGGATCATTTGAGGGTCCTAGTGATCTACTCTGTTCAGTATAGCAAGGTGATATTTAACAAACATGCTTTAAATATTCGCATTTGAATCCCCAAATCAGTTGTAAATATATATTATGAACTGAGCTGGCTTGACGTTTATTTATGTGAACAAGATTTGAGTTGACCACAGCTAATTGAACCCAATGGTATAGTGTTCCCTCTAGTCTATCCCTCACCAAATAGCAATGCGTGGGAGCTGGAAAAATGTCATATGAAGAACAGTAATAAAAATGGAATGGCTCTGAAGGGCTTCATTGCCATATGAGAATTATCTTGTGTTTTCCCAGAAAGCCAAAATACATGAGTAAGTACCAGTTAGAGTGAAGCTAATTTTGACTCTGTGATAATTATAGCTAACATTTATTGATACTTGCTATGTGCCAACACTGTGCTAAACATTCTAGGTAGTTTATTTCCTTAAATTTTAACAATAACCCTATTTATCTAAATATAGTTTATAGATAAGTTAGGAGACTGAGGCTTTAAGAGGTACCGGGATTTTGGAGTTAGGACATTTGGTTTAATTCCCAGCTGTCTCCCCTCCTGGCATTCTATACTTGAACAATTTATACATTTTCAGGTTTCTGTACTCTCATTTATAAAATAGAGATACAAATTTCTACCCTTCACCATTACTGTGGATATTAGAGAGAATTCATATAAAGCATTTGCCATTCAATAAATAGTTATCATTATTATTCAACCTAATTTGGCACGACCTGTACTGTATGGTCAGGGATGACCATCACAGGCCTCATTGTTATGATTTAGTGGAGGCTGAGTAAGGAAGAAGGAATCTGACTTTTAATTAGGCTTCTGGCTAAGGTGAGTCACATGTGAGGTTTTACTAGGTTTTCATCATATCCCTAAATGAATAGTAAGGGTCGTTTTTGATTGGTGAAACGGATTAAAAAATCAATCTAGTTACTTTGAAAGATGTCCTTATTTTCATCAAGGAGAGGGTATACTTACTATCTGTAACTAGGAGGTTTGTCCTCTCAGAAAAGGAGCCTGTTTGTCTACAGATTTCACACCTTAAAACTGCTCTTTGAGTCAGGAAGTTGTTTAAAAATGCACATTATTTTGGCCACTTTAAGAACAATGGAAATTTAATGTGTCCCTTAGGCTAGATTCTAAAACTCTCATGACTTCTTTAAAATCTTCTGTGCACAGACAGGCGCCAGCACTCCTACTTTCTAGTTGTAAATGAGGAGCTTCCTGATTATCCTAGTGGAAAGAGGTTGCTTAAAGGATAATTGTACAGTTTATACCACTGTATTTATCTTTTAAAATGAATTTTTAATAATAAGCGCAGATACATTAGATAACTTTTCTTGCACACTATATACTTATAAAATAACAGAAAAATTTATGGCATTTCTGCCAAGGTTGATGGATTTCATGTACATGTATACGTCATGTAATGATCAAATGAGGGTAATCAGCATATCTATCACCTCAAACATTTATCATTTCTTTGTGGTGAGAACATTCAAAATCCTCTCTTCCAGCTATATAGAAACATTCAAAACATTATTGTTAACTATAGTCATGGTGCAGTGGGACACCAGCACTTATTCTATCTAGCTGTAGCTCTGTATCCACTGACCAGTCAATCTCTCCCCATTTCCCCCTTCTTTCTACCTTTCCCAATCTGTGGTATCCACTGTTCCGTTTCTGTAAGATCATTTTTTTTAGATTCTACATATGACGGAAATCCTGCAGTATTTGTCTGTGCCTAGCTTATTTCACTTAACATACTGTTTTCCAGGTTCATCCATGTTGTTGTGAATGAGAGGATTTTATTAGTTTTTTATGGCTGATTAGTATTCCATTGTGTATATATATATATATATATATATATATGCAGTTTTCTTTATTCATTTGTTGATGAACAGTTATGCTGATTTTATATCTTGGCTATTGTGAATAGTGGTACAATAAACATGGGAATGCAGGTGTCTCTTCAACATACTGATATCATTTCCTTTAGATATATACCTAGTAGTGAGATTGGTGGATCATATGATATTTCAATTTTTTTATTTTATTTTATTTTATTTTATTTTATTTTTATTTTATTTTATTTTATTATTATTATACTTTAAGTTTTAGGGTACATATGCGCAATGTGCAGGTTTGTTACGTATGTATACATGTGCCATGTTGGTGTGCTGCACCCATTAACTCGTCATTTAGCATTAGGTATATCTCCTAATGCTATCCCTCCCCCACTCCCCCCACCCCACAACAGTCCCCAGTGTGTGATGTTCCCCTTCCTGTGTCCATGTGTTCTCATTGTTCAATTTCCACCTATGAGTGAGAACATGTGGTGTTTGGTTTTTTGTCCTTACGATAGTTTGCTGAGAATGATGGTTTCCAGTTTCATCCATGTCCCTACAAAGGACATGAACTCATCCTTTTTTATGGCTGCATAGTATTCCATGGTGTATATATGCCACATTTTCTTAATCCAGTCTATCGTTGTTGGACATTTAGGTTGGTTCTAAGTCTTTGCTATTGTGAATAGTGCCGCAATAAACATACGTGTGCATGTGTCTTTATAGCAGCATGATTTATAGTCCTTTGGGTATATACCCAGTAATGGGATGGCTGGGTCAAATGGTATTTCTAGTTCGAGATCCCTGAGGAATCGCCACACTGACTTCCACAATGGTTGAACTAGTTTACAGTCCCACCAACAGTGTAAAAGTGTTCCTATTTCTCCACATCCTCTCCAGCACCTGTTGTTTCCTGATTTTTTAATGATGGCCATTCTAACTGGTGTGAGATGGTATCTCACTGTGGTTTTGATTTGCATTTCTCTGATGGCCAGTGATGATGAGCATTTCTTCATGTGTTTTTTGGCTGCATAAATGTCTTCTTTTGAGAAGTGTCTGTTCATGTCCTCTGCCCACTTTTTGATGGGGTTGTTTGTTTTTTTCTTGTAAATTTGTTTGAGTTTATTGTAGATTCTGGATATTAGCCCTTTGTCAGATGAGTAGGTTGCAAAAATTTTCTCCCATTCTGTAGGTTGGCTGTTCACTCTGATGGTAGTTTCTTTTGCTGTGCAGAAGCTCTTTAGTTTAATTAGATCCCATTTGTCAATTTTGGCTTTTGTTGCCATTGCTTTTGGTGTTTTAGACATGAAGTCCTTGCCCACGCCTATGTCCTGAATGGTATTGCCTAGGTTTTCTTGTAGGATTTTAATGGTTTTAGGTCTAACATATAAGTCTTTAATCCATCTTGAATTAATTTTTGTATAAGGTGTAAGGAAGGGATCCAGTTGCAGCTTTCTACATATGGCTAGCCAGTTTTCCCAGCACCATTTATTAAATAGGGAATCCTTTCCCCATTTCTTGTTTTTGTCAGGTTTGTCAAAGATCAGATAGTTGTAGCTATGCGGCATCATTTCTGAGGGCTCTGTTCTGTTCCATTGATCTATGTCTCTGTTGTGGTACCAGTACCATGCTGTTTTGGTTACTGTAGCCTTGTAGTATAGTTTGAAGTCAGGTAGGGTGATGCCTCCAGCTTTGTTCTTTTGGCTTAGGATTGACTTGGCGATGCGGGCTCTTTTTTGGTTCCATATGAACTTTAAAGTAGTTTTTTCCAATTCTGTGAAGAAAGTCATTGGTAGCTTGATGGGGATGGCATTGAATCTATAAATTACCTTGGGCATCTTTTTTTTTTAAAGAAATATTTATTAAGGTCTTTTGCTCATTTTAAAATTGGATTATTATTATTTTTTTTTGCTATTGAGTTTTTTGAGTTCCTTATGTATTCTGGATATTAATTCAAGGGATATATTTCTTTTGAAGAAATTATTTTTCCATAGAGTATTTCTGACTCTTCAGGTAAAAATCAATTGAGAAGTTTTTAAATAAAAGAAAGCAATTTTATTGAGTTTTCAAAAAAGAGATTAAAATGCTCAACTCACTTGCTTTAAAAAAACCAGATATTAGCTGAAGCTTTATTAACACAAATAAATATATAAATAATTACATTTAATATTCTGGTGAAATAGGAAACAAAAAAGAAAATTGAGTGGAGGAGCAGGAATAACAAAATGGAGACAGCAGCAGAAGATAGAGAGAGGTGGACAAGAGAACACCCTCAAAATAAAGAGACCAGGGCACAGAAAGGGAAGAAGAGGCAAAGAGACAAATACATGAGGAAACATGGCAGGCTTGGAGGTGGGTATGTGTGTGACTCAGTAACTGTTGAGCTCTATCATGGGTAAGCATTTTTGTCTGGGGCCCAATCATTATAGCTGGAATAATTAAACTTTATTTCAGGGAGAGGAGGTGCTAAATACCTCCAGACCTGTAATTTAGGGCCTGAGTATCCAAGTTAGCACCATTGATGAGTTTATAAGTCACTAAAAAGACAAAAAATAAACTCAGTCCTAAAGCCTGGCCTATACCCAGTGGATGGTCCCATTGCAGTTGGAAAGAGTGTTACCTGAACAAAGTCAGGGTTCCACTAGAATGAAAAAGGCAAGCAGTGGACACTGGTGGGCAATTCACAGTGTTCACTACAAATAACTACAATGGGCAGAGGGCTGGGTCTGACACCAGAGGAAAAGAGAAACACGGTTTCTTCTATAAGTTTGGAGAGAGAGACAGGTAAAGACCTAAGCACAGTAAAATGTCATCAATGTCAAATAGAAGTGCAAACCATGAGCAGCCCTTTTTTGGGCGGGGAGTGGGACTTGGAGGGGTAGGGGAGTTAGTTTTCCTGGTTGTCTTGCAGAGTCCTTTTCCGTGACTTATACTCCTTGCTGCTCAGTGACCCTAAGGGAGGAGACCAGTGAGATGACCATGGTGAGGGTATTTAACCTTCCTTGTCTTGGATGCTTCCTCCCTTGGAGGGCTGTCCCAAACAGACACTCCTCTGTTCCCTACTCCTTTCTTCCCCTTTTTATTTTCTCTTTAACTTTTTCCCTGTAGGTGTCCTCGGTGCCCTCTTGTTGTCCTGATGCTATCTTGGGATGTTTCATGAATTTCTCTTCCATCCTCTCATATAGACGAATCTCAATCCACATATTCTCTCCATTAATTTTGTTGATTTCTCTGCCTCCATTGTCTGATGGATGCCAGACTTCTCTTTCCACTCTGCTCTATTGGCGTTGCTGAGCAAAGAGGTGAGGAGGATCCTATAAATGGGTCAGCGTTGAGGGCAGGAGGGAAATCATAAGGGATTTTTACTTGGTTTGGCAGCTGCTTCCTCCCAGAGCCTGATTATTGATACCTCTTCATCAGATATTTGATATTTTCTTCCACATTTAAACAAGAAATTCATATTTCAATATTGATTATTAACATTTTCATATTAATTAAAATATTTAAAACATTTCTTCCTAATATTTCTCAGGAATGACCTGGCTTTATGATGTTAAGGCAGCATTTACCTGCCTTTCTTCTCTGGCTTATAATATAAAGTACCTGCCCATCAGCTCTTAATGAATGCATCACACCCAAATTACTTTTCTCCAATCCCTAGGCTTAGTGCATGACCAGTGACAGAAGGATAAGAGTGGGAACTAGAAAGAATGACCTGCTATGTGGTGATACAGGAATTCCTAGGAAGGAGGAAGCATCTGGACTGACCTTTAAAAAACGAGATACGTAGTTAACAAAACAGCATGGGGATGAGGAGTTCTGGGGATGAGGGAACAGTTGCATCTGAAACATGGAGGCATAAAAGTGTATATTCTGTGCAGGAAAAGTTATCCTTGAAAGAATGAAATGCATTTTTACAAGTTGGTGATTGTATCCTTAAATCTTTTCTTCTTTATCCTGGTATAAAACACTTCCTTGTGAAAATATTTTTAACTAAGTCTAGTAGGGCAGGGATCTCCCAATCTTATTTTTAATTATTGATTTGATTCTGTAGTTACGAGCAACAAATGAAATTGGGCTTAATTCCATTAGTTCTTTCAGTTTAAAAATAAAGGTAAGTGATGACACCATGTCATGAATCAGCACCTCAGAGTGGAGTTGAGGGTTGCTGGGTGGGCGTACAAAATAATTTTTGCTGGGGAGAATTATGGCTAATAAAGGATATTTGGTTTTAGTTATGTATTAATTCTTCATGTGCCAAATTAAAGTTCCAGGCTAAGAAATTAATTTCATATCCTGGTGATTTCCCTAAAGTATCCATCATTATATGATAATTCTCCTAAAGCCTGGCAATATAAAACTACAAGTCATCCTAATTACATGTATTAAAATCTGATTGTGTTTCCTTGCTGTCTTTTATTGCTTCTCATCCTTTTCTCTTGCCTAATATTTTACTGCTAAATGAAAGGAAAGGAACTAATAGACACCTTGCCTTTACATTTCATGGAAAGATCAATTAAAATGCCTGTGGAAAATTTGTTACAACTCTTAGTTAGGTTTGGAGACAGCTGCAAATGTATTCCTCTGGCCTGCCTTTTAATGATAATAGAATATTTGAAAGAAATGTATCTAAAAGAAAAGGGGAACTGCCTTAGCTCAGCATAGTTCCTTGGTTCCATGTTTTGTGCCTGCAGCATCTCACTGGGGAAAGAGATGCCAAAAATGATGTGAAGCCTGTGGGTGCTTGTGGTCAATCAAAGACCAACCAGTATTGCCTTAATGTTCTCTGAGATCTTCAAAGGAACTTTTGTCAAATTATAATAGGCAACATTACTTATTCCTTTGACTTTCTTGAAAAAATGTGTTTATATCCTAGCTTTACATTAAAGGTCTAAGTCATCAAATATTATAGTTGGAAGAAATCTTAGACATCATTTAGTCCAGATCATGTGACAAGCTTGGTGAGTTGGAGGGAAATTCAGGTTTTATTTTGCATAATGAATTTAGAAAAAAAACTCAACAGAAGTCAGGAAATAAATAGAATCATAGATATAATAATAATAATGCTGTCGTGTAAAGCACAGCTCTTCTCCAGAGAGGCTTCGATCTGAAAAGGCCAAAAAGAACAGTGAGAAGACCTGGAGCCAGAGGAAGTCTAAAATCACTAAAGTTTTTCAATTAAATTTCAGTTTTAATTTAGTTCATAGCCTTAGGGGTGTCAGGTTAGGTATCTGATATCCTAATATGGATGGCTCCAAGGGATGACTGGGAGAAAATGGCGACCACAGTAAATGCCACAAGTGTAAAAATGAGTCTTCAGAAATATTTTTCTTTCCTATTAATCCATTTCACTACTGAAATTCAAGAATGTTCAATTTTTATCATTAAAAAGATAGCCATATTCACTTGTGCCTTATTAATTGTATTTGTTTACTTCCCCCCAAATTGGCTGTAAAACAAATTTCAGGTTATGAAATTATTTTCACCATGATTGGCACATTGGGAGGGCAATATTCTCCCTGGGAAATTGCTTGGTCTCTACATTAAATGCAAAACAAAGCAAAAACTCTAAACATAAAATATTCTATTGCCTTTTGGAATCATGGACTACATTGAACTAAAATCATATAAAATGTTAATGACCTCAAGTCTCCAAATATGCTGCCAGAAATTTTATTCTTTTGGGACTAAATTATTGAAGGAAATGTACCTCCAAATGACCCTGCCTGGATTCAGTCTTAGTGACAGAACAGTATGAAGGGATGTTGCTGTGTAACAAACTGCTATAAACTTGGAAGCTGAAAACAACACTAATTCGTTATCTCACTGTTTTGTGGGTCAGAACTGGGGACGGGCTCTTCTGCTCAGGGTCTCACATGACTAAGATCGATGTGTCCATGGGCTAAGCTCGGGGGAAGAAGTTGCTTCTAAGCTCACTGAGGTTGCTGGCAGGAACTTGTTCCTTGTGGCTGCAGGTCTGAGGTTCTCATTTCCTTGCTGGCTGTCAGCCATGGCTGCTTGCTCTTCCTAGGGACTACCTGCATTCCTTCTCACGTGGTCCTCTCTGTCTTCAAAGCCATTAACGGTGCATCAAGTCCTTCTCACTCTCAGACTTTCCTTTCTGCCATCATCTGGAGAAAACTCTTTACTTTTAAAAGGCTAATATGATTAGATTGGGCCCACCAGATTAATCCCCCCTTTGCCATGTAAGGTAATATAATCACAGGAGTGATATTTAATTGTATGCGTGGGTTCTACCCACACTAAAATGGAAGGAGATAAAGCAAGAATGAGGGTCATTGGAGGCCATTCTTATAATTCTGCCTACCATAGGGATAAGCTTGGGTCTCTATAAGCCAAATAAATATTTTCTCTGAAAACCCCAAGGTATAAGCTAAAAATAAAACAGTATTAGTTTCTGTATTATTTCTGTAGCTAAGGCATTTTCAGAAGATCTATACTTTAAAAAGTTTTAAACTTTTAAATTTGTAGCCCAAATTTTTAGTTTAATATATATTGCTTTCTGATTACGAATGGCCTGTAGTCATATATGTATGTATGTATGTATCTATACATGAATACTTAGGATTTGTTGCTTGCTAAGATTTGTTTATGTATATATATGCATAAATGCTTAGGAACAACATATAATACTTAGTAACATCAATAGCTACTGCTAATGTTTTGGACATATTATCTTTCAGTCCTTTTTTCTGTGCACATGTATTATATTTAATTTTTAATCATGCTTGTAGTCACACTATATTTTTGCATCCTCAGTTTTCAGTTTTAAATATTTTTTAAATTGATACATAATATTTGTACATATTTGCAGGATACAAGTGATATTTTGTTACATGCATAGAATATCCAATGATCAAGTCAAGGTATTTAGGATATCCAGCACTAGTTTTCATTGTTTTTACAACTATTTCTCTTACCATTTAGCACATTACATATATGTACTATTAGTAGTTGCCTACTAAATGCTGCCTATTATTCTGTTTATGTTTTTAAGAGCTTTATTCAGGTATAATTGACAAAAAGTGTGTGTGTGTGTGTGTGTATGTGTGTGGTAAGAACATGTAAGCCATACTCTTCTAGCAAATTTCAAATAAACAACACAGTATTATTAACTATAGTTACTATGCTTTACATTAGGTCCTCAGAACTTATTCATCTTGTAACTGAAAGTTTGTACTCTGACCAATATTTCCCCATTTTCCTCATGCTCGAGCCTCTGGCAGCCACCATTCTACTCTTTGCTTTTATGAGTTCAAGTTTTTTAGATTCTACATATGAATGAGATCGTACAGTATTTGTCTCTCTGTGTCTGGTTTATTTTACTTAGCATAATGTTCTTGTTCATCCACGTTCAACCCAAATGGCAGGATTTTCTTCTATTTTATGGCTGAATAATATCCCACTGTATATATTCATACTATATTTTCCCTATCCATTTATCTTTCGATGGACACTTAGGTTCTGTATCTTGGCTGTTGTCATAATGCTGCAATAAACTTGGGGGTGCCAATATCTTTTTGAGATATGGATTTTGCTTCCTTTGGGTATATACCCAGTATTAGGATTGCTGTAATATATAATAGTTCTATTTTTAATTTTTTTGAACAAACTCCATACTTTTTTCCATAAGAGATGTACTAATTTGCATCCTCACCAACAGTGTACAAGGGTTTTATTTTCTCCAGAGCCTTGATAACTCTTCTTATATCTTATCTTTTTGATAATAACCATCCAAGCAGGTGTGAAGTGATATCTTATGGTTTTAATTTGCATTTCTCTAATGTTGAGCCCCTTTTCATATCCCTGTTTGTCATTTGTATGTCTTCTTTGGAAAATTGTCTCTTCAGATCTTTTACTCATTTAATTTTTTTTTTGTTTTGGCTTTTGAGTTATATAAGTTCCTTGTATATTTTGGGTATTAACATTTTATCAGATACATGGTCTGCCAATATTGTCTTGCATTCTGTGGGTTGCCCTTTCATTTTGTTGATTGTTTCCTTTGCTGTGCAGAAGACCTTTGGTTTCATTTAGTCCCATTGGTTTCTGTTTGCTTTTGTTCCCTTGTGCTTTGGGTGCCATATTTAAAAATGTTTGCCAAGGCCAGTGTCAAGGAGCTTTTCTTCTAAGTTCTCTTCTAGGAGTTTTATGATTTTAGGTCTTATATTTAAGTCTTTAATCCATCTCAAGTTGATTTTGTCAAGTTTTATTTTTATTTTTATTTTTATTTTTTTTGAGATGGAGTCTTGCTCTGTCGCCCAGGCTGGAGTGCAGTGGCACGATCTTGGCTCACTGCAAGCTCCACCTCCTGGGTTCATGCCATTCTCCTGCCTCAGCCTCCTGAATAGCTGGGACTACAGGCACCTGCCACCATGCCCGGCTAATTTTTTGTGTTTTTAGTAGAGACGAGGTTTCACCGTGTTAGCCAGGATGGTCTCGATCTTCTGACTTCATGATTCACCCGCCTCAGTCTACCAAATTATGCTGGGATTACAGGCGTGAGCCACCGTGCCTGGCCAAGTTTTAATTTTTAGCATGTGGATATCCAGTTTTCCCAGCACCATTTATTAGGGAAAAGAGGGAAAAAGAGACTATTTTTTCCTGTTTGTATTTTTGGTGCCCCTGTTAAAGATTAGTTGACTATATATTGGTGGATTTATTTCTGGGCTCTCTATTCTGTCCCATTGGTCTACTTGTCTGTTTTTAATGCCAGTAACATACTGTTCTGATTACCATAGCTTTGTAATATAGTTTGAAACCAGGGACTGAGATGCCTCTGGCTTTGTTCTTTTTGCTCAAGATTGCTTTGGCTATTTGGAGCCTTTTGTTGATCTATACACATTTTTAGAATTGCTTTTTCTATTTCTGTGCACAATGCCATTGGAATTTTGGTAGGGACTGGGTAGGGACTGCATTAAATCTGTGAACTGCTTTGGGTAGTATGGACATTTTAACAATATTAATTCTTTTAACCCTTGAACATGGGATGTCTTTGTCATTTATTTTTGTCTTCTTTAATTTTCTTCATCAATGTATTAGGGTTGTCAGAGCACAGATATTTTACCTTCTTAGTTAAATTTATTCCTAAGTATCTTAACATTTTTAATGCTGTGGAAATGGGATTGTTTTCTTAATTTCTATTTAGATTCCTGTTAGTGTATAGAAATGCGACTGATTTTTGTATGTTGATTCTGTGTTTAATAACTTTACTGAATCCATTTATTTATTTATTTATATCTAAAAGTATTTTGGTGGAGACTTTAGGGTTTTCTGTATATAAGGTTATGTCACTGCAAACAGAGACAATTTAACTTCTTCCTTTCTCATTTGGATGCCTTTTATCTTTTATTTCCTTGCCTAATTACTCTGATTAGGAATTTCAGTACTGTGTTGAATAAAAGTGGTGAGAGTGGGCACTTTGTCTTGTTTCTGATTTTAGAGGAAAATTTTTAGCTTTTCCCCTTTTCATATGGTGTTAGCTGTGGGCTTATCATATATAATCTATATTATGTTAAGGTACATTTATTCTATGCCTAATTTATTGAAAGTTTTAAAATCATAAATAGATGTTGAATTCTGTCAAATGATTTTTCTGCATCTACTGAGATGATAGCATGGTTTTTATCCTTCATTTTGTTAATGTAATATATCGTATTTATTGATTGTGTATGTTGAACCATCCTTGCATCCCAGGAATAACTCCAACTTGGTCATAGTATATAATCTTTTTACACAATGCTGTTGAGTCCTATTTGCTAATAATTCTTTTGAGGATTTTTGCATCTGTGTTCCTCAGCAATATTTCCCTGTAGTTTTATTTTCATTTAGTGCCCTTGTCTGGCTTTAGTGTGCATGTGATGCTAACCTCATAAATTTGGAAGTGTTCCTTTCTTTATAATTTTTTGGAAGAGTTTGAGAAGGATTAGTCTTAGTTCTTTAAATGCTTGGTGGAATTCATCTGTTATAGTTATAACATTGTGTTTTAAGCTGATGAGAATGTAACTACAATTGCATTAAAAGACTCTCCCTTCTTCACATTTTATATGATTGGTATCACACTTTAAAAATATATATATATGTATATATATTTTTTTTTTTGAGAAGGAATTTCGCTCTTGTTGCCCAAGCTGGAGTGCAATGGTGCGATCTTGGCTCACTGCAACCTCTGCCTCCTGGGTTCAAGTGATTCTCCTGCCTCAGCATCCCAAGCTCAGCTATTTTTTTGTATTTTCAGTAGAAAAGGGGTTTTAACAGTTAGCCAGCCTGGTCTCGATCTCCTGACCTCAGGTGATCCACCCGCCTCGGCCTTCCAAAATGCTGGGATTACAGGTGTGAGCTACCATGCTGGGCTTTATATTTTTATATTGAATACCCATTAACAAATGATTATAGCTATAGTTATTTTTAATACTTTTGTCCTCTAACTTTTAATCTAGAGTTAACAAATGATATACACACTAGCATTAGAGTATTATAGTATTCTGGACTTGACTACATATTTACATTTACCAGTGAGTTTTATCTTTTCATGCGTTTTTCCTTCTTATGTTGTTACTATGATGGTTAATACTGAGTGTCAACTTGATTGGATTGAAGGATACAAAATATTTATCCTGGGTGTGTCTGTGAGGGTGTTGCCAAAAGAGATTAACATTTGAAAAAAAAAACAAAAAAAACATTTGAGTCAGTGGGCTGGGGAAGGCAGACTCACCCTGAATCTAGTGGGCACAATCTAATTAGCTGCCAGGAAATATAAAGCAGGCAGAAAAACATGAAAAGGAGAGGTGGGCTTAGCCTCCCAGTCTACATCTTTCTCGTGTGCTGATGCTTCCTACCCTTGAACACCAGACTCCAAGTTCTTCAGTTTCGGGACTCAGACTGGCTCTCCTTGCTCCTCAGCTTGCAGACAGCCTATTGTGGGACTTCGTGATCATGTAAATTAGTACTTAATAAACTCCCCTTTACATATGTATTTATATATATGTAAATGTCTCATATATATAAATGTCTCCTATTAGTTCTGTCCCTCTAAGAGAACCCTGACTAATACAGTTTCTTAGCATCTTTCCATGTTATGTGAAGACATCTCTTCAGCATTCCTTGTAAGGCATATCTAGTGGTGATGAACTCCCTTAGCTTTTGTTTCTTTGGGAATGTCTTTATCTCTCTTTCATTTCTGATGAACAGCTTTGCTGGTAGTATTCTGGTTGGATTTTTATTCTCTTTCAGAACTTTGAATATATCATCTCACTCCTTCCTGGCCCACAACGTTTTTGCTGAGAAGTCTCCTGATATCCTTATGGTGATTTTCTTGTATATGATGAGTGTCTTTTCTCTTACTACCTTCAAGAGTTTCACTTTGTCTTTGACTTTTGACAATCTAATTATGTGTTTTGGTGTATTTTTCTGTGGGTTGATCTTACTTGAGATCTTTTGAGTTTCGTTAATCAGAATGTTCATATCGCTCCTGAGATTTCAGAAGTTCTAAGCCATTATTTCTTTAAATAATTTTTCTGCTCCATTTTATGTCTCTCTTCTTTTGAAATTCCCATAATTAGTATATTTGTTTGTTTGATGATGTCCCAATTTGTCCCTTATGATTTCTTTACTAATTTTTATTCTTTTTTTGTTTTGTTTCTCTAATCAACTAATTTTTAATGATCTGACTTTGATTTCACTATTCTTTCTTCTGCATAATTGAGTTTGCTCTTGAAGTTCTTTATTGTATTTTTTTAGTTCTCTTATTGTATACTTCAGCACTAGGATTTCTGTTTGGTTCTTATTTATGGTTTCTATTTCTTTATTAAAATTTTTATTTTTTCATGCATTGTTTTCCTGGTATTGTTTAATTATATATGTTCTCTTGCATCTCATTGAGCTACTTTAAGATCATTATTTTAAATTGCTTGTCAGGCAATTTATAGATCTCAATTTCTTTGGGGTTGGAACTTTATTTGTTTCCTTTAGTGGTGTATGTTCGTCTGATTCTTTGTCATTCATGAAGCCTCGTGCTGGTGTCTATGTATCTGAAGTAGCAAACATATTTTTCAGTCTTTACAGACTGGTTTTGGCAGGTAAAGATCTTTTTCTGTTAAATGTCTAGGCTGTTGGGATTGTCTCTGGGATAACAGTTGATTGAGTGGGGTTGGAATCGAGTCACATGGCTACTGCTGGTTCTGCACTGGATCCATGTTTGACAGGCCTGTTACCAGGGGCTCCAGCAGGTGTGGGTCCTGTCTGGTCCTTGGGCAGACTGAGCTGCCTCCAGGTTCTTGGTCAGTAGGGGTGGTGCTGAGACCAGGCTCTGTTTCAGAGTCCACAGTTGGTTTGGCTGACGGTGGGCCTGTTACTAGGTATGTAGAGGGGTATGTTTCCCTCTGAGTCTAGGAGAGTTTCTACTGGGTCACTGGGTAGGTACTTGAAGAGACAGGACTGGCTCCTGATCAAGGCTGAGAGGGGTCAATTAAGTTACAGGGCTGCTTCAGGATCCAGAGCCGAGACTGAGATCTGCAGTCCTGTCTCCAGAGGCAGAGATGAGTGTGCCTCCTGGTGGTTTCTTGGGCAAGCAGGATTGCCACTGGACCAAAGCTGAATGAGGCTAGAATCAAGTTACAGGGTTGTTTCAGGATTGGTTATGGGACCAAGGTTGGCAAGCCTGTTTATTGGAACACAGATGAGTGTGAGTTCAAGCATGTTCTTGAGTGGGCATGAATGCTCTCAGACTACAGTTGGCTGGAGCCAAGTTACCAATTAGTTTCAGGATCTACTGTGGGACCAAGGTTGGCAAGCCTGTCTCCTGGGGCATGACTGGGTATGACTTCTAGAAGGTCTCTCACTGAGTAGACCTGCTTTTAGGCTGCAGCTGAGAGGGACTGGAGATGAGTTATAGAGCTCTTTCAGGGTCTGCATGGGACTGAGGTTGGCAAGTCACAGACCAGCCTGACTACTGGTGGGTCCCAAGGAAGGCACAGCTGCTTGCAGACCACAGCTAAGAGGAGCTGGAGCCAAGTTACAAGGCAATTTCATGGTCTGCTGCTGGGATCATGGGCCTATCATTTGACACTCATGTGGGTGTGACCCCTCTCAGATCCCTTGGCAGATGGTTCTAGTGGCAGGACCAAGGCAAATGAAGTTGTATCTGATACATAAGGAGATGAGGCTGTTTTTCACATCTGTAGCTTGCATTATGGTTAGTGACGCTGCCATCCGAGTGCAAGCCTGTTCTCAAGACAGCCTTCTTAGGTCTTAGGCTCCACCAGGTTTCTCAGTCTCCAACCAAGTCTCTCACAATAGCACTTTGTCTACAGATGGCTGTCAAATTCTTGTTATTGTAGGGGGATAGGGGATACAAGCAGAGGACATTCTATTCCATCATCTTGCTGACATTCCTATTCATCTGTTTAATATGTGCACGTCTTGACATAGAGTAATACTAACTTTTCATAAAATTGAAAAAACCACTATATTTTAAAGATTTATACACCTAAATTATTATTTCTATAGTAATAAATTTTTGCGTAATGTGTTTAAGTAGATGTATACAACTGCTTTGTCAATCACTTATCTGTATAGAGGGAGGAAATTCCCAAGTGAAGATTTAAACTTTCTTCTTTCAAGTTTTAAATTATGTTTTTCTTTAGGATGTTACGGTTAAAAATTTAATCAGTCTTTGATATCTCCTTGGATGAAACAGATTCATCCAATAATAGCACATTGAAATATGTGGTTTAAAGTAATCTCTGCTTCTACTGCAAACATAAGAGAAATAAAGGATCTCTAGGCACAAAATTAATTGCTCTGCATCAGGTTACATTGCCATTTAAGGCAAATTTATCTTTCATTATGATTGTATTCTCTATTATTTGAAAACTTAAGGCATGTTTATTTTTAGTATTGTCAGTTTCTATTGTCAAGCTGACCACCATTATTTGTTATTTGTTGAATCTTAAACAAAGGCATTGCCTCTTTTTTGGGAAAAAGACTGACTCGTTATAATATAGATAGGCTTTTATTTTTATTTTCAAAACATCTCTATGCTCCACATTTAATTTTGAAAATACTATAAAGATATGGCTCATGTTCCTGATTATTTCATTAAATTGTTAAATGTAAATGTTCCAAATTTGGCAGTTTAAACATTGTGAATCCTAAAACTGATTCAGAAAATTTCATAGAATCACAATTTTAATTGGGCTACCCAATCTTATCAATTCAATTTCACTTCATGTTCTTAATCTACCTAAGTATATTCCCAATCCTTAATATGGATTTCCAATTAAAAAGAGGGAGAATGTTTTGTTTCTTTTATATTTATCCCCTAATTGCTTTTAGGCTCTGCAAAGGTTCTGTTTTGTCCAGGTGGTTGTTTTGAAGCATACTGTGCTTTCAGAATCTCTTGAAATATTTACAGATAATGAATCTGCAGCCAAAATACTCAATAAACGGCACCTGCAGAACTTAGACTTTGTCTAAATTTGGAAGTCAGAACTGAGGTCTGGTGATTTGGATAGTTCTAGGGAATATGACTTTTGGAAGAGGATTTCAGAAATTTGAAGTAAAAGCTTGAATCATATTTACAACCTAACTGCTAGAGTTCTTCTTATATAATATATTTTGTCATTTTATGATAGTTACTTTTTTTTGAAATTTAACATGTCAGGTTACCAATCTTTTTGGTAACTAAGAGATTTAGTAAATGTTACAGATTTGCAAAACTGTAGCTTGAAGTTAACTTGGGGCTGAAAGGAAGGATCTCTTGTACTCATTACCTGGCAGGGTTGGGCCTTGACTGTTCTAGTCTCATCCTCCATCCAGGTGTGCTGGTAAGTGTTTAACAATCACCTCACCAAAAATAGGTAAATAAAAACAAAAAGCCCGATTTGTAGCATTTGCTGATTTCCATGCAAATATGTCCTCTGGCTGATTTCAAGATATCAGAGATTTAACTGCTGGCTTTCACAATTTCTGAAAATTTAGTAGTTGGCTCTCATAAGCCCTTATAAACCTGCTACAGCAGGTGAATCTATATTATCACCTGTCTCAGGAATCCATAATTCAGGAATTTTCATCTTTATTTGTGTTTAACTTGGTATTTTTTCCATGTTATTACTGTGTTAGATTCATGAAAATGCTGAAGCTTTAAGAAAGTTCTCATTCTTCTAATTTGTATGCAACAGAAACCACCAATAGCAACTTCCCACAAATACCTTAGAATGGCTTCTTTGCATTGAAAGCAATAAATCCTATTTATAGGGAGAGCATGAAGTTCCTTATCTATTCCCCTGTCCCCCAAAATAAACAAATGAACATGTATATATGTGAGAGAGAAAAGGGAAGAGGAATTTTAATATAAAGACAAAATTTAGTCTAATGCCGATCATTTCTCTTTATAGCCTTATATGAACTTCTGAAGTATAGGCATTTTGTATTCTGGTAAAGAGTAGCTTCTCAAAAAAGTTTGCTGGAGGAATGAGAAAGCTGCTTGCCTAACCTGAAGACAGAGAGTCACTTAAACTCTTCTAGAAGTTGCAAGAGCTCTCTGAGGATGTTTTACCTAGGGGTCTTAAGATAGTGATGCAGAATAAGAGAAAAGAAATTATGGGAAAATGGCATTATCAGCTCTCTTCCATTCTGCCATCTCCCACCGCTCTTGTAATAAGTGGACTTCTAAGAGATTTGGGGCTGCAGTCTTCTACTATGAATAATCAGGCCACAATCAGCAAAGAAGCTGGGGGATGAGAAGTATGGAGGCTTTTTGGTCAATACTGGTTGTATTAGTCAGGGCTCTCTAGAAAGACAGAGATAATAGGATAGATATAAATATAAAGGGGAGTTTATTAATGAGTATTAACTCAAACGATCACAAGGTCCCACAATAGGCTGTTTGCAAGCTGAGGAGCAAGGAAGCCAGTCCGAGTCCCAAAGCTGAAGAACTTGGAGTTTGATGTTTGAGGGCAGGAAGCATCCAGCATGGGAGAAAGAGGTAGGCTGGGAGGCTAAGCCAGTCTAATCTTTTCACATTTTTCTGCCTGCTTTATATTTGAGCCATGCTGGCATCTGATTAGATGGTGCATACCTGTATTAAGGGTGGTCTGCCCCTCCAAGTCCACTGACTCAAATGTTAATCTCCCTTGGCAACACCCTCACAGACACACCCAGGATCAAAACCTTGCATCCTTCTATCCAATCAGGTTCACACCCAGTATTAACCATCACACTGGGTTAAGTCAATTAGGGAGTGAATGAAGTCAACTACTTAACCCAGTCACACTGGGTTAAGTCAATTAGGGAGTGAAAGAATGAAGACCACCCAAGATTCTAGGAACAAAGTTTCTATTCTCTTGGCTTTGCTTGTCATTTATTTAATAGTATTTAGGTGATTGTGACATATTTCACCTGGGCAAATGATTGTATTGTGATTACTTTGTCAGGAACATTCAGATTTCAGTGATCATCAGAGCAATGGCTACCCTTTAAAACAATAAAAATGTGAACAACTTTAATTATATTATCTTAGAAGGACAAAAATTCTTAGGAGTACAAGTATTCAGATATTTTTCTTAAGTTGTGCTTTCACTATGAACTATCTATTTGTCAAACTAATATCCAAAGAAAGTGGGTTTTTTTGGTGCATTGAGTATAATTTGGGGAAACTTGAAGTTATATTGGCATAAAAATTTTAGAAATTCCAATTTCCTTATTTTCAGAAACCATTGCGTGTACCATCAGAGTTGGCTTGATTCTCGATTATTGAGATATGAAAATAGTCTTTGTTAATTTCTTTGTTCTTCAGGCATAATTATAGAGTCATGTCAATTTAAGGCAAGGTAATTCTAATTAAATCTGAGAGAATAATTAGGTAGGTTGCTGTGACTTAGTTAGTTGGATAAGGTGTAGTTTGAACAGAAACCAAAGTTAATCATATGGGAAATTGTGGTTGTCGGTATGTACGAAATATTCTTAGAGTAAATTTCAAATATTCAAAATTCACAAAAATGGATAGTCACTTTGTAACACTGTCCTTAGGCAAACTTTGAGGTTTGAATATGGTGGGGGAGGGCGTGGGCACAGATATTTATTCCTCACAGTTTTCTAATAAAGGGAATTATTTTGACTGATTTAAAGAGGTTAAACCAATTTTGCATTCTGGAGACAATCCTTGCTGGGTCATGGTGTATTATCTTTTTTATATATCATTGGATTCAGTTTGCTCAATTTTAAGAGTGTTTACATGTATGTCTGAGAGGAATACTGACAGATAATTTTTTTTTTCTTGTAATGTCTTTCGTTCTTCTAGCAGGATAATGCTGGTTTTACAGAATGAGTTAGGAAATATTTCCTGGCCTTCAATTTTCTAGAAGAGTTTGGGTAGAATTGATAATGTTTCTTTTTAAAATGCTCGTAAGAATTCATTAGTGAAGTCATCTGGGCCTGGGGTTTTCTTTGTGAGGGATTTTTTAATTAAAAATTTAATTACTTTAATAGATATAGGGCTATTCAACTTAACTACATCTATTTCTTTTTACGAGATATTAGGCAACTTGTGTCTTTTGAGGAATTCATATATTTTATCTAAGCTGTTGAATTTATAGGCATAAAGTTGTAGATAATATTTTCTTAATTCCTTATCTGTGGATTGTAGTGATGTCACCTCTCTCATACTTACTATTGGTATTTTGGCTCTTCTCTTTTTTCCTAATCAGTTGGGCTAAAGGTTTATCATGTAGTTTTATCTTTTTATCCATTATTTTTTGTGTTCTATTTCATTAATTTAAACTTTGAGTATCCTTATTTCCTTTCTTCATATTTTGCTTTTAATTTTCTCTCTTTTTTCTAGCTTCTTAAGTTCAGGTAACTGTCTTGATACCTTTATTTTTCTAATTTAAGGCATTTAGTTCTATGAATTTCCTTTTAGGTACTACTTTACTTGAATTCCACAAATTTCAATATGTTTTGTTCTCAATTTCTCAACTTCAAAATACTTTTTTTTATTTTTATGTTTTATTCATCTTTAGTCTCTTTTTTTCCTCTTCTTGTTTAATTCCTACACAGTTGGGGAATTTTCTAGAAATGTTTCTGTTATTGACTTCTAATTTGATTCCATTGTGATCAGAGAAAACATTTCATGTCGGTTGAATACTTTTAAATTTATTGAGACGCATGGATTACAATATGGTCTGCCTTGGTACATGTTCTGTGTACAATTGAAAAACTATGTGGAGTGAAGTATTGAGTGCGGTATTCTATACATATCAATTAGGTCAATTTGGTTGATTATATTTTTCACATTTTCTATGTGTTCACTGATTTTTTGCCTATTTGTTTTGAGACAGGGACATTGAATTCCCTGACTTAATTATGGCTTGGTCTGCTTTTTCCTTAGAGTTCTATCAGTTTTTGCTTCATTTATTTTGAAGCACCATTATTAGTTACATAAATGTTTGGGATTATTATGCCATCTTGATGACTTGACCACTTTATAAGTATGAAATGATTCACTTTATTCCTAGTAATATTCTTGTCTGGATGTCTATTTTATTTTACATTAAAATATCCCCTTCAGCTGTCTTTTGATTAGTGTTAACATGGTGTATCTTTATCCAATCTTTTACTTTTAACCTATTTATGTCTTTGTAACTAAAGTGGATTTTCTATAGGCAGCATACTGAAGGGTTTTTTAAAAATCTAATCTGATAATTGCCATCTTTTAATTCTGGTCTTTACACATTTATTGTGATTACTCAAATGTTTGGGTTTTGACTTACCATCCTACAACTTGTCTCTGTGTTTCCCATTTGTTATTAGTTCCCTCTTTCCTCTTTTTTTTGCCTCCTTTAAGTTAATTATTTTTAAAATTTTATTTTACCTTCTTTGTTGTATTATTAACTAGGACACTTTGCTGTGTTATTTTAATGGTTGCTTTGGGGTTTATAGTACACATATTTAGCTTAACATAGTCAACCTTCAGGTGATATTATACTATTTCACATTTATACATAAACATCTTTCAATAATATACTTCCATTTGTCCTTTCCCGGCCTTTGTGTTTTGTTGTCATATATTTAATCTCTACATTTGTTACAAATCCCACAATATATCATTGTCAGTATTGCTCCAGTATCTTCTGGCTTCCATGGTTTCTGATGAGAAATCTGCTCTAATCTTTACCGGGATATAATGCATCTCCGTATGTTATAAATTGTTTTCTCTGCCTGCTTTTAAGATTTTTCTCTTTATCCTGGTTTTTGGTAATTTGATTATGATGTGCTTTGGTGTGCTTTTCTTCTTTCCTTTTGTACTTGGGTGTTTTAAACTTTTATAGCTTTTATCAATTTTGGAAACATTTCAGCTTTTTTTATTTTTTATTTTTTCTGTACACTTCTCTCTTCTTTCAGGGACTCCAATTACAAGAATATGAGTCCACTTGAAGTGCATATTACATGTTTCCAAGTTCACCAATATTTTCTTTTGCCATGCTTATTCTGCTATTAATCTCATCCAAAATATTTTTTTTTGATCTGAGACACTTTAGTTTTTATGTCTAGAAGCTTGATTTGGGTCCTTTAAACATCTTTTATGACTACTTAACATGTTTGTTCTTTTTCTAGCTTTTTGAATGTAATAGAACTGTTTTAATGTCCTCGTCTACTAATCCTATCATCTGTGTAATTTCTGGGTTGGTTTTTGTTAATTTTTAAAAATTATGGGTTGTATTATGGGTTGTATGGTTATGGACTGTATTTTCCTTCTTTTTTTTTCATTCCTCATAGTTTTTGGTTGGATGGGCATAGTCAGTTTTACCTTTTTGAATGCTGGATGTTTCTGTATTCCTATAAACATTTTTGTAATTTGTTTTGGGATCTGATTAAGTCACTTGGAGGCAGTAACACATTCTCATTCTACAGTTTGGTTAGGTGAGATCACAGCAGTGTGTAGTTTGGTCTAATCTCCCCTCCATTATTTGAGACAAAAGTCTTTCTGAGTATTTTCCCCAATGTTTTGTAAATAATTAGGTTTTCTATTTTAGCCTGTGGAAACAAATTATTCCTGGTTCTATGTGAGCTCTAGGTACTGTTTCTTAGCCTTTCAGTTGATTCTTTTTCCCAATCTCAGATAGTTTCCTCACATGTATGATCAGTACTTAGCTGAAGACTAGGAGAGGAACTTCCTTTACAGAGGAACCCCTGACAATCTCTGGAGCTGTATTTCTGTGCACTTCTCTCTTTCTCAATACTCTGTTCTGCAAACTCATTGCCTTGGATACTCATTATATTTTGTATGCATTTTATCAGCGCATGTGTGACACACTTTATTTTGCTTGTTTGCTTGTTTTATGCTTCTCTCTACTTATTAGACTTTAATTCCCGTGAAGGCATTGAAGATTTTTCATTCTTTGTGACCTCAAAGAATGGTGCTTGGCATACAGTAGGGGTCTAATAAATGTTGGTTGAATATATTTAGTGTTCTTAGGTTTGTTATGTTACCTTTTGGATCAAATGTTTATTGTATCAGATACTAGTTTTGCTTTAAAAAAAGTAGTCAGCGCCTTTTATTTAACATTTTATTACTAATTTCTAATTTTATTGAATTATTGTCAGAGTGTGTGGCCTATATATACTACTTATTAAAAAATTTATTGAGTTTTTCTCTAAAGCTCCCACTGAAATCAAAAAATAAATTTTCTAAAGTTTCAAAAATACGGTTTGCTTTTCATAAACATTCTAGAGACAGTTAAAAGGACACTATATTCTTTGTTTGTAGGAAATGTAATGTGCATGTGTTTAAGACCTTAGTACTTGTTCTCATATATACATTTATCATAGTGCTATGAACTGATAGGAATATATCTTCCACTATACTTATAATTCTGCTGATTTCTTCCTATATTTGTATTAGGCTTTGTTTGATATGTTTTAATGCTATGTTACTTAGTGTGTAATAGTTTATGTCTCAGACCTTTTATCCAAATAAAACAACCATCTGTATACTATTTACTTATTGGCTTTTATTTTTTGGCCTGAAACTCATACTTTTATATTAATATGATTGTTGATTGTTTTTAGGCAAGTTTCTGCCGGTACTTGGGTGATAATGAGAAGTTGCCTGAACTTGAAGATAAGATTGGTTTATTAGAGTTAAGTTTTAAAATACTCATAATGGTACAAAGTGATAACATAGAATGTCAATTTAAAGAAATAATAAATATCAAAATAGAACATCTTTATTTTTGTGTTGTTAATTTTGATTCCTGTCTGGTTATTCTGAAGTAATCTGAAATCAGACTTTATGTAACAGTGACATGCACAATAATTTACTCTGAAAAAAGATGTTTTAGTTTAGTAATGCCCCTTCTTGTGCATTTCTGTATTTCACAGACCATTAGCTGCTTGACTTAGCCTCTTAGCAGAAAAGCCTTGAAATGAAATGTTAGAAGACAATCAGTTTTCCACTGGAAATGGAATTGAAGGATCTCTAAAATTAAAATAAATATATTGGAAAAATTATGTGATGGACACATAATTTACTACTTTTTAGTGTACTAAATGTCATATAGGGCAAGCTTTGTTTGCACTTGATTTAATAGAGGGGTTGATGTTTGATTTGGCTGATTTAATTTCTACCTATAATTCTAAACATAAACGTAAGTGCTCGTAAAATGCAATATTAGCACCTTATATTACTTTCTAGCAGTTCTTAGAGTATGCTGAGACTTCAGATTCTTTTGATTTAAAGTGAATTGGGCCCGGTGCAGTGGCTCACGTCTGAAATCCCAGCACTTTGGGAGGCTGAGGCGGGCAGATCACCTGAGGTCAGGAGTTCGAGACCAGCCTGGCCAACATGGCAAAATCCTGTCTCTACTAAAAAAATACAAAAATAGGTGGGCGTGGTGGCGCACGCCTGCAATCCCACCTACTTAGGAGGCTGAAGCATGAGAATTGCTTGAACCCTGGAGGCGGAGGTTGCAGGGAGCCAAGATTGCACCGCTGCACTCTAGCCTGGGCAACACAGCGAGAGTGTCTCAAAAAAAAAAAAAAAGTAAAAAGAATAACCTATTTTTTTATTGTCAATAATCTAAAAACAGGAAGTGATGGAAGTATCTGTATTTCTCTAATATTGGCCAATAATTTTTATGAGCCCTTTCTCTCAAGTTAGAAAAACTGTAAATGTGGTAAACAGTCACTTGTGTTCACACTATTCTTCTACTCCTCTAAAAATATGACTGTGAAATCTTCCAATAATTTGTAGTCATACAATGTGGATCAGTTGTTTTTAAAAAGCTCATACTTGTCAAGAATGTAAAGGCCCAAAACTTGAGAAGGGATTTGAAAGATAGAAATTGATTAAAGGAACCGATATATAAATATGGTAGCAATACAGTAGCTAGTAATAAGATTTTAACCACCTCAATTCTGAAATATGGTTACAGTTCTCAGAAAGAATAGGAAAAATATATAAGTGAAAAAATAGTTGATACAAAGTTCATGTGTCAAAGTCTATGTATTATGTATTTGACTCTACAGGGTCCCCATGCTTCCACCAAGAGTCTGTTTCTACTTCAGACAAAGCACTAACAAGCATTTGAGAAATTGATAGAACCAATAGTATAAAGAATTAAAGAGAGATTGTGGCTAGCTTTACAACAAGGGAAGAGATAGAAGCCTGTAGAACTAGATACATACATATTTTTTCAGTGTGTTGTACTTTTATTTATATAGTACTTGACATAAAAACTCCATGCCCCACATTATTAATCAGCACATTTTTATTTTCACTGCCTTGAGATTTAAAAAGATATTGATGTATCTGTTTTATATTTAGATTATAACTTGATCAGCATCTGTGTTTGCAGAAAAAAAAGGAGAGGTTTGGATAAATTTAGAGATGGGATTAAGACAATGGAAAGTTCACAATGGAAAAGTCCCACAAGTTTGTAACTCACAAACTGGTTCTCCCCTGATTCTAGAAAAGGGTCTTAATATGAGGTCTCTCATATTAAGACCTAAATGCAAATCTAGTCTAAAACCTTTTAACAATTAACATTGGTTTGATGATAGTTTATTTAATGAGCAGAAAAAAATTCAAGAAGACAAAAGTACTCAATTAAGGCTTGAGAAATTTGATGAGATTCAAGGAGCAAGGGGTGAATATTTATTTAAAAAATTCCTTTGAGTTGGAATACTGAGAGTTAAATTTATTAAGTAAACAGGCCACAACTTTAAGTAAATAAACTGAAACAAATATGAACACAATATATTCCAACTCAGGCCTGATTCTTGAAGCTAGGAAATTGTATTTTTATATTTCAATATATCTATTAAATAGCATGATATTCTTAATAAATGTTTCCTGATCTAAGAGAAGGATGATTTTTGCTCAGCTCTGGCATTTCAGTTTTTGATCATATGACAATGTCAGAGTTAGGGAAAAATACTTTAAAAATATTAGATACATAAATCAAAGGTCTTGTCCTTTGAGAATATCATATTATTTCACATGTTATTTTATGATATAACAGTTTTTAAGGACTAGACTGAAACATAGAGAAAGGATTAAAGCTTTAGCATAATCCGGGAAATCTACTTTTGTGGGATACTCAGTCTATGATGGTAGACAAATGCTTTGCTACACAGGTAAATTCACATTGTGCCTCTTCCTAGTTGAGAACAATGTGCTGTCAACTTAGCTGTCATTCCATTATGCTGTAGTATGCAGACTTTCCTGTTGCCTTTACCCCTTTGAAGCCCAGTCAGGTAAAAACAAACTGGGGTTTGGAGACTCAATTAATAGAGATGGTTCAACAGATTCCATTAACAAAAGAGCTGTTTTAAGTCTTTGCCCAGGACTCAGACTAAATAATAACTTGGATTTGTAAATGTGGGCAACTGTAAGGGCTAAAATATATTCCTAACTATAGGAGGAATGGAGAATTTACTTTTTATATTTGTAATTTTATTTGAAAAAATATATTTTATGGTACAGTTCTTTGTCTTTTGTATTGATTTGATACTTATTTTCAGCGACACAAACATCTTAGTGTGCTTTCTTGAACCACTGGATATGGAACATCACAGACGTGTAATTTTGTACTTGCAAGCTAAACTGACTAGATTTTCAAAATTAGAAAATCAAATCTTATTAAATGTTAAGACATGTTTTGAACATAATGAGGAATGCTTTTAAATTATGTTCCTATTTTGTGAGAACCAACAGAGTAGAGTGCCATTGTAGTGCATTTTATTAAGACAATAAATAGATTCTCTCATCTGATATCTTATTTCAGTGTATTACAGAATGTAAATAAGTAAGAATTTTAGGTCATACAACACACACATTCACATACACCTTAAAATTAAAACCCAGCATCCCTTTGGATTGCATTGGGTTGGACCGGTGTGTTTTCCCTAGCAATGAACATAGTTAGCACCCATTTCTGACTAAGAGTTCCATAAAGATTAGTTAAGTGATTTTATTTTATTCATGAAGGCATTTGTTCAATGGGATAGGTAAATATTTGAGTACACTGAAATATTATTTTAAATCATGAAAGATGGGGTGAGATGTTTGAGATCATCTAGTTCAATTGCCACTTGATCATCCAGTTCAAGTGCCATAAGATCACCACTAATTTTAGACTCTGTATGGCAATTTTCTCGACCTAAAAAATATTTCCTCCAAATGTGATTATAGTTAGACTGAATTACATAAATGAAATAAGATATTAATTTATGTGGACAGACTCCCTTCTAAACCTTTTGTAAAAATTTGATGTTTTCTTTACACCATTGTACAGTATTATATTACCATAAGCACTTTTACAGATATTTGTTGAAATTCAAGGAGCTATAAGAGTTAATATTTAGTCTGAACAGTTTCCCCAACCAGTAACATTCATTTCAGCTTCCTGTGCATATCATGATGACACTGAGCTCAGCCTGCCTACTAATTGAGTTACTTATTTAAATGCTGAAATGGCTTCTTAATAACTTCTTTAATTATTTAGCTATTTAACAGAGCTCTATCTTCTTGTCTAGAAAATAGTGACATTAAAACTGTTAATACGTGATCCTGAGTGCTGGCATTATTTCTGGTTAATGAAAATAACCCAGATCTTTAGTAATGCTTTCATATTTGTATTTCACTCATTTTCTTTGCCTTTGTGTTCAAAATTCAAAGCCTTGACATGTTGACATAGACCATCTTTAACCACTAAAAGCACAGCTCAGCCCCAGACTCATTTATTTTGAATTAGGCAAGGTTGGCAACATCCCTGCATAGATGAATGGCTTTTGACTAAATGTGCTGTGTTCTCCTCAATAGGAAACAGCTTCCCTCCACTGAACAAACGCTGCCACTTTTATTACCGATCATTAATGGTTAGACATGAAGCTGGCTGTCCTCTTGATGTTACCCTAGTGATTACATATTCATTTACTACATGCGCTGTTACAAATAGGCTCTGTGTCTTATCTATTTGTGATCATTTCCAGATAACAATATGCAGCCAGGTTGTTCCTGAACCCTGACCGTATGATATTGCTTGTTTTGTGTCATCTTGTTTGTTAACTCATTCCTTGATTACACGGCTCTTATGCCTAATACATTTTTATCACCTTGCAGCAAATTTCTGGTATCCTTATAGTCCAAAGCTCATGTATCTGCTTTGTCAGAGTCAGAGTCAGTTTGGTAGTGACTTCATCAGCATCTAGCAATACAGTAACAAGTGTCTTCAACAGGATGGGGGAAGGAAATGTTTGGCTATATTCTTAGTATTTTTTTTTTTTTTTTTGCATCCTAGAGACTTGGCAAAGGGAGAAGCTATGCCCACTAGGTCTGTTTACAGCCAAGTGTTTTTAGAATCTTGGAATTTTCTTTTTTGGAGTTCTTCATACTGTGGACCCATTGGAAAGCTGATAAAACAGATTGTAAGAGAGTCAATATAAAAATAGTCTGCAAGAATGCATGCCACCATCTGTGTTGTCTTATCTAGAAATTGTATCCCTGTCTCAGATTGACTTTCAAATTAATATGCTTATAAATATTAATTGATGGGGAGAAATTAGAAAAAGTGTAAATGTGTGTGTGTGAGTGTTATATATATACATATATACACACATATATATTCTAACACATACACAGTTTTGGATGAGAATTTCTTCTGAATTGGCAGATGAATTCAGTCTGCAGCTTTCTTTTGAATCTGTATTAATCAAAGTACATACAAGAGTTTAAAAAGTATTATCTTCTTGGCTGGAATGATTGCTTATGCCTGTTAATCTCAACACTTTCGGAGGTGGAGGTGGGAGGCCAGGAATTTGAGACTAGCCTGGGTAACATAGTGAGATCCTGTCTCTAAAAAAAGTAATAATTCTCTTTCATGATAGCAGTTTTGTAAGCTGTAAGTCAAAGGTTAATGATGGAGACACCTATGAACCGTGGTATCCTTGGTGACTCACAAAGCACTTAGAAATGCATTTACTTCTGGATAATGTATGAACGTATACATGATATACGGCTACCATGTACCGGAATGCTAGCTATTCCTAAGAATAGAAGGAGTAGAGAGGGGAAATTATTCATTAGGCAAAGAAGAAAAAGTAAGGCTGACATAGTATTTAGCAAAAAGCTTTACTTGACCAAATAAGCTAATATTTGAAGGAAAACAAACAGGGAAATATAATCACGTTTGGCTCAAGTTGTTCTAGTAAAAATGAGTGATATTTCCCTTTTAAATGCTCCCCTCCCCCCCCTTTGGTAAGAAACTAGTAGCAATACATCCCAGAAGTTCTCTTTGTCTTGATTTATTGACACTGAAGCTCCATGCCTGGAGAAAATCTCTCTGCAAACCTTGTTACATAGTGCTTGTTATTAGTTTTTCCATGTGTTTTTCTAATTAAAATGGTTTTCTTTAGTCTAATATTTGTAGGATGAAAATATTTAAAAGTGAAATGTGATAATCTCTTGGACCTTTCTTCACAATGTTTCATTTCCTACATTGTATAAAGTGCTTTTAATTGGGCAACTTAGGAAAGATGTTTCCGGGAGCTGTGGAATGAAGCAAGGCACTAGAACATCCACAGAGTCTTGTTCACTTGTCTAGATGGAGGCAACCAAACTAGATTAAACGTTGATGTTTTCCCTTTTTTAATCTTTCCAATTAATGGTATGGGTTTAGTGAATAGTTAGCTTATGAGTAGACGTAGCCTGGTGTGGAGGAGTCAACGGTTCTCTAATGGGTGTTGATGCAATCATGTCAGGAAGCACTATCCATCCAAAAGGAATCTCTGCTTGCATAGAGTCCTTTTAAAAGGGGTACAAAGCCCTTAATCCACAATTAGAGTTGAAGACTTTTTTTGAGACAGAGTCTCACTCTGTTGCTCAGGCTGGAGTGCAGTGGCACAAACTGGGCTCACTGGAACCTCTGCCTCCTGGATTCAAGCGATTCTTGTGCCTCAGCCTCCTGAGTAGCTGGGATTACAGGTATGCACTACCATGCCCGTCCAGAGTTGAACTCTTAAGAGGCAACATAGCAAACTCAGTACACATTAGTGGGTAAATTACTCTCATCAAGTCACCTCTTAAGAACAGGTTTAGAGAAAAGAGATATAGTGAGAGTATGAAAACCCTGACTTCTTGAAGGGGAGCAGTTAAGGGGGCCATACTAAGGGAGGTGCTAAAAAGAGCCTGAGATACACTGGGAGTATTTCCATAAATATGTTTACTCATATTCAAATATAGCAATTTCTAATATGTATTCTCTGGTTAGAAAAGTAACTGAAAAAATTCTGCCAAGTAGGTTGATGTGTGTGTGTGTGTGTGTGTGTGTGTGTGTGTGTGTGTGATAGAGAGAGAGAGAGAGATCCAGGTGGGATATCTCTGTGTAAACAAGTTAAGGAAATGCTTCTGCAGAACAAATTCTACCTCCTCATGTAAATGCAGGACCTATGACATAACAGGTGGGACAAGCCATTTGAGAACCTACAACGCCATCTCTGAACCAGCACCCCAATTTGTGCAGCTGGGGCCTGGTGCCTCATCTACATACATCTGGAGACAACGGCATGACACTAGTCCTAGAAAATGTCCCCAGTCTCTCCCCATGGATGTGTCCAAGTCTGCAGAAGAGCCCACTTGTCCAGAAGCTGGAGCACTAGCTGGAGCCTAGTCCACGGTCCTTCTTAAGGCTTGCCGTTAAGAAGTCTTTTTTCCAGCTGCTGTGTTCTTCCTTAACTATCTCACCCCTGATCTTCAACTTGATGCCTGTGACCACACTGTGGCAGCAGTCTCCAGCCTGGTTGTACATTAGAATCACCTGAGGAGTTTTCAGAAATGCTGATGCTTGGGTTTCACCTCAGAACACTTGAATCAGGGTTTGTGGTGGTGGGCCTAGACTTTGGGTCTTTTAAAATCTCCCCAGGTAAGTCTAGTGTGTAGTAAGATTGAGAATCATTGTGTATGTGCCTCTTTAAAAATTCCGTAGGCATGGGTGAAACTAGTTGCTAGTATTCAAGAATAATGTCTTGGTTACTGAAAGGAGAAAAAGTATATTAACATTTTGAAATTATGCCTATAAAGGTATGTTTATACTTAAAACCACTAAAATTTGTTTTTAAATTGTGGGAAGTTTCATTAAAGAAAATTAATAGATAACTGGTGGTTAATTGACCATAGAAGGAAAAACCTACATGTAGCTTTTAGATAAATATTTTATAAGGAGATTTATATATTGTAGTTAATGAAGGGGTAATGATTTTATATTTAGATTAACTAAAGATGCCTTAGGTTGAATTCATTAAATATTAACAGTATCAAAAATGACTAATTACCATAAAAGTACGTATTTCACACTGTGTGAGTGGGATGTGTATCTTTAGTAGAGACGGGGTTTCATCATGTTGGCCAGGCTGGTCTCGAACTCCTGACCTTGTGATACGCCCGCGCTGGCCTCCCTAAGTGCTAGGATTACAGGTGTGAGCCACTGCGCCTGGTCCCAACAATCTAATTACTGGATACATGCCCAAAGGAATATAGATTTTTCTACACAAAGACACGTGCATGTGTATATTCATCACAGCACTTTTCATAATAGCAAAGACATGGAATCAAACTAGCTGCCCATCAACAGAGGACTGGATAAAGAAAATGTGGTACACATACACCATGGAATATTACATAGCCATAAAAAGAATGAAATCATGTCCTTTGCAGCAACATGGAGACAGCTGGAGGCCATTATCTTAAGCAAAGTAGCAAAGGAACAGAAAACCAAATATCTCATGCTTTCACCTGTAAGTCGGAGGTAAACATTGAGTACACATTGATACGAAGAGGAGAACAGTAGACACTGGGGCTTATTTGAGGGTAGAGAATGGGAGGAGGGTGAGGAGCAAAAAGGGTGGTCTAGCAGATACCATGCTCACCACCTGGATAATGAAATTATTTGTCCACCAAACCCCAGTGACATGAATTTACCATCTAACAAACCTGCACATATACCCCTTGAACCTAAAATAAAAATTGGAAGAAAAAAAAAAAGCAAACAAATAAAAACATAAAATTACTCCTTCATAAAACTAAGGAAATGTTTAAAAAATTTGGAGAAAGGATTTTTGGTATTTATTCACTCTATTTTATCTTAATGGAAATATTTATACTTATATTCTTAAGTGCTATTGTTTTGAAAGGAAAACATATCTATTAGTACAATCGAGGGGCTCTGCAAAACTTATTCATAATAGAGTTTGCTGGTATTTTAGACATGTTGGCAAGTAACTTTCCACCATGCTTTCAGACAGTTTTTAAGTAGAGCCTAGGTGCGTATCAGGTAACATATTTCACTTTTCTGAAAGAAAATGCTCTAAGACACTTTTCAGAGTGACCATGGGACTGCACGATCTTTCTGCAGACTCATCTGCATCTCTGTGGCTGGATTTCATTGTTCTAATTTTAATCACATCAATCCTTTGAAAAATTCTTAATCCTTCTTCTAGCTTCGCTGTACTTTGTGCATATGCTGGAAGTTTAAGTTGTCTTTCCCCACATTACTTTGTCTGATAAATATTGTTTCCTCGAGTGAATGTCCCTAATGCCCAGCCCCCATACTTGTGGGATTATTTTGATAAGTATCACTTAACTGAACAGCTTTTTGCCCAGTCTCTGTACTGAGTCCAATTCTGGCTTTTCTTAGCATATAGCTTATTATTCCAACCTGTTTCTTCTTCCAAAACATTTTTTTTTCTCCATTTAAACCTTTACTGCAATTTCATAGGCTTCTTCAATTTCCACTGTATGTTGTACATCTAAATCTTCTATGCTGTGGATCATTACGTTACTTTCCTTTGTGATTTTTTTTTTTTTTTTTTTTTGCGTATATATTTGCGAAGAAGGGCCAACTCATCCACTCAGGAAAGAGTAGACTCTTTAAACTGTTTTTTCCAGGAGAAAAGACAGATTTTTATTATTCCATCTGTTTTTGTAGTTTCATCTTTGTTGTGATCAACACCATGGGTTTGTGAGTATGTAGCTGTGAAGGAAGGCTGTGGTTTCAGGGCAATAATGTCTTAGAATAACAAACTTAGAATAATAGACTTATGTACAGAGTAGTCATGTTACTAAAACTGCGGGATGAATTACACATAACATCTAATCTAGCAATTCTCTCTTTTCTGTCACAGTACCTTCAGAGAATATACCACATTCACATCAGCAATAGTGGCTCAATACAGCACGTTCCAACAGAGGAAAGAAGCGGGCATGGTTTTTGGAAGCAGTCTGAAAAAGTCCTAAGGAGATGAGACTCTTATTTTGACCCTCTCAACCTGTGCTTTCATCTGAGAGTGAAAAGAATTGAGGTCACTGGTCTGTAAACTTTATATATGTAATGTTTACCATGCTACCCCTAGTATCTTGGGTAGTAGTTACTCAATAAAAATCTATTGAGTAAATACATAGATGATACCGAGAATGGTGAAAGATTTGAACAAAGTCAAATGGCTAGTAAGTTTTATGGATGAGACTTCTGATTTCTCCTGTTCTTTTGGTCAGTTCATTGCTGTGCTTTATAAAGAGAAGAAACATGAACTCTGCTCACTGTATAGCCATTCACTTTCTCTCATTTTTAGATTTTCCTTGCCAGCCAAGAACTGTAACAGCTGCAGCAGCAACAAATACTGATAGTGCTTCGTATATGTTAGGCAGTCTTCTATTCTTCAAAACACCGTGACTACTATTAACAACATGAGGTACTATGATGCCCAGTTTACAGCTAATGATACTAACCGAGGCATAGAGAGATTAAGTCGCTTGACTGAAGAGACATAGCTAGTCGATTTCTGTGTCTCATATACTGCCATTGTTATTCCCATAGTCAAAGCACATTTTGGAACTCCTATCTGTATCATTTTTCTTAGATTTTGTGTATATAAACAGTTGAAGGGGAAGAGCTTTTCATTCATTTATTAATTTGTTAAATATTTATTGAGCACATGTTCTTTGCCAAAACTAGAGCTAAGTGCTAGGGGAAAAGAGTGAACATTGTAAATCCTATTTTGCAGAAAAGGTAGAATATAAATTATTATAGTATAACATAAGTGTTATTAGAGAGGTGTTCACTTATTGAAATATTTGACAGCTTGTCGTGCAGCAGACACTGTGTCCTAGGTGTTTTGAAAAAGTAATAATTAAGAAACAGTGCCTATTCTCACAGAGATTTTAGCTAATGGGGTGGCTGGCACATAAGCAGTTAAAGTATGATATATTATCATATAATGGTGGTATGCATAAAGTACATTGGGAATATTAGGATGGAGTGCCTAAGTCTTCTTGGAACAGATTTCTTTGTGGGAGTGATGTTGAATTCTGCTCTGAAAGAGAGTTAAGATTTCTGGGTGGATCAGTTGGTATAGGGCATGCCAAGCCAAGGCACAGAACTGTGATGGTATGAGTATTACTGAGGCATAAGGCTGAAGAAATAATTTAGGGTCAGGTTGTGATGGGTCTTGCTTTTGCCTAGATCACTATGCATTGCTCTCTCATATCCTACCCTGTCATCCTGATTGTACCCTCTGACTTCCTTGGTCTCAGGATTTCTTCTTGCTTTGACTACATTTTTGGCTTACTTATCTTGATCTTTTTTTTTTTTTTTTTTTTTTTTGAGATGGAGTCTCGCTCTGTCACCCAGGCTGGAGTGCAGTGGTGCAATCTCGGCTCACTGCAAGCTCCGCCTCCCGGGTTCACGCCATTCTCCTGCCTCAGCCTCTCCGAGTAGCTGGGACTAAAGGCGCCCGCCTCCACGCCTGGCTAATTTTTTGTATTTTTAGTAGAGACGGGGTTTCACCGTGGTCTCGATCTCCTGACCTCGTGATCCGCCCGCCTCGGCCTCCCAAAGTGCTTGGTTCCTCTTCTTGGTTTTGTCTCTAACTTGCCTGAAGCTTAGTGCCTTCTGTCCCTTTTCTGCTTGAAACTCCTGGGTCTGGGATAGATAATCTGAAATTCACCAGGAAGTAAGAGAGTCACCTGCATGTCAGCTAGGGGAATTCATTCCTTATAAAAAGTGTTTATTGCCTGGAAATCATCTAATTTTACCACAGGATGCCTTGGCCACATCATAGTATCTGCTTGAGTGGGCATACCTCAATATTCTTTTTTTTTTACCCCAATTTCTATTCTTATTTTGGTAATTTTCTTGTCTCAAATATGGAAACAGAAATTTTTTGTGGTGATGTCATAGAGTATAAATACATACATATTTGTCTTTAGTAAGAACTGAATAAAAGTGATGACCAAAAAATTCTTATGACAATGAAATTATGACATCTAATTTCTTTTCCTCGAATTTATGATGATTAGAGTATCTATAATATTTTCTTTATCCTTTTCTGGATTTTCCTAATTTTGTAAATTTACCACTTCTTTTCTTCCAGAATTTCCCTTTAAATTCTGTCTGATATTATATCCATGTTTTAAAAGTGTTGTGTGTAATTTTTTGGAAATGTATGCCTTTCTAATAATCCTTCTTTGTTGTTTTATATAAAAGCTAAGGGAATCCAGTCACTTTGCCACTAAGAACTACTAGGTACGTACTTTTGTGAAATTCTACTTTAGGATTTGAAGTGGAAGAATCTTTGGTGGGAAACCAGGGTAAAATATAAAAGAGATAAGTTAGAAAATTGAATAAAACATACCTGAGATATAGCTATCTGTTGGGCTTAGAATTGAGTTTGTAGTCTAAGGTTATTCTTTCTTACATGATAGAAATTATATAATTATATAATTATTTAGCTTTCTTTTACTTTTATTATTATTTTATTTATTTTGCCATAAGTTATTGGGGTGCAGGTGGTGTTTGGTTACATGAGTAAGTTCTTTAGTTGTGATTTGTGAGATTTGGTGCACCCATCACCTGAGCAGTATACACTGCATCATATTTGTAGTCTTCTATCCCTCCTCTACCTCCCATTCTTCCCCTCAAGTGCCCAAAGTCCATTGTATCATTCTTATGCCTTGGTGTCCTCATAGCTTAGGTCCCACATATCAGTGAAAACATATGATGTTTGGTTTTCCATTCCTGACTTACAAAACTCAGAATAATAGTCTGCAATCTCATTCAGGTCACTGCAAATGCTGTTAATTCATTCATTTTTATGGCTGCATAGTATTTAGTATTTCATCATATATATATATACACACACACACACCATATATATATACACATATATATAGATACACACCACATATATATGTGGTGTGTGTATATGTATATACGTATATATATATATATACACACCACAGTTTCTTTATCCACTCGTTGATTGATGGGCATTTGGGTTGGTTCCATGATTTTGAAATTGTTAATTGTGCTGCTATAAACGTGCATGTGCAAGTATCTTTTCCATATAATGACTTCTTTTCCTCTGAGTAGATACTCAGTAGTGGGATTGCTAGATCACATGGTAGTTCTACTTTTAGTTCTTTAAGGAATCTCCGAACTGTTTTCCATAGTGGCTGCACTATTTTACATTCTCACCAGCAGTGTAGAAGTGTTCCCTGTTCACCGCATCTATGCCAACATCTACTGTTTTGTGATTTGTTGATTATGGCCATTCTTGCAGGAGTAACGTAGTATATCGCGTTGTGGTTTTGATTTGCATTTCCCTGGTAATTAGTGATGTCGAGCAGTTTTTCATATGTTTGTGTATCTTCTTTTGTGATATTTGTGTATCTTCTTTTGAGAATTGTCTATTCATGTCCTTAGAACTCTTTTTGATGGGACTGTTTGTTTTTTTCTTACTGATTTGTTTAAGTTCATTGTAGATTTTGGTTATTAGTCCTTTGTCAGATGTATAGATTGTGAAGATTTTCTTCCACTCTGTAGGTTGTCTGTTTACTCTGCTGGCTGTTCCTTTTGCCATGCAAGAGCTCTTTAGTTTAATTAGGTCCCAGCTATTTACCTTTCTTTTTATTGCATTTGCTTTTGGGTTCTTGATCATGAAGTCCTTGCCTAAGCCAATGCCCAGAAGGGTTTTTCCAATGTTGTCTTCTAGAATTTTTATACTTTCAGGTCTTAGCTTTAAGTCCTTAATCCATCTTGAGTTGATTTTTGTATATAGTGAGAGATGAGGATCCAGTTTCATTCTCCTACATGTGGCTAGCCAATTATCCTAGCACCATTTGTTGAAAAGGATGTCCTTTCCCTACTTTATGTTTTTGTTTGCTTTGTCAAAGATCAATTGGCTGTAAGTATTTGACTTTATTTCTGGGTTCTCTATTCTGTTCCATAGGTCTATGTGCCTATTTTTATACAAGTACCATGCTGTTTCAGTGACTATGGCCTTACAGTATACTTTGAAATCTGGTAATGTGATGCCTCCAGATTTCTTCTTTTTGCTTAGTCTTGCTTTGCCTATATGAGCTCTTTTTTGGTTCCATATGAATTTTAGGATTGTTTTTTCTAATTCTGTGAAGAATCATGGTGGTATTCTGATGGGGATTGCATTGAATTTGTAGATTGCTTTTGGCAGTATGGTAATTTTCACAATATTGATTCTACCCATTTGTGAGGATGGGATGTGTTTCCATTTGTTTGTGTTGTCTGATTTCTTTCAGCAGTATTTTGTAGTTTCCTTTGTAGAGGTCTTTCGACTCCTTTGTTAGGTATACTCCTAAGTCTTTCACTTTTTGCAGCTATCATAAAAGGGGTTGAGTTCTTGATTTGCTTCTCTGCTTGGCTGTTGTTTGTGTATAGAAGAGCTACTGATTTGTGTACATTAATTTCGTATTCAGAAACTTTGCTAAATTCTTTTATCAGTTCAGGAGCTATCTGGAGGATTCTTTAGACTTTTCTAGGCAAACAATCATATAATCACCAAACAGTGAAAATTTGACTCCCTTTTTACCGATGTGGTTGCCCTTTATTTCTTTCTGTGGTCTGATTGCTCTGGCTAGGACTTCCAGTACTATGTTGAAGAGGAGTGGTGATAGTGGCCATCCTTGTCTTGTTCCACTTCTCAGAGGGAAAGCTTTCAACTTTTCTCCATTCAGTATTATGTTGGCTGTGGGTCTGTCATAGAAGGCTTTTATTACATGAAGGTATGTCCGTTGTATGCTGATTTTGCTGAGAGTTTTAATCATAAAGCGATGCTGGATTTTGTCAAACGCTTTTTCTGCATCTATTGAGATGATCGTGTGATTTTTGTTTTAAATTCTGTTATGCGGTATATCACATTTATTGACTTACATATGTTAAACCATCCCTGCATCCCTGGTATGAAACCCACTTGATCATAGTGCATTATCTTCTTGATATGTTGTTGGATTTGGTTAGCTAGTATTTTATTAAGGATTTTAGCATCTACGTTCATCAAAGATACTGGTGGATAGTTTTCTTTTTTGGTTTTCTCCTTTCCTAGTTTTGGTATTAGGGTGATGCTGGCTTTATAGACTGAATTAGGGAGGGTTCTTTCTTTCTCTATCTTGTGGAATAATGTCAAAAAGATTGGTACCAATTCTTCTTTGAATGTCTGGTAGAATTCTGCTATAAATGTCTCTGGTCCTGGCCTTTTTGTGTTGGTAATTATTTAATTTCCATTTCAATCTCACTGCTTGTTATTAGTCTGTTCAGGGTATGTAATTCTTTCTGATTTAAGCTAGGAAGGTTGTATTCTTCTAGGAATTTATCCATCTCATCTAGGTTTTCTAGTTCATGAGCATAAAGGTGTTCATAGTAGAGTTGGATGATCTTTTGTATTTCTGTGGTGTCAGTTGTAATATTTCCTGTTATGTTTCTTAGTGAGGTTATTTGGATTTTCTGTCTTCTTTTCTTGGTAAATCTTGCTAATAGTCTGTCAATATTATTTATCTTTTCAAAGAACCAGCTTTTTGTTTCATTTATCTTCTGTATTTTTTTTGTTTCAATTTCATTTTGTTCTGCTCTGGTCTTGGTTATTTCCTTTCTTCTGCTGGGTTTGGGTTTGGTTTGCTCTTTTTTCTCTAGTTCCTTGAAGTGTGACCTTAGATCACCTGTTTGTGCTCTTTCAAACTTTTTGATGTAAGCATTTAGGGCTATGAATTTTCCTCTTATCACTGCCTTTACTGTATCCCAGAGGTTTCGATAGGTTGTGTCATTATTGTCATTCAGCTTGAAGAATTTTTAAATTTCCATCTTGATTTCATTTTTGACCCAATGCTCATCCAGGAGCAGGTTACTTAATTTCTATGTATTTGCATGGTTTTGAAGGTTCCTTTGGAGTTGATTTCCAGTTTTATTCCCCTGTGGTTTGAGACAGTGCTTGATATAATTTCAATTTTCTTAAATTTATTGAGGCTCGTTTGATGGCCTATCATATGGTCTATCTTGGAGAAAGTTTCATGTGCTGTTGAATAGAATGTGTATTCTGTGGTTGTTGGATAAAATGTTCTGTATATATTTGTTAAGTCCATTTGTTCCAAGGTGTAGTTTAAATTCATTGTTTCTTTGTTGACTTTCTGTCTTGATGACCTGTCTAGTGCTGTCAGTGGAGTATTGAAGTCCCCCACTATTATTGTGTTGCTGTCTATCTCGTTTCTTAGGTCTATTAGTAATTGTTTTATAAATTTGGGAGCTCCAGTGTTAGGTGAATATATGTTTAGGATTGTGATATCTTCCTGTTGGACAAGGCTTTTTACCATTAAATAATGTCCCTCTTTGTCTCTTTTAACCACTGTTGCTTTAAAGTTTGTTTTGTCTAAAATAAGAATAGCTACCCCTGCTCGCTTTTGGTGTCTATTTGCATGAAATGTCTTTTTTCACCCCTTTAAGTTTATGTGAGTCTTCATGTGTTAGGTGAGTCTCCTGAAGACAGTAGATGGTTAGTGAGTTCTTTTCCACTCTGTGTTTCTTTATTTTTTTAAGTGGAGCATTTAGGCCATTTACGTTCAATGTTAGTATTGAAATGTGAGGTACCATTGCTTTCATCATGATCTTTTTTGGATGTGTACTTTGTGTGTGTGTGTTTTTTTTTCTTTTTAACTGGTATTTTTGTTTTATAGGTCCTGTGTGATTTATGCTTTAAAGCTATTCTGTTTTGACGTGTTTCCAGGATTTGTTTTTTCAAGATTTAGAGCTCCTTTTAGCAGTTCTTATAGTGGTGGCTTGGTAATGGTGAATTCTCTCAGCATTTGTTTGTCTGAAAAGAACTGTATCTTTCCTTCATGTATGATGCTTAGTTTTGCTGGATACAAAATTCTTGGCTGGTAATTGTTTTGTTTGAAGAGATTGAAGTAGGTCCTCAATCCTTTCTAGCTTGCAAAGAATCTGCTGTTAATATGATAGGTTTTCCTTTATAGGTTACCTAGTACTTCTGTCTCACAGCTCTTAAGATTTTTTCCTTCATTTTAACTTTGGATAACCTGATGACAATGTGCCTAGGTGAAGATCTTTTTGCAATGAATTTCCCAGGTGTTTATTTTGCTTCTTGTATTTGGATGTCTAGGTCTTTTGCAAGGCCAGGGAAATTTTCCTGGATTATTCCCCCAAATATGTTTTCCAGGTTTTTAGAAGTCTCTTCTTCCTCAGGAACACCAATTATTCTTAGGTTTGGTCGTTTAACATAATCCCACACTTCTTGGAGGCTTTGTTCATATTTTCTTATTCTTTTTTCTTTGTCTTTGTTGGATTGCATTAATTTGAAGACCTTGTCTTTGAGCTCTGAATTTCTTTCTTCTACTAGTTCAATTCTATCACTAAGATTTTGCAGAGCATTTTGCATTTCTAAAAGTGTATCCAAAGCTTCCTGAATTTTTGATTTTTTTTCCTTTAAGCTATCTATTTCCTTGAATATTTCTCCTTTTACTTCTTGTATAATTTTGTGGATTTCCTTGCACTGGGCTTAGCTTTCTCTGGTCTCTCCCTGATTAGCTTAATAACTAACCTCCTGAATTCTCTTTCAGGTAAATCAGGGATTTCTTTTTGGTTTGGATCCATTGCTGGTGAACAAATGTGATTTTTTGGGGGTGTTGAAGAGCCTTGTTTTGTCGTATTATGAGGGTTGCTTTTCTGGTTCCTTGGGTAGGCTCTGTTAGAGGGAAGGCCTAGGTCTGAAGGTTGTTGTTCAGATTCTTTTGTCCCATAGAGTGTTTGATGTAATACTCTCCCCCTTTTCCTATGGATGGGGCTTCCTGTGAGCCAGACTGTAGTGATAATTGTCTCTCTTCTGGGTCTAGCCACACAGCGAGTCTACCTGGTTCTGGGCTGGTACTGGGGGTTGTCTGCACAGAGTCCCCGGTGTGAACTGTCTATGGTTCTCTCAGCCATGGATACCAGTGCCTGTTCTGGTGGAGGTGGTGGATGGTGCAATGGACTCTGTGAGGGTCCTTAGCTTTGGTGGTATAATTCTCTATTTTTGTCCTGGTTGGCCTCCTGCCAGGAGGTGGTGCTTTCCAGAAAGCATCAGCTATGGTAGCGTGGAGAGAGACTAGTGGTGGGTGAGGCCCTAGAACTCCCAAGATCATATGACTTTTGTCTTCCACTACCAGGGTGGATAGGGAAGGACCATCAGGTGGAAGTAGGGCTAGGTCTGTCTGAGCTCAGACTCTCCTTGTGTGGGTCTTGCTGTGGCTGCTGTTGGGGGGCAGAGTGAGATTCCCAGGTCACTGGAATTGTGTACCTAGGAAGATTATGGCTGCCTCTGATGAGTCATGCAGGTTGTCAGGGAAGTCGAGGAAAGACCACAGTCACAGGCCTCACCCAGCTCCCATGCAAACCAGATGGCTAGTCTCATTCCCACTGTGCACCCTCCTCGCCCCCAACCGCCCCAAGTCTGTTTGGAGGCAGAGGGCATGACAGGCTTGAAAACTTGCCTGAGGCTATCTGCCTCTCAGCTGCCAAAGAAAAGGGCTTTAGTTCTTCCCCTGCCTGTGAAGTCTGCACGTGGGATTTGCTCCCTCCCGCAAGTTCTGGCCAGGGGGCTTCTCACACCATTCAAACTGTTACAAATCTCAGCTAGAGAATTCCTTCTCCCTGTGGAGTTTTACCACCTAGTCCTCTGGCCACCCTCCCGATGGATCCCTGTGGGGCCAGACAGTAATGGACTGCTTGGGGACCCAGCGAGCTCCCAGGGCCTTTCAGCTCCTTCCTCTACCCCTCTATTTCACTTGGCTCTCTAACTTGACTCAGCTCCAAGTAAAGCCTGAAACTTCTCCCACAAACAGACCTTCAGCTTCTCCAATGGGGGTGTGTGTTCGGGAGTGGAAGATCTCCCTTTTGCACTTCTGCAGTTGGGACACTCACAGGATTTGGGGTGTCTCCCAGGTTCTGCAGGAGCAGTCCAATTCCTTTAGAGGGTCTGTGGGTCCTCTTGGGATTGCTGGTTTGTTCTTGCACTAGATATGGAGCTAAAATTCACAGTGCAAGCCTCCGCAAGCTGGTCTGTCCGGAGCTGCAATCTAGTCCTGCCACCTGTCCGCCATGATCCTCTGAAATCCCCAATTACTTAGCTTTCTGTTAAAGTAAAAAGGCTTTCAGTTTCTGGATGGAGTTAAGAAGTAAAGTATATTTGAAAAAGAAGACAAATACTAATGGAGTTATAAAAGTTTCTATTTTTTTAGAAATAGGAAACAAGAAAGAAATCCAAATGTCTTAGTCCAAGTTTACATGGGACATTTAGTGATTGGTTCATCCAAAATCATGATGGTTTTTTTTTTTTTTTTGCCACATCTACATAACAATGTTTAATCTTATCTAAAAGATGTCTAGAAATATAAATTCTGTGTGAAACAGTACAGTATAATGGAAATAACATTCTATTTGTAGTCAGATATATTAGGTTCCAATTTTGCTTGTGCAACTTTGGAAAAGTCACTTGGTATGTCTGGGCTTTTCCCTTTTATCTGCAAAATGAAATGTTTGTCTATGTGAGCATTCATGGAACTTTCATGGAAAAATACCATAAATGTATCTCAGATGGAAAGGGAGGTGTTGTTGGTGGGAGACACCACTGACATCTCTGACCTTTTACAGGAAAACACAGACAGTATGAAGGTAGTATATTCCTCGACTTGGAGTTGACATCTAAATAACATAACATTCAGAATAATTTGCTTATTGTCCTTGAGTTTCAGCCAGAAGATGAAATAGTTTTCCTCTTAAATCCTCATTTTCTTCAAAGAATCCCTGAAGCTTCCTAGAATTTATATTAAGATGAAATATATTTATATTTATATGCAGATAACCTACACTAATTTTGGTAGCTGAATACTTCTGCTAACAATAGGAGGTATGTTATTTATTCACAAGTAGTATCAAACTTTTGTTAAAATGCTACTTGTAAGTGCAGAGCTGTGGTCATTAGGATAAACCCATCTGCAACAAAATACCCCGCTTGTGATCAGAATAAATTGTTATGCAGTGAGAAGGATGACCATGGAGTGACTCCCATTGTGCTATTGTAGAAAAAAAAAAAGATAAACAACTTAAGGCTATAAATACCTGGCTATCAAGGGGGCAATTACTTAAATAAGTTTAAATGTATTTATGCATTTGCTAGGTTGATATCATGCTGGTACGTCATTTTTCTAAAACTGGCTTTAAATTTTCTAATTTAAGATAGAAGCCAAGCTGCTGCTATGTCACAATGTATAATTATTGGACAGCCAGCAGCGATTTTTAAAGCAATTTTCACACAATTTCTGAGACTAGTGTCATACCTTGTTAGTTTGAATTAGTTTATGAAAGTTATTTATATACCAGACACCTTAAATTAATGAGATGCAGCATTCTATTAATAAATTAGGCCTGGGAATTTAAATTTGCAAAGATGATATAGCTACAAATAGGTATTTTCAACAAAGATAAAAATATTTAGATTTTTATTTTCTTTTGTAAAAAGCCACTTATTATTTTCCCTCTTTTATGTCTTTTCATTAGGACCTAAAGCTCAGCTTCCAATATCCACTGGGAAACAGGTAGCATGATTTAGGGTTAGCTTCCTCATAGCCTCTTCCCTGTTATCTCTTGCTCTCAACCTCAACCGAAGTCAATTCTATCATTGTCTCCCATGCTGTTTCCTTCCTTCTCACTTTGTGACTTCATTTCTCAACACAACTTTCAAGTAACACTTAGCTGGGGCTTTGGGGTTACCAGAAGAACCCCTTCCTCATTTCTTCCCTCCATGCACACATCCTAAGCAATATAAGAAGGGACAAATGAGAAGAGTAATCTTAATATCCGTATTATTTGTTAAGTATTCTTATTTATATATTTTCTCTTCTTTTTGTTTTTTGAGACTGAATTTTCTCTTGTTGCCCAGACTGGAGTGCAGTGGCATGATCTCCACTCTCTGCAACCTCTGCCTCCTGGGTTCTAGCGATTCTCCTGCCTCAGCCTCTTGAGTAGCTGGGATTACAGGTGTGAGCCACCACGCTTGGCTAATTTTGTATTTTTAGTAGAGATGGGGTTTCATCATGTTGGTCAGGCTGGTCTTGAACTCCTGACGTCAGGTGATCCACCCACCTTGACCTCCCGAAGTGCTGGGATTACAGGCGTGAGCCACCACACCTGGCCATTTTTTCTCTTCTTAAAGAATACCTCCGACCAGACAGTAGTAGGTTGGTCCACTGAGAATCCAGGCAAAAAAATGAAGCCAAGGTGGAATCATGGCAGCACAGACAGACCTTAGGGTTTAGACAAGCTGCATGGTCAGTAGGCAGGGATGCGGACAGAGTGAGATAAATAAAAGCTTGCTAATAAGCAGAATATACAGACAAAGAAGACTCGGGTTTGGTGAGCCAGCAAAATCTGAGCGGAAATAAGGAAAAGCAAGCTGGAGCCAGTGTTTTTTTGTTTTTTTTTTTTCCAGCCAGCACCAAGGACAACTCCCAGAGACCCATCTGAGCACAGGTGTTTGTCCTGGCAATTGCCTCTGGCAGCTCAGGTACGGGCAGTGGTAGGAGTTCTTGGTCCAGTAACTATGAGTTGCTATTATGCCAATGACATAGTACCACACTCTGAAGTGGATCTGAAGTGAATCATAGCTAGTTGATGCTTCTTTGTATGCATTTTAGAAGTCAGCAGTCAATATACTATAACTTGTGCATGACTTGCAGTTTTATTGTTGAACAATTAAGCCTAGCTTAAAGGGCTGGAAAGGTATGATAATATCTGGTAGACCTCTATGGAAATTGGAAGGCAGTAAATCATGATGGTTAAAAGCACAGGCATTTTTGGCTTTGAATACAAGCTCTACTTTCTAGTTTTCTGAATCACTGAATCTTTCTAAGGCACAATGTCTATATCATGAGCATACTCCAGTAACACATGGATAATAATAGTACTGACACTATATATTGTTGAGACGATTAAATGTTAATTATTACTATACTAAAGCTTACAGTAGGATGTGATATTTACTATATAATGCTACTTATTCCATCAAAAATTTCAAAACTGGCCACACCATCACATGGTACTTAAGATCCTGGTGAATGTCTTAAGCCTGCTAGGCTTATATAAAAGGTTTTACAAAAGTTATTTTTTGTGTCAGAGAAATGTGATAAAACCTCTATGTTTTCCCTGAATGAAAATCTCTCTTAAAAATACTTTATATTACAAATTTAAAATCAGGACTGCAAATCTAGAGGTATAGATGTACCTGAATCCTTTGTGACCAAAGCTAATTGGCAGCTTCAACTTAGGGATGTGTACAGTAATCTCAGGTTAATTTCTTTCAGTCTTGGATGCTTCTTAATCACATAAGGAAATGACCTGAAACAACGCTATCTGAGTCTACTGACCAGTAGTAGGATAAAGGTATTCGAGTAAGTTGGGTGGAAATAGTAGCCAGTTTGCTATAAAAGCTCATACATTTCAATCACTAGTTGTGTGACCCTGTGGAGTGTGTGTGAAAGAGAGAGAGAGAGAAAGAAAGAGAGAATTTCCTTTTTTTGCTGATACAGAGCACACAATTCGTGATGTTATTTTGAATGCCCACAATATATTTTTATTTTATTATTATTATTTTTTAGAGATGGGGGCCTCACTATGTTGCCTCGGCTGGTCCTGAACTCCTGGGCTCAAGCGATCCTCCCCCCTTGGCCTCCCAAAGTGCTGGGATTACAGGCGTGAGTCACTTCACTGCACCCAGCCCTGAATGCTCACAATATAAAACCCATTGCTTAGGGTGCAGGTAGGCTTCAGATATCTTAGGGAGAGAGTATTGTATAGTGGAGAATTGTCAGGATTGTTTTGAAAACAGAATAGCTGGTTTGAATTTCAGAACAGAGGCTTACTTCACGTGGGGCAAGTCACCAAACTTCCTTGAACCTCTGATACCTCTTCAGTAAAATGTAGATAATATTTATTTTGAGGGTTGTTATAAAATTCAGAGATGGCATAAAGTAGACATTCAATTAATGTCAGATATTATATTTATTAAATTAATGTACTAATTCAGCCAGTTATTAGTACTAAATTTGTTTGTAATAAAATTTCTTCTTTTGTGATTTTGCCAAAGGTTAACATTATTCTTTAAAACATTCTGCTTAAATGACAGTTTAAGCTTTTAAAATTAAAAATGTTTTTAGAGCCTGGTTTATTTCATGTGAATATATTCTACTGCACATTTCCTTACTTTTTGGTGATTTAACATTATCAAGGGATACGAGGCAATGGATATATTAACTAACTTGATTTAATCATTCTATAATGCATACATATAAAAACATCACATTGTATTCCATAAATATATACAATGCTTCCTTTGTCAACTAAAACAATTTAAAACAATTTTAATAGTTTTTTCAGATATTTCCGTGAACAATGTTCATACTTTATTGCTTTTTCAGATCATGTGACAATACACATTTGTACCTGAAGATTGAAAAGCCTACATGGCTGTTGAATTTAAACAGCCTTTTGTTTTCATTAACTTTTACATCTCTGTATTATCATGTTTAAAATGAACTACTTCATCCCAGAGAAAACACATTTTCCTTGGTGAGATGAATCACCATTGACTGATTCATCTCCATCTCAGGGCGGAAGCTCGGTCTAGTGGTTCAAGCTGTGAGGTGTGAGTCAGTTGTTCTGGTTCTATTCCCTTTTTGGCTCTTCAACAGTTGGTTAAATCCCCGTCCAAAGGAGATGGTACCTCCCGATGTATACTGCACAGAGGGACTGTCAGACAAGATAAATTTGTCCAAGGAAGAGTATAGAATGGGATGATGGGGAAAGTGAAAAAACATCAGTCCTCCATTTAAAGCAATGCATTTGGTATTCATCTTTTCCCTTGGATCAGTGTTGGCTTCATGGTTTAGTGGTAAATCAGAAGTGGTTGGATAATGGGGCTTCAATTGCAGACCAGGGGAGATAATTACCTGTATAGCCTCTTCTCCAATAGTGACACTGGAATGACTGTAAAGGAAATGGGGATTGATTGCCACCCAGAAGATAGGAGTCCTCTGAAAACTTTTATTACAGTGGTGTTTTACTTTAAAACACCATTTAACTGAAGATTTTCTCAGTATGGTTTTATTCTCTGACAGAAAGGGTACACAGGGCTAACAACAAACACATCGTTAGTACTTTATATTACTCAGTAAACTTTCAGTTCTAAACAGGCTATAGATTTTATATTTAGCATATAGAGTAAGGAGATCTTTAAAGCAAGCTGCAGTGGTGTCATATCATTGTACAGTTATTTTAAAATAATCCATAAAAAGAAGAGATTTTATTTAAGAATCTATCAGTAGATTACAAATTCAGCATTAGCATAAGCCAATCATCTATTTATTAAATAAAAGTATGCTAAAGCACTGTTGTAAGTTTCATGGTTCAATATGTTGCTTACTTAAAAGTATAGGCCAACCATTGGGCATCAGCTTGTGTATGTCTACTTTTGTGTCATATTATTGTTAAATTTTTCTCCAAACCTGGACCCCTTGGATGTTTAAAATGAACATTTTTTTCCTCATGGTACTTTCTCCATCTGTGCTCTTTGTGAGGGGATGCTCACCAGGGCCTTGAATTTTTATTGTGTCTTAGTTTGAAATTACGTAGAAGATACCAAGACAAGGATTTGAGTGCAAGCTGTTTATTTGGGAGGCGATTCCAGGGAACACTGGTAGGGGACTGAGGAAGGAGGACAGAACAGGGGAGGAAGGCAATCGTGTTGTCAAGCAAGTTACTATGGTGTGATTGTTTCATCCCACGGGGATCTCTGGGCTGCATGGAGAACATGGAGTTACCCTCACAGAGCGGCAGGGAAGCTGAGGCATTTATCCTCATCCAACAGTGGCCCAGGGCTATTTCTGGGGGCAGTACTTCACTTCCAGCTTGCCCTTGCCAAGGTCCAGCAAGAAAAATGCTCTCAGACAAGAAGACACTGGTGTTCCTGGTAAGCAGGCTTCAACATGTAGGTGGAGGTGGGTGCCAGGGGTTATGAGCAGGCATCGAGAGTATTTGTCACACACTCTTTCCTTCCTAGTTATTTGTTTTTCTGGTAGACATTTTTCTCAGTTCTTTGGTATCTGTCTTGCTTCTTTCTTTTCCCATGGCAAAATATTGCAATATTAATGGTGAAATATACATGACAAAATTTACCATATTAACCATTTTCAGTGTACAGTTCAGTGGCATTAAGTACATTTACGTTGTTGTGCAACCATCACTACCATCCATCTCCAGAATGTTTTCATCTTGCAAAACTGAAACTCTGTACCCGTTAAACAATAACTCCCCCATATCCCCTTCTCTCCAAGGCAGTCACTTTTCTGTTTTCTGTCTCTAAGAGTCTAACTACTCTAGTACTGCATGTAAGTGGAATCATATAATATTTGTCTTTTTGTATCTGTCTTATTTCACTTAGCCTATCTTCAACGTTCATCCATATTCTAGGATGTGTCAGAATTTCCTTCCTTTTTAAGGCTGAATACTATTGCATTGTATGCAGATACCACATTTTATTTATCCATTCATCTATTGATAGGCACTTGTGTTGTTTCCACCTTTTGATATTGTAAATAATGCTCCTTTGAACATCGGTGTACACATATCGGTTCAAGTTTTTGCTTTCAATTCTTTTGGGTATAAACCCAGACTTGGAATCATAGAGTAATTCTATTTTTAACTTTTTGAGGAACTGCTATACTCTTTTCCACAGCATCTGTACCATTTTATATTCACACCAGCAATGCACAGGAATTCCAGTTTCTCCACAACCCTCATCAATAGTTTTGTTTTTCGATAATATGCAAATGGATATGAAGTGTTACTCTGTTTCTTATAACTTACTTTAACCTTAATTTATCTTTGTTCTTTAAACATGTTCCGTTCATACCAAAGCATGCCTTAAAATATTTGTGTAAAATTTAGTTGAGCCCAAATGCTGTTTTAGGACAAAATTTACTTATTCTGTCATAAATTGTCACATCATTTTAGAAAATTTGGAAAGTATAAACACGTACAAAACAGATAAAAATTTCACTTATAATTTTATGAATTAAATACAACTGATGGAAAGGATAATTTAATAATTTATTCAACAAATACTTAGATGATGGTGACTTTTAAAGCTTGGGCTCTAAAGTCAGGCACTGTAGTTAAATCCCAACTCAATACATGGCTGACTTTGGGAAAGTTATGTGACCTTTCAAAACCTCAATTTATATACCCATAAAGTGGAATAATAACAATAACTTAAAGTTGTGGGGATTAAATATGCACTATGCAATGGTGAGCAAAGATAGACCCAAGGCCTACCTGTGTATAATAGTCTAATGAGGAAAGAGATATTATTAAAGAGATCACTAGATCACTGTAATTAATATATAATCGCAAACTAAGAAAAGTTCTGGGAAAAAATAAAAAAATTATTCTCCGTTTAGTTTAAAAAGGCCTGACCTAGTCAGGCATTTCAGAAGGCTTCCTTAGGAAGTGGTGTTTGGAAGGATCTGAAGATTGAGAAGGAATTACATGAATAAATAAATTGACATAAGGCTTGTTGTCGGGAGTATTGTAGACAGAACAGTTTTATAATGGAAGAGAGTAGAAAATACAGGAAATGGCATTACATTCAATCTTGGGGATTCAGAAAATGATTTATAGAAGAAGAGTATTGAGTTAATTTTTAAGGAGAAGGAAGATTTTGCTAGATAGAAATTTGAGGAAGCAGGCAGTGCACTCCAGGCAGAAGGAACACTTCAGAGGCTTTCTTTCCACTCCATAGAAGTCTGCCTATCATTTGTGTAGTGGGAAAGGGTAGCAGTGATATGTTAAGATGGAGAAGTAGGCAGACGCCTAACAATGAGACATGTCAGAACCATGTAGAACTTAGACTTTTATCTGTGAGCAATGGGAAACTATTTGAAGGAATCATGGAGGAATAGGACCAGATTTGCATTTTTGAAATATCACTCTGCAGTAAATGTGAAAAATGGATTGGGAGTTGAAGTGAGTTTGGAAGTAGGGAAACCAATAAAGGGAATAGGGCAATTATTTTGATAGTCCTTTCAGAAAATGACAAGGACCTGAGGTAGAGTTGTGACTGTGGGGATGAGCAGACGGGAGAGTTTTGAGAGATTGAGAATTAGAATAAAGCGTTATGACCCATGGGAGGTGGACGATGAGGAAGAGGAATGCAGAATAAGGCAGGCTTTCTGTCTTGGTGACTGGAAAGATTGAAAATATGAAGTAAGCACGGCCTGCTTTTTTCTTTTTGAAAGTAGTGGGGAAAATGGAGACAAAGGATTTCAGTTTGGATACGTTGACTATTAGGCGGTTGAAGGTTCTATGCCAATGTGGAGGTAATCAGAATTTTCTGGGCTGGAAATGCAAATCTGAGAGATATCAGTACATAGATGGCAGTTGAAGCCCATAAGATGTTTTTTCTTGCTCTTCTCCTCTTCTCAATGCGAACATCTTATACATTGTGTTTCAGCTGAAAAGTTACTTCCCCCAGCAGGCTTTCTGTCTGTCATCCCAGAGTAGGTTAGGTGCTCTCCTCACACACTGAGCTGAGCCTTATGGATACTCAGCACTCTCCTTAAATGTTTGTCTTCCCAGCAGCAACAGTGAGGGCAGGGACTGTCCCTTCTGGGTATCCAATGCCTAGCAGACTGCTTGACACACGGGAGACTAACATATATTAAGTAATACATGATGATTGATTGATTGAAGAAATCAATGAAAAAGATTGTTCAGGGAAAATGAGTGCAGTGAAAGGAAAAACTCAGTGTCAAATTGGGAGGGAGATTAAATAAGATGGTCTTTTAAAGTGTCTTTTAAGAGGAAATTTCTGATCTTCATCACTGATGTTTATTGTATTTCCTTTTGACCTTTTTATTGGTATGTAGTTAAAAAAACTCAACATAGTTATTCCAGATTATAAAAAATGTATTATTTCCCACTTAATATTTTAACGAGCATTTTTCTCATTGTTGAAATGCCTGTATTTTTAATTTAGGTTTTCTTTTATTTTTATAGGTTAAGCAGTAACTTTGTAGGCATTTTTTGCTATATAGCAGTGAATTTTATTCATACAGGGATGGTTTCAGAATTACCATCACCTTGTCCTTACACACTTGCTCCTTCACATGTACAGAGTCATTTAACGATGTGACGTTACATATAAGATTCAGATGTCAACCTTTTGGAGCCCATCATAGGGTGGAAGAGACAGACATGCACACAATTAATTAAAAAAGAATAAAAAGTATTCTAACAGTAGTCTATCCTAAGTACTATGAGTCTAAAGTTAGATGCCTGCCATCAGGATGATATTTTAAAAATTAAAGGCAGGTATGTTCTTTTTTTACATAATATAACATTTAGTTTTGAATGGGTAATAATCTTTTTTTAATGCCCTTAACTGTAAGCTTCAGACCATAAGTTTTCTTACCCCTGTGCTTACAAGGAAGGGAAACTGGGGTTTATTAATTAACTGTGATGTGCCTGGTGCTGTACTAAGTGAAATTATTCATATCATTTACTTTTTAAATGTAAGTGTAGGCTCATATATGTTTATTTTCTGTTAATACTTTGGGTTATAAATTAGTACTACATTACTTATTTTGTTGCTTAAATTTTTCTGGCTTTGGCCATTCAGGGTTCTTTCAGGTTGGCTCCACAGTCTCCTTAACATGCCCCCATCCTTTTTTCATTTTTTTTTTTAATTCAACTTTAATTTTAGATTCATGGTGTACACAGGCAGGTTTGTTATCTGAGTATATTGCATGATGCTGAGGTTTGGGGTACAAATGATCCCATCATCCAGATACTGAGCATGGTACCCAATAGTTAGTTTTCAACTTTTACTCCCATCCCAACTTTCCCCCCAGTCCCCAGTGTCTATTGTTGCCATCTTTATTTCCATGAGTATCCAATGTTTAGCTTCCACTTATAAGTGAGAACATGCGGTATTTGGTTTTCTGTTCCTGCATTGATTCACCTAAGTTAATGGCTCCAGCTGCATCCATATTGCTACAAAGGACATGGTTTCATCCTTTTTTATGGCTGTGTGGTATTTCATGGTGTATGTGTACCACATTTTCTTTATCCAATCTACCACTGATGAAAACCTAGGCTGATTCCATGACTTTGCTATGGTAAATAGCACTGTGATAAACATGTGAGTGCCTGTGTCTTTTTGGTAGAAAAATTTGTTTTCTTTTGGATATATACCCTGTAATGGGATTGCTGGGTTAGATGGTAATTTTGTTTTAATTTCTTTGAGAAATTTCCAAACTGCTTTCCACAGTGGCTGAACTAATTTACATTCCCACCAACAGTGTATAAGCATTCTATTTACTTTGCAGCCTCACCAGCATCTGTTGTTTTTAGACTTTTTAATCATAGCCATACTGACTGGTGTGAGATAGTATCTCTTTATGGTTCTGATTTGTGTTTCTCTGATGATTAGTGATGCTGAGCATTTTATTTATATATTTGTTGTTGTCAACGTGTATGTCTTTCGAGAAGCATCTGTTCATGTCTTTTGCCCATTTTTAATGGGGTTATTTGTTTTCTTATTCAATTGTTAAGTTTCCTTTTAGATTCTGGATGTTAGACCTTTGTTAGATGCTTATCATGAATTATGTTGACTAATTGCTTTTCTCCCAACACTTAGCAGAATAGGGTCTCTAAGGCAAAAAGGGAATAAAGAAGTAGCTCAAACGGAACATTTTGGAAGCTGGGGTAGAGGGCATGTCGTGGAGCAAGCATCAGATGGCACTGTTGGCTCTGAAGAGGGATGTGGGGGCCTGGGCATTCCAGCTGCAGAGGCTGGAGGGGAGTGCCAGGAGGAGGGTATCTTGAGGCCAACAGCACCCCTCCTTTGTAACATCCCGTGGTGTCAACTGACAGCATAGTGATTCTTAAAGAAAACTAGGACCTTGAAACGTGACTTGTAGATGTAGAACATCCATATATAATATGTTCATGTCCAATGAAGCTGTTAATTTTTCCATGCCAGTGTTAAAATGCTATGACTTAGAAAATGACACTTGTAGATAACCTCATACTTTCTTTTTACGAATAGTTTTACCCTCTTCCTCTCCTCTCCTCACTAAGTCTTTTCCCAGATCTATTACATGAGATAAAAACAACTGACTTGAGTCCCAATTCTCTTTAAATGCCTTGTGGCAGCAGTAGTGAGAGATAATGAACACCCCTAAACTGTTTCCAGTTAAAGGAAGGAAGAATATGATAGCACTTGAGTTGTGTTCTTCAGTTGTTTTTCATATGTATATCTGATCTTCTCAACCAAGGTAGTGGTTTCTTTCTCTGCCTCTCACTGAGCATGTCACCGGAGTGCTATGTATAGAGTAAGGCCTTAATAAATATGGGTTCATTTGACAGGAGCAGGAGCCAGGGGCTGAGCTGATCTCACAGTGTAATGTCAGCTCCTGAATAATTGAGCATGGTTTGTGTGATTAATGTATTTATGTATTCGGCTGGTATTAGCAATATCCTCCCTGCCACTTTCCTGCCTGTGTCTGTCATCTGTCAGCCATGCATTTGTAGAAAGACTCTATAATGGGTGCTTGTTAATAAAACAAGCAGGAGAAGGCATATGCTGAAATAAAGGTGTTAGGGAGTTATTGATTTGAAAATATTTAAACAATTCATGTACATGTTCTGCTTCACAGGTATACATGGAATGTATATATAGACCATCAACAGTTTCTCAGTACCAACAGCTGAGATTTAAAAACGATATCATCATGAGATGGTAAATTGACCAGAAACTATATCAGCCAAGGCTGGCTTTTGTTGCAGTTGTTATGTTTCTTAGGAATGTAACACACAGTTAGTAAAAAAAAGGTCTCCATTCAAGGTCATAAATGATGTCTTATTTAATGGAAATGCATTGTGAAAAGCAATAAGCAATGATTTCCTGTTAACTACAATGATCCCAGCTGGAAAACATCACTAGAAGAAATTATAAGTAACTCTTCTTTAGTTACTAGGAAGAGAGACAAAACATTTTCTTGGATGACTGTTTCTATATTTTTCAATCCCAGGAGGTGGAAGCAGGGGTACAGCCAATTAGGATTATTCAGTTTTTTACATGCACACTAATATAAAAGAATCTTGTTGGTCAGATCCACTTAGATTTAGCTAGATTATTTACAACAATACCTAACAAGATACTCAAGGCAGCACCTTTTAGCAAAAGGGTTTGTATGAGAATTGCTTGATTCACATGCATTGTGGAGGATAATAAGTAATGTCTATGAAGCAAATATAGTAATCTATGCTTACACTGTGAGCTTTTTAAACCACATCTAGAAATTTGGCATCTGTCCGCTGGCCAGAAGTAGTTAGTCATCCCTAATGGAGCCCATGTTGTTTTGTTGGTGCAGTTCTCTGGGGTTCTACTTTATCCTGATTTCTGGATCCATTCCACAATGTCTTGATCTATTTCTTCTGAAACACTGGCTGCTGGACTCTAGAGAATTGTGGTTCTTGTTGCTAGGAAAATTGTCGGGATTTTAATATTCTCACTGTGGGTTTTTTTTGGGGCAAGTCCTTACTGCTACAGGCCTTGCTAAACCCACCCTTCTAGGTTTATTGTGGGGACTGTCCTTGCCTTTGCTGGTGTCTTTCTATACTCCATCCTCAGCTATCTGGAGTGTCTTCTATTCATGCACTTGTGGAATAGAAGGGGTAATATTTAGTTCCTATGTAGAAGAAAATTTTTTTGCAGAGAAAGATTTGCTGGAAATATCATATGGAAGACTAGCTCCTTCAGAAAATATTTCTGACTTAGTCTGAGATCTGGGAACAGGGACTCCTAGGTTTCTTTACTTTTGCACATTCATAATCATAGCTATGCTATGCTACTAGGATCAAAGGACCTTTCAGCAATCCTGTCAGTCAAGCTACTTAATGTGTGAGTTACATTTTCTAATAAGATATATTTTATTCAACCTTGTTCATTCATTCAATTTTAGGGTTACAGTTCTAAAAGCTTCCCCTTCTTGTGACTCCTAGCTCCTTCTGCAATTTCACCATTCAACTCAATATTGGACCAAGATGGATGCTTGACTCAAAGGCACTAAATGCATTCACTGGCTACAGACAGTCAGATTCTCTTTCTGAGAACTTAAGGGATTCAGAAGAATCATTTCGTAGTGACCAGTGGCTGTACATATAGCTACAAAGACTTCACGCTAGTTGTTATGTTGGAACTTTGGTTGGCTTATTATTGGTCAGATTCCAACTGCAATAAAATGACCCAAAGAGTCTGGTATTATGATTGGTACAGTAAGTGATTCATTTCTACACCAGAAATAGGGAATAGAAAACAACAATAAATGTCACCGCACACTTGCTACTATTAGAGAATTTGATGTATTATTTACCTGTCTATTTACTGACTTTTCTTCCCTGTGTTAACAGTTGTAAGTCAAAGAGGCTAAAGTTATTTGAGTAAATAACCTGAGTTTTTTAGATGCAAGAATCATGTACTCATTTCTAGAAAAATGACAAAGAAGTCTCAAGGTAGGCTAGTTTTGCAATATGCTTAAATTGAAACTGGACAGCCACCTAGCATTATAAAGGAATTTTGCTAAGCTCATCTATTGCTTGAGAGAAATGAGCTGCAGGAAAATGAAAAGGCACTGGGAGTCTTTGAAACAGCAGATCATTTGGAAAAGGAACACCAGGTCAGTTTGGAAGAACGTCTTGGGTAGATCATCACTTTCACTTGATATCTAAATAGTAGTGCTGGCGGTCCTCTTCCTCAGGGCAGAAGGTAAATGCCTGAGGAATGGAAGGTTTCTATTCCCCTAAGAATGTGAAGACTTTATTCCTAGAGGCTCTGAACTTAAGTATGGTTAAATTAAATGGAGACAATAAAACTGAAGCCAAATGGGAGAGTCTCAAAAGGAAGAAATCTATTTTATGGGGGAAAATAATGGCTACCATTTATTGTGTGCCAATATGTTCTGAGAATGGTATTAGGCAACTTTAGATTATTTCTATCTTCACAGTAAATATGCAACATAGGTATTATTATGTCTATTTTACAGACAAATTAAGGCTTACAGAGATTGTCTCATTATTTGCTAGTAAATGGAATGAAAACCCAGACCTTTTGATTCCAATGAGAATCCTGAAAGAACCTCACTTTCTTAGGCGCTGGAGGATTTCTTGTACTTTGCAGTAAAATACAGAACAGAAGATAGATCATCTGTACTTTATTTTTGGATAAACGGGAAAGTATGTAACTAGGTCCTTAGATATATCCTAAAACAAACAATAACAAACAAACTAACCAACAAAAATACCATTTCTTGACTAACCTTCCTAATAGCTGATTTCATTATGCTTCAATCAAAAACATTCACTGAGCCAGTCCCCTATTGGAGGAAGTCTATACTATTTAGATTGGCATTCAAAATCCTTGGCCTGAGTGACCTCTGAAATTCTCAATATGATCCTGTCCTGTCCTGTCCTGTCCTGTCCCATCCTGTCCTATTCTGTCCTATCCTGTCCTGTCCTGTCCTGTCCTGTCCTGTCCTGTCCTATCCTATCCTATCCCACTTTTCTAGATGCTTCGCTAGAAAACCACTGCATTCAGATCTGTTTTTCTGCTTTTTCTCTTTTCTATTTCTTACCACCACCAGCCATCACCACAGCTTCCACTACCATCTTTGTGAAACATTCCTCATTTACTTCATTCTTGCCCAAGCTGGTGTGGCTATTCTGTGGCACAGCCAGTATTTAAATCCAATTTCATCTGATCCCGAAGCCTGTTCTTTCTGCTCTGTTTCAGGAGCTCTGCTTTTATTAAAGGATGCTGTTGAATTTTTTCTTGGATGATAGATATAGGTTTTGGTTTCCTGTTTTTATTTCCAGCACTTTCTACTGTTACATTCTGATATGTTTTCTTCCAAGTGACAGAAATAGTTTCCACCTACTGTCATGCCTAGCAGGGAGATTTCCTCAGGATTTTTGGATAGAGCTTAGAAGTGAAATTACTCTAAAAATATTAATTTGAGCCACTGGGGTAAGAGTCGTTCTAATGCAGAAGTCATATAAATGAAAGATATTTGCAAGTCTTACAGAAATAAAAATTTCTTACCTGCCTAAGTTAAAGAAAGTTAAGTTTAAGTTATACAAACACACTAGTGGCTTTAAGTGATATCTTATGTCAAGAACAACTTTTACTGTCTATGAGATTAGATAAGAAGCACTTGGAGTCAGAAAAACTTGTTTACACTCAAGTTTCTATTTATTTGTGTAATCCTGGAACAATTACCTCTGAGCTTCAATTTCCTGATTTTTAAGGTGGGGATAATATAACTAAGTAAGGTTCAAATGAAAATTCATGTGGAGCACATTGCGATTCATAAAACACAATATAAATATAAGGTGGAGTAATTATTATTGCTAGGAGATTTGAGAGAGAATATATGAGTCTATCTAAATGCAACTCACTTGCGTAAAAAGTTTGGCTGATTATCATACCCCTAAGGAATTATTACTGTCAGTTTTGTTTGAACAATTACTGTTTGATCAAGGAAAAATTATGAATCAATTTCAATAATACACATTATTATCAGCTTTCCCAAACTAATTTAGAGCACAGAGGTCCCTCAGTGTTCAGAACTCATAACATTCATTGTTTATAACCATGCTTCACAAAATTTGACTACACCTCAAAATCACAGGAAGAAATTAAAAAGGAATCCTGGATTCCATGCTTAGATACTGTGGATCCATGTTTTTCTTTTTAACTACCTGATGATCCAATTTACTAACCTGGTTTGGCATATACCACTGGTATATGCAAATCTTTTGATAGCCAGTGATGGTTTATCTTAGACATGGTCATTTTTCATGTTAAAAATGTTCTCAGTTACATTGTGAGCTCTGCATCTCCACATAAAGTGGCTTGCACTGAGTATTATTGCTGATGATGTTTACATAGGGAAAAGTACTGGATTCTTCACAGGCCACAAGTAGTGGTTTGTACATCAATTATTTGAAGAGATAATAGCAAATTTTTAATTATTCATGACACATACTTAGAAAACTTGGAACTTGAAGAAACTATAGAAATTATCTGGTTCGTTGTCTTTTTTTTTTTTTTTTTTTTTTTTTTCCTGGATAAGGAAACTTAGGGCAAGAGAAGTTAAAAGGCTCATCTAAGGTGACCATACTCGTCATCCAGGACTAGAATTCCCAGATCTTGTCTTTTTCCTTGATTCATGGTAATTGTAGAAGGCATAATAAAAGGGCACAAATAGACAAATCCCTAATCTTAGAAGGACCTCGATCTTCTCTTTTGCTAGAATTCTTAATAAGTGGCAAAATGCACAGAGTACTTAAAATTTTTTTCTCTTGAACAGCATATAGTAGATTGCTATGCAAGCATCTTCAAAATTCAATAGTCAAGGAAAAATAATTGGAATCAACAGTGTTCATATCCTCAATTTTTTTGTGTTTTTTTGGTTCTCCCATATATTACTCAGCATGGAAATTATTGCAATATTAATCCCCTCTAGTGTCATTAATGAGACCAATTCCTACTAAAGTGAACAAATTGGGTATTAGATGCATAATAAAGACCACACACAGAAGCAAAAGAAAATCTCAACCCTTCTAAATAAAATAGTTGAGGTTTCATGAATCCATACATAGGAAGAAATTTCTCTTGTATGAATTTTTAAAAATAGACTAGTTATGTTTCAGGACTACTTCTTCTTAAAATGTGAAATTCCTTTTAGCGTAAATGATCTGTTTCTTTGTTATTCTTACTAAACTCTTCATCTTCTAAGGCATGGATCATGTCATTTTTATATTTGACCTTCTAGTACCTACCTCATGGCTGACTGTCAAGAGATCGTCTGTTGAAACAAACTGATGAGGGAAGAAAACAAAAACCTTGAGAGCTGGAGCTAAGCAATATTTTTTTTAACTTTAAAACTATTTTTATTTCCAGTAGTATCCTAATGTAAGTGTTTTTGTACTAAAATGTATTTAGAAGTTGGTTTGTTTTTTAAAATTAAACTAAATTTGATTTAACTTTTGACAATGAAAGACATAATGATCAAGATATGTCAATTGAAAGATTAGAAATTAGATGATTTGAAAGAGGTTATATTGAAAAACAGGCTGCTAAGATAAAAATAACAATGAGGGGGCTAAAATTCACTCTTTTAATTATTGCAGGCATTGACCCAAGTGATGAGAATATAACCATGAACAAAAGAGTTCCAGTTCTATGTCCTCTCCAGGGAGAAGATAGAATGTATACACAAACACATACTATCAGGTGGTAACTGTTAAGAGGAAAAAAGTGGAGTGAAGGGATAAATGATAATTAGGGAAGAGGGCCCATTAGGTAGGGTGGCCACAAGAACTTCTCTGCGGAAGTGATATTTAAGTCAGCGAAACTGTGGTCACTCAACATGAGTAATTTTTGGGTTAATATATACAATTAAGTTTACTCATTATGATTTTGATATTATATAATAATAAATACAGTTAAGTTTACTCATTTTTTTAGGTATAGAATAACCAAATATTTTTAAAAGTGGAACGTATTTTATTTTAGATAAAATATTTAGAACATATTTATATTTTAGAGCTCACCTCTTTATTACAAGCCCTCCTATTTTATAGGTGAGGTAACTGAGGTCTGCTTTAGACAAAGACTGCTCAAGTCAGTAACTTTTTGTTGACTGCTCACTAGAACCTGGTTTCCCAATCCTCAGGCCAATGCTTTCTTCACAATATCAAGCTCTGCTCTCTCAGGTTTTGCATTGGAAACCTCTAAAAATCTGCATGATTTTGGCCCAAGAGGATGTAGGGAATAGGGAAGACACAATTTAATTCCTTTATAGAGACAACGAGAAGAAATTATATCATGGACCAATTCTGTGTAGTTAAGCCTCAGCTGTGCTTCCTTAGCACAAATTGGTAGAGCAAGCTCTTTTTCTTACTGGATGTTTTCTCGAGCTGATGCCTAGTTACTAGTATCATGGAGCCCCTAAGTATTGAGGCCTTGAAAAATTCCCCTGATTTACTCTATTCTTACAGAATAGATGACTCTGCATCTCAGGCCATTCCTGTTTGCTTTTAGGTAACATCTGGCTGTTGATTTTAAAAAAAAAAAAAGGTATCATGAAACCCAGCAAGGGCAATCAGTCAACTAGAGGCTCAGCTTGTTCATATATGTCAATTGTTTCTGCTTTAACCTTCAGATTTAAATGTATGTGGGGCACAAGAATCTATGCTAACTGACAGGATAAATCAGACATTTTCTTCTTCACAGTGTTACCAGTTTGCTTATATTTCTTCGAATGTCATCAATACCAACATATCATTGAAAGAAAAAAATTAATGAACTCAGATAGTTTTGGGGTCTTATTTGAAAGGTTTAAGTCAGTACTAATGGGATCTTCATGTTGCAGTTCTTGTCCACTACAGCGTCCACAAAAGCATAGTTTAACACCTTCGCCTATCAGCTGTTTGGTATCTGAGAACAATCTAGTAGGAGGAAGGACAAGGACTTGTCTTAAAGTTGTTTTTTCATCGCAAATATATTGTTTTATCTTACTCTGTACATTTATTTCACCTGGCTTGATGCTGTGTTTGCATAATAATCATCCTTTTTTTTTGAAAAATGAATTGTCAGTATAGCAGAGTTGTTAACGTGGTTTCTAGTGCCACATTATGTCTGTTCAAATCCCAGTTCTATTTTATCCTAGAAGTTTGACCCTTGGCAAAATTTTTAAGTTCTCTTTGCCTCAGTTTTTTCATAATGGAGGCAATAGTAGCATTTATTTTGTGCAAATATTATAGAAATACAAGGAGTCACTATGTGTGAAGCACTTAGATCAGGGCCAATAGAAATATGCCTAATGAATATTGGAAATTTTTATTGCATCTGAGGTTGTTGATAAGCTTGTTGTGGGAGGAGAGTACTGAACGAAAGCTGCCAGTTTTAAGCTGTTTTCTTTGGCCACTGTCTGTGCAAATTTTTTGAAAATAAGTTTTATTTTGTATATCTAAAGCATACATGATGTTCTAAGATATATTACAGTAAAATGATTAGTGAAACAAATAAAGATACCCATCATCTCACACAGTTACCCACTTTTTCCTGTCTGTAACAAGAGCAGCTATAATCTACACATTTAGCAAAAATCCTGAATAAAATACACTATTCATAACTATACTCCTCGCATTGTACATTAGCTCTTTTGACTTGTTTCACCATGTTGGCCAGGCTGGTCTCGAATTCATGACCTCAAATGATCTGCTGCCTTGGTCTCCCCAAGTGCTGGGATTGCAGGTGTGAGCCACTGCACCTGGCCAATATCATAATATAAATTATTTATTTTTATTTTTATTTTTTTATTATTTATTTCTCTTGTCTTATTGCTCTGGCTAGGACTTCCAGTACTATGTTGAATAGAAGCGGTGAGTGAGGGCATCCTTGTCTTATTCCAGTTCTCAGGGGGAATGTTTTCAACTTTTCTTCATTCAGTATAATGTTGCCTGTGGGTTTGTCATAGATGGCTTTTATTATGTTAAGGTATGTCCCTGCTATGCTGATTTTGCTGAGGGTTTTAATCATAAAAGGATGCTGGATTTTGTCAAATGCTTTTTCTGTGTCTATTAAGGTGATAACGTGATTTTAGTTTTTAATTCTATGTGGTGTATCACATTTATTAACTTGCATATGTTAAACCATCCCTTCATCCCTGGTATGAAACCCACTTGCACATGGTGGATTACCTTTTTGATATGTTGTTGGATTTCATTGTCAGTATTTTTTTGAGGATTTTTGCATCTATGTTCATTAGGGATATTGGTCTGTAGTTTTCTTTTTTTTGTTGTGTCCTTTCCTGGTTTTGGTATTAGGGCGATACTTGCTTCACAGAATGATTTAGGGAGGATTCTCTCTTTATCTTGTGGAATAATGTCCGTAGGATTGGTACCTATTCTTCTTGGAATGTCTGATAGAATTCAGCTGTGAATCTGTCTGGTCCTGGACTTTTTTTTTTTTTTTGATAATTTCTAAATTACCATTTCAATCTCACTACTTGTTTTTCGTCTGTTCAGGGTATCTAATTCTTCCTGATTTAAGCTAGGAGGGTTGTGTCTTTCCAAGAACGTATACATCTTCTCTAGGTTTTCTAGTTTGTGTGTAAAGGTGTTCTTAATGGCCTCGAATGATCGTTTGTATTCCTGTGGTGTCGGTTGTAATATCTCCCATTTCATTTCTAATTAAGCTTATTTGGATCTTCTCTCTTCTTTTCTTGGTTAATCTCACTAATGGTCTGTCAATTTATATATATATATTATATATATATATATATATATTTGTTTATTTATTTTTTTTTTGAGACAGAGTCTCACTGTGTCACCTAGGCTGGAGTGCAGTGGTGTGATCTGCACTCACCGTAACTTCCACCTCCCAGGTTCAAGCAATTCTCATTCCTCAGCCTCCCAAGTAGCTGGGAGTACAGGTATGACCACCGCACCTGGCTAATTTTTGTATTTTTAGTAGAGACGGGGTTTAGCTGTGGGTGGGAATGCTGTTCTTGAACTCCTGGCCTCAAGTGATCTACCTGCTTCAGCCTTCCAAAGTGCTGGGATTACAGGCATGAGCCACTGCTCCCGGCATTATTTATCTTTTCAAAGAACCAGCTTTTTGTTTCATTTATCTTTTGTATTTTTTTTGTTTCCATTTCATTTAATTCTGCTCTGATCTTTTTTATTTCTTTTCTTCTGCTGTGTTTGGGTTTGATTTTTTCTTGTTTCTCTAATTCCTTGAGGTGTGACCTTAAATTGTCTATTTGTGGTCTTCCAGACTTTTTGATGCAGGCGTTTAATGTTATGAAGCTTCGTCTTAGCACCGCTTTTGCTGTATCCAGAGGTTTTGCCAGGTTGTGCCACTATTATCGCTCAGTTCAAGGAATTTTTTAATTTCCATTTTGATTTCATTGTTGACCCAATGATCATTTAGGAACAGGTTACTTAATGTCTATGTATTTGCATGGTTTTGGAGGTTCCTTTTGGAGTTGATTTCCAATTTTATTCCACTGTGGTCTGAGAGAGTACTTGATATAATTTAGATCTTCTTAAATTTGTTGAGACTTGTTTTATGGCCCATGATATATGTTCTATCTTGGAGAATGTTCCATGCGCTGATGAATAGAATGTATATTCTGCAGCTGTTGGGTACAATGTTCTGTAAATATCTTAACAGTTTATTTGTTCTATAGTATAGTTTATGTCCATTGTTTCTTTGTTGGCTGTCTTGATGACGTGTCTAGTGCTGTCAGTGGAGTATTGAAGTCCCCCACTATTATTGTGTTGTTATCTCATTTCTTAGATCTAAAAGTAATTATTTTATACGTGTGGGAGCTGCAGTGTTAGGTGCATGTATATTTAGGATTGTGATATTTTCCTGTTGGACAAGGCCTTTTATCATTAAATAATGTCCCTCTTTGTCTTTTTTTTAACTGCTATTGCTTTAAAGTTTGTCTTGTCTGATATAAGAATAGCTACTTCTGCTCGCTTTTGGTGTCCATTTGCATGGAGTATCTTTTTCTATCCCTTTACCTTAAGTTTGTGTGAATCCTTGTGTGTTAGGTTAGTCACTTGAAGACAGCAGAGACTTAGTTGGTAAATTCTTATCCATTCTGCCATTGTGTCTTTTTAGTGGAGCATTTCTGCCAATTTACATTCAACATTAGTATTGAGATGTCAGGTACTGTTCTGTTCATCATGCTATTTGTTGCCTGAATACCTTGGTTTTTATTAATTGTATTATTGTTTTATAGGTTCTGTGAGATTTATGCTTTAAGGAGGTTCTATTTTGGTATATTTCAAGGATTTGTTTCAAGATTTAGAGCTCCTTTTAGTAGTTCTTATAGTGCTGGCTTGGTAGTGTTGAATTCTGTCAGCATTTGTTTATCTGAAAAAGACTGTATCTTTCCTTTATTTATGAAGCTTAGTTTCACTGGATACAAAATTCTTGGTTGATAATTGTTTTGTTTAAGGAGGCTAAAGATAAGATGCCAGTCCCTTTTAGCTTGTGGGGTTCCTGCTGAGAAATCTGATGTTAATATGATAGGTTTTCTTTCATAGGTTACCTGATGCTTTTGCCTCACAGCTCTTATGATTTTTTTCCTTCATCTTGACTTTAAATAACCTGATGACAATGTGCCTAAGCGATAATCTTTTTGCAATGAATTTCTCAGGTGTTCTTTGAGCTTCTTGTATTTGGATGTCTAGGTCTCTAGCAAGGCCAGGGAAGTTTTCCTTGATTAATCCCTCAAGTCTGTTTTCCAAACTTTTACATTACTCTTCTTCCTCAGGAACACCAATTATTCTTAGATTTGGTCATTTAACATAATCCCAGACTTCTTGAGAGCTTTGTTCGTTTATTTTAATTCTTTTTTTCTTTGTCTTTGTTGGATTAGGTTAATTCGAAAGCCTTGTCTTCAAGCTCTGAAGTTCTTTCTTCTACTTGTTTGGTTCTATTGCTGAGACTCTTCAGTGTATTTTGCATTTATTTAAGTTTGTCTTTTATTTCCAGAAGTTGTGATTGTTTTTTATTTATGCTATCTATTTCTCCAGAGATTTTTCCATTCATATCCTGTAATACTTTTTTATTTCTTTAACTTGGACTTCAATATTCTCTGGTGCTTCCTTGAGTAGCTTAATAGTCATCTTCTGAATTCTTTTTCTGGCAATTCAGAAATTTCTTCCTGATTTGGATCCATTGCTGGTTAGCTAGTATGATCTTTTGGGGGTGTTAAAGAACCTTGTTTTGTCGTATTACCAGAATTGTTTTTCTGGTTCCATCTCATTTTGTTAGAGTATGTCAGAGGGAAGATCTGGGGTTCAGGAGCTGCTGTTCAGAATCTTTTATCCTACGAGGTGCTCCCTTGATGTGGTGCTCTCCCGTTTCCTCCAGGGATGGGGCTTCCTGAGAGCTGAACTGCAGTGATTGTTATTTCTCTTCTGGATTTAGCCACCTAGCAGAGCTACTAGGCTCTGGGCTAGTACTGGGGAGTGTCTGCAAAGAGTCCTGTGATGCAGTTTGTCTTCAGATCTCTCAGCCATGGATACTAGCACCTGCTCCGGTGGAGGTAGCAGGGGAGTGAAGTGGATTCTGTGAGAGTCCTTGGCATTTTTGTTTAATGAGCTAGTTTTGGGTTGGTTGCCCTCCAGCCAGGAGGTGGTGCCTTCAAGAGAGCATCAGCTTCAGTAGTGTAAGAGGATACAAGTTTGCCCTAGGGTCTCCTGGGTAAGTATTTGGGTTTCTCAGGAGTTGGGCAAGGGCATAGAGCTACCAAGAGATTATGTCCTTTTGTGTCTGGAATTGGTTCCTTCCGGTGGGTTCCTGGTCTTGCTGACTTCAAGCATGAAGCCACGGACCCTCGCGGTGAGTGTTAAAGTTAAGATGCTGTGTCCAGAGTTTATTCCTTCGGATGTTCAGATGTGTCCGGAGTTTCTTCCTTCCAGTGGGTTTGTGGTCTCGCTGACTTCAGGAATGAAGCCACAGATCCTCGTGGTGAGTGTTACAGCTCATAAGGGTAGTGTGGACCCAAAGAGTGAGCAGCAGCAGGATTTATTGTGAAGAGCTAAAGAACAAAGCTTCCACAGTGTGGAAGGGGACCTGAGCAGGTTGCCGCTGGTGGCTCAGGTGGCCAGCTTTTATTTCCTTATTTGGCCCTGCCCACATCCTGCTGATTGGTCCATTTTACAAAGCGCTGGTTGGTCCATTTTACAGAGTGCTGATTGGCCTGTTTTTACAGAGTGCTGATTGGTGCATTTACAAACCTTTAGCTAGACACATACAGAGTGCTGATTGGTGCGTTTACAAAGCTTTGGCTAGACACAGAGCACTGATTGGTGTGTTTACAATCCTTTAGGTAGACAGAAAAGTTCTCCAAGTCCCCACCCCACCCAGAAGCCCAGCTGGCTTCACCTCTCACTTTGTCTTCAGCTAACAGAGCAGGTAGAGACAGACCATCAGGTTTGGGGAGGGTTTGGTGTGTCTGAGCTCAGACTGTCCTTGGACAGGGCTTGCTGTGGCTGCTGTGGGGGATGAGGAGGTTGTTCTCCAGTCAATGGAGTTATGTTTCGAGGGGGATTATGGCTGCCTCTGCTGTGTCATACAGGTCATCAGGGAAATTGGGGAAAACTGGCAGTTACAGGCCTCACCCAGCACCCATGCAGCCCGAAAGGCCAGTCTCACTCCTACCATGCCCCCGCAACAGCCCCGAGTTTATTTCCAGGCAGAATGAGCAGGGCTGAGAACTTGCCCCAGGCTATAAGCCTCCCCACTGAAAAAGCAAGCAGGGCTTTCAGGTTTCCTGCCTCCTTGCCTGCCACAGCTTCTGTCTTGTGTCTGCACTCCTGGTTCATCCCTCCTCCGCGTTCTGTCCCAAAAACTTCACGTTAGGTTGAAGTTGTTACGAAGTTCAGCTGGAAGTTTTCTTCTCCCTGTGGCCTTTTTCCAATTCTACTGGCAGCCCTCCCCAAGGATCCCTGTGAGACAAAGTCAGGAATGGCTTCCCTGGGGACTGAGAGTGTCCACAGGGCTCTTTCTGCTGCTTCCTCTGCCTCTATATTTTGCTCGGCTCTATAAATTTATCTCAGCTCCAGGTAAGGTCAAATCCTCCAGTAATCTGGAGCTTTGGATTCCCCAGTGAGGATGTGTGTTCAGGAGGAGAGGATCCCCTTTCGCACTTTCACACTTTGAGTACTCACAGTTTTTCAGCTGTGTCTGGGAGCTTGCAACAGCAATCTGCTTCCTTCAAACGGTCTGTGGATTCTCTCAGCTTTCCTGTATGTTCCCACAGGAGTTCTTGGAGCAAAAGTTCATGATGTGAGTTTCTACACATTGCTCTGTCCATCGAAGTGGGAGCTGCAAGTTAGTTCTGCCCCCTATCTGCCATTTTCTCTGGTAATGTGTTAATTACTGTAAAATGTTCTAATAAGATAGAGAGATGATTTTAAATAAGTTTTACCTGAACGTGGGATACGGAAAACTTCATGAATTTTAATAGTTTTCAGAAGTGCTACAAGTTATTGGAAAAACTTGTTTGGTAAAATGTCCTTTTTTTTAAAAAAAAACAAATTAATTTTTAAAATAGTTTCAACTTTTATTTTAGATTCAAGGGATACACACACCAATTTGTAACCAGAATACATTGCATGATACTCTGGTTTGGGGTACAAATGATCTTGTCACCAGATAATGAGTATACTACCCAACAGTTAGTCCTTCATCCCTTACCCCACTCCATCTCTCCCTCCCCCATCTAGTAGTCCCCAGTGTCCATTGTTGGCATCTTTATATCCATGAGTACCCATTATTTGGTTCCCACTTATAAGTGAGAACATGCAATATTTGGTTTTCTGTTCCTGTGTTAATTTGCTTAGGATAATGACCTCCAGCTGCATCCATGCTGCTACAAAGGACATGATTTTGTTCTTTTTTTTTTTTAATCGCTGGGTATTATTCCCTGGTGTATATTATACCACATTTTCTTTATCCAAGCTACCACTGATGGGCACCTGGGTTAATTTCATTTCTTTGCTATTATGAGTGGTGCTGCGATGAACATGCAAGTGCATGTGTCTTTATGGTAGAACGATTTGTTTTCTTTTGGATATATACCCAGTAATGGTATTGTTGGGTTGGATGGTAGTTCTCACTTCTTTGAGAAATCTCCAAACTGCTTTCCATAGTAGCAGACCTAATTTTACATCCCCACCAAAAGTGTGTAAGTGTTCTCTTTTCTCTTCAGCCTTGCCAGCACCTGCTTTCTGATTTCTTAATAATAGCCATTCTGACTTATGTGAGATGGTATCTTATTGTGGTTTTGATTTGCATTTCTCTGATGATTAGTGATATGAAGCATTTATTCATATATTTGTTGGCAACTTGTATGTCTGTGTCCATTCATATCTTTTGCCCATTTTAAAATAGGGTTATTTGTTTTTGGCTTGTTCAATTGTTTTAATTCTTTGTAGAGTCTGGATATTAGACCTTTGTCAGATACACAGTTTGCAAATGTTTTCTCCCATTCTGTAGGTTGTCTGTTTACTCTGTTGATAGTTATTTTTGCTATGCAGAGAAACTAAACTCTTTAGTTTAATTAGGTGCCATTTATCAACATTTGTTTTTGTTGCAGTTGCTTTTGAGGACTTATACATTTTTTTCCCAAGGTCATTGTCCAGAATGGTGTTTCTCAGGTTTTCTATTAGGATCCTTTTAGTTTGAGATCTTACATTTAAATATTTAATTCATCTTGAGTTAATTTTTGTATATGGTGAAAGGTAGGGGTCCAGTTTCATTCTCCTGTATGTAGTGAGCTAGCTATCCCAGCACTATTTATTGAATAGGGAGTCTTTTCCACATTGTTTGTTTTTGTTGACTTTGCCAAAGATCAGATTGATGCAGGTGTGCTGCTTTATTTCTGGGTTTTCTAGTCTATTCCATTGATCTATGTGTCTGTTTTTGTACCAGTACCATGCTGTTTTGGTAGCCTTATGATATAATTTGAAGTTGAGGAATGTGGTGTTTGACTTTGTTCTTTTTCTCTTCTTTTTTTTGTTTTTTTGAGACAGAGTCTTGCTATGTCACCCAGGCTGGAATGCAGTGGCACAATCTCAGCTTGCTGCAGCCTCCGCCTCCTGGATTCCAGTGATTCTTGTGCCTCAGCCTCCCAAGTAGCTGGGACTACAGGTGTGTGGCACCACAACTGGCTAATTTTTGTATTTTTAGTAGAGATGGGGTTTCTCCATGTTGCCCAGGCTGGTCCCGAACTCCTGGCCTCAAGTGATCCACCCACCTTAACATCCCAAAATGTTGGGATTACAGGTGTGAGCCACTGTGCCTGGCCAGGTTTTGTTCTTTCTGCTTAGGGACTGTTTTGACTATTTGGGCACCTTTCTGGATCCGTATGAATTTTAGAGTGTTTTTTTCTAGTTCTATGAAAAATATTGGTAGTTTGACAGGAATAGCATTGATTCTGTAGATTGCTTTGGGCAGTATGGCCATTTTAACAATATAAATTATTCTAACCTGTAAGCATGGAATGTTTTTTGTTTTTTGTTGTGTCGTCTCGTTTCTTTCAGCAGTGTTTTGTAGCTCACCTTATAGAGCTCTTTCACCTCCTTAGTTAGATATATTTGTAAATATTTTATTTTTTTGTGGCTGTTACAAATGAGACTACATTCTTTATTTGGCTTTCAGCTTGAATGTTGTTGGTGTATAGAAATGCTACTAATTTTTGTACATTTATTTTGTATCTTGAAACTTTACTGAAGTTGTTTATCATTTCCAGGAGTCTTTTGGCAGAGTATTTAGGATTTTCTAGGTATAGAACCATATTGTCTGTGAAGAGAGATAGTTTTACTTCTTTTCTTCCTATTTGGATGCCTTTTATTTATTTCTCTTGCCTGATTGATTTGGCTAGGACTTCCAGTACTATATTGAAAAGGAGTGGTGAGAGTGGGCATCCTTGTCTTGTTCTGGTTATCAAGGGGAATGCTTCCAGGTTTTGCCCATTCAGTGTGACATTGGCTGTGGGTTTGTCAAAGATGGCTCTTATAATTTTGAGTTATAGTCCTTTGATGCCTACTCCTTGAGGGTTTTTATTTTGAAGATATATTGGATTTTTTTCAAAAGCTTTTTCTGTGTCTATTGAAATAACCATATGGTTTTTGTTTTTAATTCTGTTTATATGTTGAATCACACTTATTAATTTGCATATGTTGAACCAACCTTGCCTCCTGGGAATGAAGTCTGCTTGATCATGGTTAATTAATTTATTGATGTGTTGCTGAATTAGGTTTGCTAGTATATTTTTTAAAATGATTTTTGGCATCTATGTTCATGAGGGATATTGGCCTGTAGTTTTCTTTTTTGTTGTTGAATCTTTTCCAGGTTTTGGTATCACTGTGATGCTGGCTTAATAGAATGAGTTAGGGAAGAGTCCCTCATCCTTAATTTATTGGGACAGTATTGTTACTGACAAAGCTGGTCTCCCCAAAGAGGGGATTTTTCCCTGTTTGGTGTCACAAAGCCAATACACAAAACTAAAAATGAGTGTCAAGTAGTACAGGCATTATTTGATGGCCATGAAATTGAAAAGCAAGACCGTGGCTCACAAATTAACTTCTTGACAATGAGGGGTGAACAAGTTAACATATAGGGTTTCTCTAATGAAAGGGTTGAACATTAAAAGCAAAAGGAAAAATATGTCTTTTATGGAATTGGGCAGTGAAGCTTCCAGAACCAGAGTCCTGCCTTCCCTTTTGTCCTTTTATGGTTTCTTCTGGTCATTGTCATGGTGATTGTCAACTGTCATGGTGCTGGTAGGAGTGTCATTTAGCATGGGAATGAGATTATAATGAAGCCTGAAGTCTTTTTGAAGTCATTTGGTTGGCTGTCTTGGTTCTAACCAGTCTCAGCTGATCTGGTTACAAAGGGAATTTTTTTAATCACAGGTGTCCTGTTTCTTAAAGATAAGCAGAATTAGGACAGGGAAGAAATTCAGCTATGTCATGTAGGTATTACACCAGGTAGCAGTTTTAGTAGAATGGGTACCAGCTCTTTTTACATTTGGTAGACTTTGGCTGTGAATCCATCTGGTCTGGAGCTATTCAGGGTTTCAATTTCTCCCTGATTCAGTCTTGGGAGATTGTGTTTCTAGGAGTTTATCCAGCTCCTGTAGACTTTCTAGTTTGTATTAATAGAAGTGTTTGTAATAGTCTCTGAGGATGTATTGTATTTCTGTGGGATTGGTTGTAATGTCTCCTTTGTCATTTCTGATTTTGCTTATTTGGATCTTCTCTCTGTTTTTCTTTGTTAATCTAGTTAGCAGTCTATTGGTCTTGTTTATCCATCAGAGAATCAGCTTTTGATGTTGTTCATTCTTCGTATGGATTTTTTTGGGTCCTAATTGCATTCAGTTCTGCTCTAATTTTAGTTATTTCTTTTTTTCTGCTAGCTTTGGCGTTATTTTGTACTTTTTTTTTTTTTTTTAGTTCTTCTACGTGTGATGTTAGATTGTTAATTTGAGCGCTTTCTAACTTTTTGAGGTAGGTGTTTAGCCCTATTAACCTTCCTCTTAACACTGCCTTTGTTGCATCCTGGAAATTTTGGTACGTTGTGTCTCTGTTTTCACTTATTTCAAATAATTTTTTTGATTTCTGCCTTAATTTCATTGTTTACCCAAAAGTCATTCAGAAGCAAATTGTTTAATTTCTATGTAATTTTATGGTTTTGAGAGGTTTTCCTGGCACTGATTTCTATTTTTATTCCACTGTGGTCTGAGAATATGATTGGCGTAATTTCAATTTTTTGACTCTACTGAGACTTGCTTTATGGTTGAGCATGTGGTCAATCTTAGAGTATGTTCTGTGTGCAGATGAGAAGAATGTATATTCTGTGATTGATGGGTGGAATAATCTGTAGATGTCCATTAGGTCAAATCGGTCAAGTATCAAATTTAAGTCCAGCATTTCTTTTTTTAGTTTTCTGCCTTGATGATCTAATGCTGTCAGTGGGGTGTTGAAGTCCCCTGCTATTATTATGTGACTAATTCTTTTTATAGGTCTAGAAGTACTTGTTTTATGATTTTGGGTGCTCCAATATTGGGTGCTATATATTTAGGATAGTTAAGTCTTCTCGTTGAATTGAACTCTTTATCATTATGTAATACCCTTCTTTGTCCTTTTTCTGCTGTTGTTGGTTTAAAGTCTGTTTGATCTGATATAAGAATAGTAACCCTTGCATTTTTTGTTCCATTTGTGTGATAGACTTTTCTCCAACCCTTTACTTTGGGCCTATGGTTGTCATTATTAAATGTCCTTTTTACACCCTAGAAACGTAATTCAGCTGAGGTTTCCTTTATCTGCTACTGATTCTCATGGCTGTTTTTAGTGAGGCAAAAAAATGTGTGTGTATTCTAAAAAAATTATGTACCTAGCAATTTTGGTTATATATCTTCAGAAAGGTTTTTAGCATGCTATGTGGACCAATGAATCTCAGCATTTTGTTGTTCACAATCTATTGTACTTTTCCTAAATATGGCTGCATAGCATGTTATCATAATCATTCTTTGACATTTCATATTTTAAGCCTAAGCCTGTGAAATATAAATATAAACATGAGATATATATTTTTAATATCCCATTTTCTGCTAATTGCACTAGTGGAATGATATGAGCTATGCTTTCTCAATAATTATTCAGATTTGGGCATATTAAGTAAGAATGGCACTTGCAAGGAAAACAATGTAATTGTGAGAGTAATTACATCCCAGCCTCCACTTTTGTTGTCTATGGGATTTAGTGAACAGAGGCCAAATTAGAGAGAAATCTTATAGAGATTAAAGTTATTTACCTTAAATTTTCCTCTTTTTGAAGGAATCTGAAAGATCTTTTATCTGCATATGTATTAAAAACAGGCCATGTTACCCTAATGTTACCAAGGTCTTATGTCTTCAGAAACCAGACATAGTCTGTGGTGTCTTTCTCTCTCTCTCTCTTTTTTTTCAACTGAATGTTTATTATTATTATTATTATATTTTAACTTCTGGGATACGTGTGCAGAGTATGCAGGTTTGTTACATAGGTATAAACATGCCATAGTGGTTTGCTGCACCCATCAACCCCTCATCTACATTAGGTTTTTCTCCTAATGTTATGCCTCCCCTAGCCCCCACCCCCTGACAGGCCCTGGTGTGTGATGTTCCCTTCCCCTGTGTTCATGTGTTCTCATTTTTCAACTCCCACTTATGAGTAAGAACCTGCAGTGTTTGGTTTTCTGTTCTTGTGTTTGCTGAGAATGATGGTTTCCAGCTTCATCCATGTCCCTGCAAAGGACATGAACTCATTATTTTTTGTGGCTGCCTAGTATTCCATGGTGTATATGTGCCACATATTCTTTATCCAGTCTATCATTGATGGGCATCCGGGTTGGTTCCAAGTCTTTGGTATTGTGAATAGTGCTGCAATAAACATACATGTGCATGTGTCTTTATAGCAGCATGATTTATAATCCTTTGGGTACATACCCAGTAATGGTATTGCTGGGTCAAATGGTATTTCTGGCTCTAGATCCTTGAGGAATCACCACACTGTCTTCCACAATGGTTGAACTAATTTATACTCCCACCAACAGCGTAAAAGCCATCCTATTTCTCCACATCCTCTCCAGCATCTGTTGTTTCCTGACGTTTTAATGATCACCATTCTAACTGGCATTAAAGACTTAAATGTAAGACCTAAAACCATAAAAACCCTAGAAGAAAACCTAGGCAATACCATTCAGGACATAGGCATGGGCAAAGACTTACATGACTAAAACACCAAAAGCAATGGCAACAAAAGCCAAAATTGACAAATGGGATCTAATAAAACTAAAGAACTTCTGCACAGCAAAAGAAACTATCATCAGAGTGAACAGGCAACCTAAAGAATGGGAGAAAATTTTTGCAATCTATCCACCTGACAAAGGGGTTCCCTTTCTCTTGAAGATAGTTTTGGGACATTGTAGATGGGGAAGAGAGCCATAAAGTATCTCAACTATCACCCATTTTCTAGTGTCATTTCCTTGGGAATTCTCTTAGGAGACAGGCTATCTCTTAGGATAAAGCAAAAACTTTCTTTTTCTTATTTTTTATTTTTATTTTTTTATTTTATTATTATACTTTAAGTTTTAGGGTACATGTGCACAATGTGCAGGTTTGTTACATATGTATACATGTGCCATGTTGGTGTGCTGCACCCATTAACTCGTCATTTAGCATTAGGTATATCTCCTAATGCTATCTCTCCCCCCTCCCCCCACCCCATAACAGTCCCCGGAGTGTGATGTTCCCCTTCCTGTGTCCATGTGTTCTCATTGTTCAATTCCCACCTATGAGTGAGAACATGCGGTGTTTGTTTGTTTTCTTTTTCTTTTTCTTTTTTTTTTTACATTAAAAACTTCTTTGGAAAGTCTGTCTGTATTCATCTTACAAGTTAAGAATGTAAGCACTCATGTTAAATTTCTGCTTATGGTTTTGGATTTAACAGTAGTTATGCAGGACCAAGGATCAAAAGACTGTATGAAAACACTAGTTTTTACAATGCTACTGCAATAAAATTTCCTCTAAGCTGATCACGTAGAGGTCTCAGCTACCAATGTTAAACACCATGGGGTTTCCAGATCTCCAGTGGCCTCTGTGCAATGAGGCAAAACAGGCAGGAGAGACTCAAGAAGGTTGTACTAGCTTTCTAAATGGCTGAAAAATGAACTCCAAATTCTGTGCCATGACACTCAAAGCCCTTGGCCACCTGGACTCAACCAACCCCATGACGTATTCCCCAACTGCCCATCTGTTCTGCTATGGCAGCACCTATTCTCCAGTCAGGTGAGAGCTGTTGCAACGTCGACTGTGCTCTCCTTTCTTACCCCATGTCCCTGTGCCTTCTCTGCTTCCCCAGCTGGCAAACTCTTTTTTTTAAATTATTATTATACTTTAAGTTTTAGGGTACATGTGCACAATGTGCAGGTTTGTTACATATTTATCCGTGGGCCATGTTGGTGTGCTGCACCCATTAACTCGTCATTTTGCATTAGGTGTATCTCCTAATGCTATCCCTCCCCCCTCCCCCCACCCCACAACAGTCCCCGGAGTGTGATGTTCCCCTTCCTGTGTCCATGTGTTCTCATTGTTCAATTTCCACCTATGAGTGAGAACATGCGGTGTTTGGTTTTTTGTCCTTGCGATAGTTTGCTGAGAATGATGGTTTCCAGTTTCATCCATGTCCCTACAAAGGACATGAACTCATCATTTTTTATGGCTGCATAGTATTCCATGGTGTATATGTGCCACATTTTCTTAATCCAATCTATCGTTGTTGGACATTTGGGTTGGTTCCAAGTCTTTGCTATTGTGAATAGTGCCGCAATAAACATACGTGTGCATGTGTCTTTATAGCAGCATGATTTATAATCCTTTGGGTATATACCCAGTAATGGGATGGCTGGGTCAAATGGTATTTCTAGTTCTAGATCCTTGGGGAATCACCACACTGACTTCCACAATGGTTGAACTAGTTTACAGTCCCACCAACAGTGTAAAAGTGTTCCTATTTCTCCACATCCTCTCCAGCACCTGTTGTTTCCTGACTTTTGAATGATTGCCATTCTAACTGGTGTGAGATGGTATCTCATTGTGGTTTTGATTTGCATTTCTCTGATGGCCAGTGATGATGAACATTTTTTCATGTGTTTTTTGGCTGCATAAATGTCTTCTTTTGAGAAGTGTCTGTTCATATCCTTTGCCCACTTTTTGATAGGGTTGTTTGTTTTTTTCTTGTAAATTTGTTTGAGTTCATTGTAGATTCTGGATATTAGCCCTTTGTCAGATGAGTAGGTTGTGAAAATTTTCTCCCATTCTGTAGGTTGCCTGTTCACTCTGATGATAGTTTCTTTTGCTGTGCAGAAGCTCTTTAGTTTAATTAGATCCCATTTGTCAATTTTGGCTTTCGTTGCCATTGCTTTTGATGTTTTAGACATGAAGTCCTTGCCCATGCCTATGTCCTGAATGGTATTGCCTAGGTTTTCTTGTAGGATTTTAATGGTTTTAGGTCTAACATGTAAGTCTTTAATCCATCTTGAATTAATTTTTGTATAAGGTGTAAGGAAGGGATCCAGTTTCAGCTTTCTACATATGGCTAGCCAGTTTTTCCAGCACCATTTATTAAATAGGGAATCCTTTCCCCATTGCTTATTTTTGTCAGGTTTGTCAAAGATCAGATGGTTGTAGATATGCGGCATTTTTTCTGAGGGCTCTGTTCTGTTCCATTGGTCTATATCTCTGTTTTGGTACCAGTACCATGCTGTTTTGGTTACTGTAGCCTTGTAGTATAGTTTGAAGTCAGGTAGCTTGATGCCTCCAGCTTTGTTCTTTTGGCTTAGGATTGACTTGGCAATGCGGGCTCTTTTTTGGTTCCATATGAACTTTAAAGTAGTTTTTTCCAATGCTGTGAAGAAAGTCATTGGTAACTTGATGGGGATAGCATTGAATCTATAAATTACCTTGGGCAGTATGGCCATTTTCACGATATTGATTCTTCCTACCCATGAACATGGAATGTTCTTCCATTTGTTTGTATCCTCTTTTATTTCATTGAGCAGTCGTTTGTAGTTCTCCTTGAAGAGGTCCTTCACATCCCTTGTAAGTTGGATTCCTAGGTATTTTATTCTCTTTGAAGCTATTGTGAATGGGAGTTCATTCATGATTTGGCTCTCTGTTTGCCTGTTATTGGTATATAAGAATGCTTGTGATTTTTGTACATTGATTTTGTATCCTGAGACTTTGCTGAAGTTGCTTATCAGCTTAAGGAGATTTTGGGCTGAGACAATGGAGTTTTCTAGATATACAATCATATCATCTGCAAACAGGGAAAATTTGACTTCCTCTTTTCCTAATTGAATATCTTTTATTTCCTTCTCCTGCCTGATTGCCCTGGCCAGAACTTCCAACACTATGTTGAATAGGAGTGGTGAGAGAGGGCATCCTTGTCTGGTGCCAGTTTTCAGAGGGAATGCTTCCAGTTTTTGCCCATTCAGTATGATATTGGCTGTGGGTTTGTCATAGATAGCTCTTATTATTTTGAGATATGTCCCATCCATACCTAACTTATTGAGAGTTTTTAGCATGAAGTGTTGTTGAGTTTTGTCAAAGGCCTTTTCTGCATCTATTGAGATAATCATATGGTTTTTGTCTTTGGTTCTGTTTATGTGCTGGATTACATTTATTGATTTGAGTATGTTGAACCAGCCTTGCATCCCAGGGATGAAGCCCACTTGATCATGGTGGATAAGCTTTTTAATGTGCTGCTGGATTCAGTTTGCCAGTATTTTATTGAGGATTTTTGCATCAATGTTCATCAAGGATATGGTCTAAAGTTCTCCTTTTTGGTTGTGGCTCTGCCAGGCTTTGGTATCAGGATGATGCTGGCCTCATAAAATGAGTTAGGGAGGAGTCCCTCTTTTTCTATTGGTTGGAATAGTTTCAGAAGCAATGGTACCAGCTCCTCCTTGTACCTCCGGTAGAATTCGGCTGTGACTCCATCTGGTCCTGGACTTTTTTTGGTTGGTAAGCTATTGATTATTGCCACAATTTCAGAGCCTGTTATTGGTCTATTCAGAGATTCAACTTCTTCCTGGTTTAGTCTTGGGAGGGTGTATGTGTCGAGGAATTTATCCATTTCTTCTAGATTTTCTAGTTTATTTGCGTAGAGGTGTTTGTAGTATTCTCTGATGGTAGTTTGCATTTCTGTGGGATTGCTGGTGATATCCCCTTTATCATTTTTTATTGTGTCTATTTGATTCTTCTCTCTTTTCTTCTTTATTAGTCTTGCTAGCGGTCTATCAATTTTGTTGACCTTTTCAAAAAGCCAGCTCCTGGATTCATTAATTTTTTGAAGGGTTTTTTTGTGTCTCTATTTCCTTGAGTTCTGCTCTGATTTTACTTATTTCTTGCCTTCTGCTAGCTTTTGAATGTGTTTGCTCTTGCTTTTCTAGTTCTTTTAATTGTGATGTTAGGGTGTCAATTTTGAACGAAATGAATGAAATGAAGCGAGAAGGGAAGTTTAGAGAAAAAAGAATGAAAAGAAACGAACAAAGCCTCCAAGAATTATGGGACTATGTGAAAAGACCAAATCTACGTCTGATTGGTGTACCTGAAAGTGACTGGGAGAATGGAACCAAGTTGGAAAACACTCTGCAGGATATTATCCAGGAGAACTTCCCCAGTCTAGCAAGGCAGGCCAACATTCAGATTCAGGAAATACACAGAATGCCACAAAGATACTCCCCGAGAAGCGCAACTCCAAGACACATAATTGTCAGATTCACCAAAGTTGAAATGAAGGAACAAATGTTAAGGGCAGCCAGAGACAAAGGTCGGGTTATGCACAAAGGGAAGCCCATCAGACTAACAGCGGATCTCTTGGTAGAAACTCTACAAGCCAGAAGAGAGTGGGGGCCAACATTCAACATTCTTAAAGAAAAGAATTTTCAACCCAGAATTTCATATCCAGCCAAACTAAGCTTCATAAGTGAAGGAGAAATAAAATACTTTACAGACAGGCAAATGCTGAGAGATTTTGTCACCACCAGGCCTGCCCTAAAAGAGCTCCTGAAGGAAGCACTAAACATCGAAAGGAAGAACCAGTACCAGCCACTGCAAAAACATGCCAAAATGTAAAGACCGTCAAGGCTAGGAAGAAACTGCATCAACCAACGAGCAAAATAACCAGCTAACATCATAATGACAGGACCAAATTCACACATAAGAATATTAACTTTAAATGTAAATGGACTAAATGCTCCAGTTAAAAGACACAGACTGGCAAACTGGATAAAGAGTCAAGACTCATCAGTGTGCTGTATTCAGGAAACCCATCTCACGTGCAGAGACACACATAGACTCAAAATAAAGGGATGGAGGAAGATCTACCAAGCAAATGGAAAACAAAAAAAGGCAGGGGTTGCAATCCTAGTCTCTGATAAAACAGACTTTAAACCAACAAAGATCAAAAGAGACAAAGAAGGCCATTACCTAATTGTAAAGGGATCAATTCAACAAGAAGAGCTAACTATCCTAAATATATATGCACCCAATACAGGAGCACCAAGATTCATAAAGAAAGTCCTTAGTGACCTACAAAGAGACTTAGACTCCCACACAATAATAATGGGAGACTTTAACACCCCACTGTCAACATTAGACAGATCAACGAGACAGAAAATTAATAAGGATACCCAGGAATTGAACTCAGCTCTGCATCAAGCGGACCTAATAGACATCTACAGAACTCTCCACCCCAAATCAACAGAATATACATTTTTTTCAGCACTACACCACACCTATTCCAAAATTGACCACATAGTTGGAAGTAAAGCACTCCTCAGCAAATGTAAAAGAACAGAAATTATAACAAACTGTCTCTCAGACCACAGTGCAATCAAACTAGAACTCAGGTTTAAGAAACTCACTCAAAACCGCTCAACTACATGGAAACTTAACAACCTGCTCCTGAATGTCTACTAGGTACATAACGAAATGAAGGCAGAAATAAAGATGTTCTTTGAAACCAACGAGAACAAAGACACAATCTACCAGAATCTCTGGGACACATTCAAAGCAGTGTGTAGAGGGAAATTGATAGCACTAAATGCCCACAAGAGGATAAAGCAAAAACTTTCAAGACATGGTGCTTAGTAGCATTTTCCGGTGTGCTATGAATCAAATGTGGGCAGCTCTCATGCCTAGCATTCTGGTACTCAACTCTTCCTCTCTTTTGCAGCCTTCAGGGGAAATGGAAATAGCTTGAGATTCTTTCCTAAATTCATGAAGTTACCACTGACCTTCAGTTTTCTTAAAATCTCCACAGATTCTGTGGTTCACTGACCCTCATGAATACTCATGCCCTTCAGGACTTTGAATTTTGGAGAAAAGCAGCTGTTCCCTGGTTCTCTGATTAGAAGTAAATGTATGCACGTAATATTCAAATACTCAATGGAGTAAAGGCATGCACATAATATTCAGATATTTGTGTTTACAAAAGCTCTGTTGATACCAATTGCAGCTTTTCCATCCAGAGTACAGGACTGAAGATATATTTTCTGAAAATGTGTGCCACATAAAAAATGTGTCTTAGAACGAAAAATAAGAACAATGCATGCCTTGCGGCATGTAGAGAGAGCTGAAAGTGTCACATCTTCAGGATGTAAAATAGTTTAAAGTTAATACAACTATGGTGTGTAAAGCTTGTCTGAAAAATTGCCAAGGAGTGATGTTATTTGTAGTGATTTTTTAAGCATGTAGACTGTGATGCACTACTGGATTGAGTCTTATTTCCAATAATGGCTTGGGCAAGATAATGAACATATTATGTATAATACTACTTCTTGATGAAAAAGTAACTCTAAACATTCCCAGACTCTTTGTATGTTTCAACAGAACTCTTTTGTAATAACGGAATGCACCAAAAGGAAAATGGACCAGAGTTGTTAAACTCCTTTTGATGGAGTTTAACAAAAGGGTCCATCTTCCTTCCCTTTTCCCTAATTTAGAAATCATTTTATGAAGCATTTGTTAAGTGAAACATATATGCACAGTCTGGTAAATGAATTTAGTGGAATGTTGCAGTGTGGGACTAATTACAATCAGAAGAAAGCTGAACTAAAAATCAAGAGACATACAATCAAGTCCTGCTAATTTTTGACCTTGGGCAAAACACATTAGCCTTTTGTTCTCAGGTTTTTCATTGGTAGAAGAGGTGCGTATATATGTGTATGTGTGAAAAGGGTAATCTCTGGGTTCTCAAATAAGGTGATACTGACCTCCAAGGGAGTGTTTGGAAAACTGTAGGGGCATTTTTATTTGTCACAATGACTTGGGATATTCCTGACATTCACTGGTTGCCAGTCTGGGTTAGAAAACATCCTACAATGCACAAGATGATCTTGCCCAGGAAGAATTTTCCTTCCTCAAATGACAGTCATCAAGACCCCACCTTGGGGAAGCTGCAGATGATTCTCTGCAATCTCTTCCAGTTCTACGTTCAAATTACACAGTTGGTAAAAACAATATTAGGTTAAATAAAAAGCAGATTCCATGAAGCCATAAAATCATGAACACAAGAAACACTTCAAATTTTTACAAAATGCTTGGGGCAGAGGTCATATATATATACACTTATTTACCAGGAAGACAAACCATCATTTATTGAGTCTCTCTGTACAAGCCATTTTTGTAAATGAAATAATCGACATTTTATTTTATTGTATTTTTTTGAGATGGAGTCTCACTCTGTTGCCCAGGCCGGAGTGCAGTGGCATGATCTCAGTTCACTGCAACATCTACCTCCCGGGTTCAAGCAGTTCTCCTGCCTCAGCTTCCCAAATGGCTGAGATTACAGGTGCGCACCATGATGCCAGGCTAATTTTTTGTATTTTTAGTAGAGATGGGGTTTTGCCATGTTGGCCACGCTGGTCTCAAATTCCTGACCTCAAGTGATCTGCCTGTCTCAGCCTCCCAAAATGTTGGGATTACAGGCATGAGCCATCATGCCTGGCCAAATCGTAGACATCTTAATGAGAACGGCTCCCTTTAGATGTTATTATTATATTGCCGAAAATGAGCCTGAAGCTTAGGGAGGATGGGCAACTTGTCTAAGATCAGACTGCAAGTGGCAGAACAAAAATGTTAATTTGAACCTGTCTGGCTCCAAATCTGGGGCTCTTTCCTCACATTATGCTCCTTTGAAGATGGAAAATAGTCAAGATGAGGACAGAAAAGTACATGTGTGTCAAGTGACCATGAAGAACTTTTTCTAGTTCCTGGGTAGATGTATGTTAGTTACTCTTTTGCCTCTGACTCTTCGCAAAGGCTGCATCCTTTTTCCTGAACTCCTCCTCCGCGCTTAACCAGCTCATCTTCATCCTCAGATCTTGCTTGTGCTTTGCTTCCTCTGGGAAGCTTTCCCTGACCACGTGGAATGGATGTTAGGAGACTGCTTTGTTCCAGGAGTCTCCAGTACTTCCTCAATCATCCACACTCCACCTTAGTGTAGCTGTTTGATTGACTTCCATGCTGGTGGTAAGCTTCATGAGGATGAAGTGCGATGGGTCCCCATTTCCAAGCACTGTATATTGCACATTATGAAATATTTGTTGAGTAGAGGGACATAAAAAGTGAACATAGCAATTCAGTTTAAGGATATTAATTTGAACATTTGTTCTTTGAACTCTTTTAACATTAAATAGCATTCATTTTATATAAATATATATAATTTTACGTATATTTATTGCTGTAATTCTTTATAGTATGCATTTCTAAAATGTATTTCTCATACTCATGTGTTTCCTCTTCTACTTTTACTATTTAATATGTTTTATTTTATGTATCTTTGTGTTTGTATTTGTTTTCTTTAGACATGCTGTGTATCAGTTAAATGCATGATGATAATATATTCTGGGGACAGAATAGCAGAAAAGGCAGAGTGAAGACAGTGGAGCCAGGTGGCCTGAGTTTGAGAATCTTGGTTCTACCACTTACTAGCTACATGGCTTTTGACAAATCACTTGGTCTTTCTTCATAGAAAAAAAAAAAGAAAGAAAATAGGAGTACTTACCCCTGATGATTGTTTTGAACATTAACAAAGGTAATACATGTAACATATGCAGTATAAGTAAAGCACTTAAGGGGCTTGAGAAAAAGTGTTAGTCCATGTGCATTTATTCTTATCTTTCTCTTTGATTGGGACATTTTAAAGTATTATAGATTAAAAAATGTATGACAAAGGGGAAATGATTAAACCTGATTGTTTCCATTCAGGGGACGTTAAATAGTTTTCTAAATCTTTGATTTAGAAGACTCAAGGTGACTTATGCCAATCAGTACCAGCGCAAAGAAGCAAGGAGCACATTGCTTGTCCCAGGATGGACTTAGAGGGTAACACTCTGGAAGAGACAATCAGCCATCTGGTGTCACGTTATTACTCCAGTGAAGCTTTGTTCTTATCCACCTCCTTTGTGCTATTACTGTCAGCACATGTAGGCTCTGTCGTAATTCTTTTCTGAAAAGGTGAGATTGAAGTCTGATGAGCCTATCAAAGAGCAGGTCCCTGTGGCTGATATTGGTGATAGATTTTTGCAATATGGCAGTACACAACCTTAATTCTCTATGTTAGGAATCTTCTAAATCTCCTTGATGATAATTTAACAAACGTCTCACATGCATCTCACAATAAACAGTTTGAGACACATCTAAAACCAACATTTTCAAGTTTTCTCACTCTTGTTTTAGTGTACGGATCACTGTGCATCTCTAGTTTGCAAATAATTAATAGATGACAATTATGCTGCTTTCCACAATACCGTTTCCTGTTAATCTTAGCTGGTCATGCAACTTGTACGAGGACTCATTTTAAATCATAGCGATAAATCCTAATTAGTGAAATGTGCATACAAATTTCTCAACATATTGTACTGTGAAATACTGGATTAACAAATGTATATTTGTATAATCCTCATCAGTAATGAGATTTGGTTTGAGAGGTGAGGAATTTTAATTTAAGCAGTGTTATTTTTTTCTCACTTTTGGAAGTCTGGAGAGTTTATATTTCATATTATTCATATTAAACTATGAATACTGTAAACTGTCATTGATATGCTATAATGTCAAGAGAAAGCTAAGAAAGTCAAAATTATTCAAGACACAATGTGGCAGATTTTGATAATAGGGAATATGTAGTGCACTGTTACAAAACCAGATCTTGGAAGAATATCTGCCTGGTGATAGTAATGGCATTCTCCATTTTTCCATTGAGAAAGCTCATTTGCTTCACTGGAAAGCTTCTTATATCCTTAAATGATATACATGTGTGGGAAAATACCAGAAGAATTTTTTGTTTGAGAAATGGGGCATATTTGTACCCCAAACTGGTTGGGTTTTGCTTTGATGCTTACCAAATCACTATCATTCTAAGGCTATTTATATTGGTAATTACCTGGTATTTTTATTTGATTACTCTTGCTAATTAAGAATTGGGTAAATAATGTGGGACAAGACATAATATCTATGTTGTGCACTTTTCTGTGAATATATTTTATAAGACCTTATGCAAATGGTAGGTTTTCTCAGGTGTAGCAGGTAGCATGGTCATGACAATTCCAGGAATATATTGGAATACCTTTGTTCTTATGTTGTTAAGGAGAACAACAACTAAATTAAAAAAGCTGAGAGAAGAAAGGAAGACAAATACGTATTTATAAAGCTTGCTATATTAACCTTCTTATTTACTATTTCTGGGTCTCTTCCTTTCTTCTTATGGCTTTGAGTTGTTGTACTGTGTCATTTGCTTATCCCAATACAATTTTCTTCTTTCCTGTCTATTTTGTGCTGCTATTGTTAAATATGTTTCATTTCTATGTGTTACAGACCCCACAATGCAATTACATACATACTGTTTTGTGGAATTGCTTTTTAAGTTAGTTAAGAGAAGAAAAGAGAAGAAATGTGCAATTATATTGTCTTTTAGAATTATCTACAGAAATACCTTTCTTGGCATTCTTTTTGTTTTATATGTGTGGATTCAAATTATTGCTTGTTATCTGTTTTCTTCAGCCTGAAGACTTTCCTTTAGTATTTCTTCTAAGGTCGGTCTGTGAGCAACAGACTGTCTCAGTTTTTGTGTATATGGAAGTGTATTTATTTTGCCTTCATTTGAAAAAATTGAGGTATAATTCAGAAGCTATAAAATTCTCTCCTTTAAAGCTTGTCATGTGGTTTTTACTAAATCCACAAAGTTGTGTAACCATCATCACTATCTAACTTCAGAACATTTTAATTACCTCACAAAGAAACCCTACATCCATTAGCAATCATTATTCATTCCTCCCACCCCCTAGTCTTTGGCATCCATTTTCTGTTTCAATGCATTTGCTTATTCTGGGCATTTCATATAAATAGAATCATATAATGTGTGGATTTTTGTCTGTCTACTTTTACTTGGCATAATGTTTTAAGGTTCACTCATGTTGTATTATGCATCAGTATTTCATTTCTTTTTATGGCTAAATATTCTATCTATGAATATATCATATTTTATTTACCTATTCATCGGTTTTTGGACATATGAGTTGTTTCCACTTTCTGGGTATTTTGATTAATGCTGCTATAAATATGTACACAGAAGTTTCGTGTAGATATGTTTTCAGTTCTCTTGTGTATGTACCTAGGAGTGGAGTTGCTGGGTTATATAGTAACTCAACGTTTAGCTTTTTGAGGAACTGCCAAAGTAGTTTCTGTAATAGCTGCACCATTTTACATTCCCACTAACAATGTATTGCTTCCAATTTCTTCACATCCTTTCCAAAATGTGTTATTTCCTCCTTTTTGAATATAGCCATCCTAATGGGTATGAAGTGGTGTCACTCTAGCTGTGGCTTCAAATATGTCATTTCACTGCCCTCTGGCTTTTAAAGTTTCTGATGAGAAGCCAGCTGTTAACCTTGTTCAGGTCCCCTTAACATGATGTATCTTTTTTTCCCTTGCTGCTTTCAAGATGTTCTCTTTGTATATCAATATTTTGACTATGACATGAGGATAATAGCTCTTTGTATTTATTCTATATGAAATTTGTTGAACTTCTTGGATGTGTGGATTAATGATTTTCATCAAATTTAGAAAATTGTCAGACACGATTTCTTCAAATATATTTTCTGATCTTTTTTCTTTCCTCTTTTTTTCATGGAACTCCCACTATGCATATGTTGATGTGTTCATGATGTCCCGCCTTTTTCTGAGGTCCTGTTCATGTTTCTATTTTTTTCTTTCTGTTTTTTAGACTGCATAGTCTCTATTGATCTATCTTTGCCAGTTTTTTCTTCTGGCAGCTCAAATCACTGTTAAGCCCCTCTAAGTTTTTCATGTTTGGTAATTTCACTTTTCAACTACAAAATTTTTGTTTTTATAATTTTTATCTCTTTGTCATTTTTGTAATTTCTATCTCTTTGCTGATACTATCTATTTGATGAGACACTGTCATCATACATTCCTTTAACTCTTTAAGCATGGGTTCCTTTAGCTCTTTGAACGTACTAATAGTAGTTGTCTTGAAGTCTTTGTCTGATAAGTCCAACATCTAGGCCCCCTAAATAAGTACCTTCCTATTGCCTGCATTCCCCTCACTGTATATGGATCACACATTCCTGTTTCCTTACTGTTTTTTTGATAACTAGACATTTAAATTAATACATTGTAGCAACTCTGGATACTGATCTCTCACTGCTTGGAGCTTATTGTTTGCTTCCTTATTTGTTTAATAACTTGGGTGGACTGCTTTAATGAGATCTATTCCCCGTAATGTGCAGCCTATGATGTCCCTTCTGAGCAGGCACTGCCATGGGCCCACAGTCTTTAATCCTGATCATCAGAGGTGACTGTGGTTTTAATCAGGCTCTTTTTGACTGTTTCTTTCCCCTTTCAGCTTCTGGTCTTTCTCTATTCATATCACATTCCTCTGTAGGCTCCACTAATTGCTAGCTGATTGCTCTATTTTTTTGGACAACATGCTATGTATGGCATTAATTGTTCTATAGTTTGATACAATTAAAATTCAGCCTCTTGAAAGGGGCAGGTTGTTGCCAGTCTTTGAGGCTGGCTGGGATCCTCTCCTGAATAGAACCTCTATGCAACAGAGTAAGAGCTGAGAGGTGAACTAGATTTTCATTGGCTATCCCACCTGTATCCTCCCTGGAGAGATGGGTCTGTGTGTGTAGGAGGATGGAGGGAGGTAAGGGTTGGTATCACCTCTTGGTTTTGGCCACCAGCTAGCATGGATCTTCTGTAACCCAGTGCCAGAGAGGGTGGAAACTGCTGACATTCATCATCTGCCACATGGTCTTTGCCTTAGGATGCTGGTGGAGGTGGGAGCTGACACTTGGGTGCCACACCCACTGGAGCAACTCAGAACTGTGTAAGAAAGGGGGACAGCATTCTTCAACAGCTGTCCTGACTGGGTCCTACCCAAAATGCAGGGGTTGATGTGACAAAAGTTGCCCCCCAGCTGTTGCCAACTACTTGATAGAGGTCCTCTGTATACAAATATGTGGAAAGTGGGATCTGCTGATATTCACGGGCTGCTGAAACCACCCAGAATAGTAATTCCATCCCACAGAGCTGAGGAGGATAGGAACTTCCAGTTGGGTACCAAACCCACTGGGCCCACTGAAACTCTTCTGCAAGGGAGAGGTGTTGGTGGATGGGTGCAGTCTCTAGTTTGAATGTTGCAGCCTCCCACAGTTCTTACTGAGTTTCCAGAGATTTTTTTGAGTAAGGGCTTTTCAATTTGTTGTAAGCTCTTTGATTAGTCTTTAGAGACTTTAAATAATTGTTTTTGCTAATTTTGACCGGCATACTTGATATCGCTCTAGTGGAGAGGTTTTACTGAAATATTCACAACATCATCTCAGAAATCCTGCCTCTCACAATTAAATTATATAATTATAAAACCCTACCATATATTTTAAAGCAATTTTTGCTTATTGAATAATTTTTCAGCTAATTAGCTCATTTCACTTCTACTCAGAACTGGCCTTTCAAAATCTCAAAATCTCAAACTAGATGTTCTTACTTGGGACCTATTTATGAATGTGTTCAGATCACAGTACTCATGTCACCAAGATCATGACATGTTTTAATTTGCTCCAAGAAGCACAAAATCTATCCACTGGGCCATTCTACTGCCACTTTAAATCCCAAGAAGATAAACTCTACTTTTAATGTCCTTATTCACTTGGGTATTTTATCTTTCCATTTTGAAAAAGACATCCAAAAAATTTCTTCTTTCATATAATTATTATTTTTCTTGCCTTGGGAAGTGGTGGCTGGTCTCTCTGGTTATCCTGGGGGTGCTGCCTTGGCTACTCAAAGCTGAGAGCTCAAGGTAAGCCAGGATCTGCACCCGCAGCAGCAGTATTTCAATATGCTGGAGCATTAGCCTCTACCAAGGAGTGTACTGGAGCCAATAGAGGAAGATACCCAGTGAAGATTGGGATCTGGGTCCCAAATCCACCATTTTATTTCCAATAGTCAAAGATGTAAGAGTGTTTTCAATAAGTTTATTTAAAAGGAAAAAACCCACACACATACCTATATTCCATCGTTGTAAAAATTATTTCCGCTTTTGTGTATTATTGTATTATTCTTGTCCATTTGCAAATAATTCTTATATTATGGAAATCTTAATTTTTAAACTCTGTGGTTTTTAAATGTCATACCATCCATTTTAGATCCTTAGGCTTTTCAGGCTAGAAGTGGAGATGTAAAAAACTTGTTGCCCATCTTTAAAAAAATTTACTTTACAAAGTTTAGATAATATTTCAAAAATTCATTTTTGTAGTTGGTAGAATTTTGGATCTGGAAGGAAAAGACCATCTATTTAATATTTATTTTTACAAAAGAGAAAACAGGGGCCCAGATAAGTTACCTGAGCTGCCTAAAAGGAAAAGTGGCCAATGGCAGAATTATGAGGATTTTTCTGACTCCTAGGTGCTTCCCTAAGTCTCACTATGTTCCCTTGGCTGGCATCAAACTCCTGGGCTTAAGTGATCCTCCTGCCTCAGCCTCCTGAGCAGGTGGGACTACAGGCTCGCACCACCAAGCTTGACTTTTCCTTACATTTTTAACAACATGCTTTATACTAATAAACATCAGCAAATAAGGCTAAATAAGTTATTTAAATTATTTTTCCCCCACACCTGGCACAGAGCTCAAATAGTGACTTTTTGGCTTTAAACATTTGCTCTTTGAAAACCTAACTTGGCACACACAGTAAGAATATAAAGATAATTTCTCTTTCCTGGAAATTTTAGGTTGTCTGAGATACAAACAAAAGGGCTGCCAGGTCGCCCAAAGCACATGCTGAAGCATGCCAAGGAAAGCTTCTGATTGGTCCCAGCCTTCCAGGTCTCTATGGGCCTCATTAATTTGATGTGCTTTGCTTCTATGACAATAGAACACTGGCCTAGTCAATTACTTGTACCTGCATTTCTCAGCTTGTCACACTCCCCCTCTCTTTTAGGGTCTGGAAATCACTGGGAAAGAAAAGCCTTGTTGAAAGAAGACATCTCCAGGTTTGTTTTCTTCTTGCACCCAGTAAAAGAATGTGGATCTTCCCTCAAAGAAGTAAAGGTGAATTTATTCACTTAAAAACATAGAAACTGTTTTGATTGCAACATATGGAAACATCCAAGTTTTAAAAACAGTCAACTCTTTGATACACGCTTATCTCATTAGTCTCTCCTTTTTAATGGAAAATTTCTTGTTTCCACATGTAAAGGTAAGCAATGCAGTTTCTTTATGCTTGAAAACATTAGACCACTAAATATTGCTAATTCCAATATTTTAAAATAGCCATTGTATAGAATAGTTTTATTCCAGACTGACATGAACATTCTCATATTTCTTGTTTTTAAGACAATACAAATTGTAGCCCTTTCACTTTCCATATGGGGAAAGGGCTGTAGTGGAAATAAGAACCAGCAAAAAACAGACTTTCTACTCTAGTGTTATGTTACTTGAAAGTCAAAACCTCAGTTTCCTTCAGTCTTATAAAGGGGTTGAGAACCTGTTATGTAAGTTACAAGCCTTATGTTGGCTCTATTTTAGTAAGATAATTTTCACTGTGAAAAAGTAAAGAATCTGCTGTTAACTTACTTTTTCTACCACATGCTAACAATTTGAAATGTAGAATTTTCTTTTTTTCTGACATTTCAGAAGTTCAATTCCTCTACCGTTTTTAAAAATTCTATTTTCTCTAATTTCTGTCAATTGGTATAATAGATATTTATTGAGCTCAGATTCAGGAAATGCTCACAGCGGCGTTAAAAATGTTAAAATATCTCCTTCCATTTTAGGGACAAGGAACTGATGCTGAAGAGCTTAAAGAACATGTGCAAAGTCTTATTGGGAGTAAATGAGTTAGGACTTGAACCCAAGACTGACTCAAAGGCCTGAGCTTCTATCCATAGTGCTCAACAATCAGTTTTAGTGCTTTCATCATCTGTCGCGTTCTTTCTCCTAACTTTTAAACATGTTCCAGTGTCTCCTTCTTTAAACCAATAGTAGAGATTTATTTTCTAGATCTTACTCCTCAAGCCCATCTTTTTCCTTCCTTTCGTTGTTCAATATCTTGAACAATTAGTCTTTACACACAGACTCCACTTCTTTACCTCTCCATCCACTCCCCAGCTCACTACCTCCTGGCTTTTGCCTCTACCATTGTAAAAACTCCTTTCACAAAGGTGAACAATTATTTAAGTGCTAACTCTTATGGCCTTTCCTTTTAACATTTTAAACTCAAAGTACAAGTGCACAGATTTAATTTTGATGAATTTTTACATATTTACACACCACTCATATCAAGTTATAAAATATTTGCGGCATTCCAGAAGGCTCACTTGTGCTTCTTGACAGTCTTATGCTTAACCCCACTCACAGATGCCCCCATTCTGACTTCTATCACCACAGACTAAGCTTAAACTAATTTTGAATGCTCTGTACATAGAATCATGTACTTGTCTCCTTTTGTATCTGGTTTTGTTTACTCAATATTATGTCTAGTAGATTTATACAAACATCTATGTGTAGTTTATTTTTAAAAATTCGCTGAGTAGTATTCAAGATCTGAGTAAGTCACAGATTACTTATTCATTGTACTCTTGATAGAGCTATGGTTTATTTTCAGTTTTTGCTATTACTAATAAAGCTGATGTGAACAGTCTTGTATATGGCTTTTGGTAGACATAGCACTCATTTTCTTGGGGCATATACACAGAAGTGGAATTGTTGGCTCATAGACTAAGCATTTACTAAGTTTTGGTAGATTCTGTCAAATAGTTTTTGAAGGTGATTTCACCAATATATACCCTTACTGGCAATATATGAGGGTTTTAACTACTTTATATCTTCACTGTCACTTGATACTGTCCGTCTTCTTTTAGGTGGTACTGTTTTTAAAAATTCCAATTGTTCGTTGTTAGAAATACAATTTACCTTTTAAAAGATTTATTGACATATAATTCACAAACCATACAATTCACCCATTTAAAGTATAAAATTCATATTCAAAGTATAATAATAAGTATAATAAAAATTCAAAGTATAATAAAAAGTTGTATAACCATCACCACAATCAATTTTAGAACATTTTCATTACCCCCAGAGGCAACAGTCCCAAAGCCCCAATTCTGTGTCTCTATTGCCCTCCAGCTCTAGGAAACCACTAATCTGTTTTTTATCTCCAGATTTACCTGTTCTGGCTATTTAATATAGGAGGAATCAGACACTATGCAATCCTTTCTGATGGCTTCTTTCACTTAGCATCATATTCTCAGGGTTCGTGCATGTTACAACATGCTTCAGTACTTCATTCTTTTTTATTGCCAAGTAATATTCAATTTTATGTATATACATACCACATTCTATTTATTCATTCATTAATTGGTATACATTTGGATCTTTTTCATTTTTGATTATTATGAATAATGCTGCTATGAACATTTGTGTATATATTATTGTGTGGACATATGTTCCATTTCTCTTGCATATATACCTAGGAGTGGAATTGCTGGATCATATCATAACCCTATATTTGGACTTCTGAGGAAATGCCAGACCCTTTTCCAAAGTGGTTTACCATTTTAAATTTCCTACAACAGGGTGTAAAGATTCTAATTTCTCCATATCATTGACAACACTTATTATTATCTATTTATTATAGCTACCCTAGTGTGTATACAGTGATATCTTATTGTGATTGCACTTCCCTGATGGTTAAGGATATTGAGATTTTTTTCATGTGCATATTGATTGGTCTTTTGTATATATGTGTGAACACATATATTTTGGGAAGTGTCTACTCAGATCTTTTGCCCATTTTTAGCTGGTTTGTCTTTTCATTACTAATTTATAATAGTTATTTATATTTTCTAGTTAAAAGTCCATATTTGATATATTATTTGCAAAACTTTTTTGGTATACTTCAGGTTGTCTTTTCACTTTCCTGATGGTGTCTCTGAAGCACAAAAGTTTTCCATTTTGATGAAATCCAATTTACCACCTTTCTTTGGTTGCTTGTGCTTTTGGTGTCATATATAAGAAACCATTGCCTAATCCAGGGCCATGAGTATTTATGCCTCTAATTTTTTTTCCCAACAGTTACATAGTTTTAGCCCTTACATTCAGGACTTTGATCCATTTTGAATTTTTTTTTAAATATATGTTGTTAGGTAAGGTTTCAACTTCATTCTTTTGCATCCAGTTGTCCCAATGCCATTTGTTGAAATAGCTGTCTTTTACCATTGAATTGTCTTGTAATCCTTGTCAAAAATAAATCATCATAAATATGAGGATTTATTTCTAGACTTTCAATTCTATTCCACCGTCTCTATGTCTATCCTCATTCAAGTACTATATTGTCTCAATTACTGTGGCTTTGTAGAAAATATTGAAATCAGTTAGTATGAATCTTCCAACTTTGTTCTTTTTCAAGATTGTTTTGTTATTATGGGCTCTTTGAATTTCCAAATCAATTTTATTTATTTGGATAAGCTTGTCAATTTCTGCAACAAAGTCAGCTACTGGGATTTTGGTAGAGATTGTGTTGAATCTGTAGATTTATTTGGGAAGTAATGCTATCTTAGCAATATTAAGTCTTCTAATCCTTGAACATGGGATGTCTTCCATTTATTTAGGTCTTCTTTAATTACCTTCAACAATGCTTTGTAGTTCTCAGAGTATAAGTTATACACTTCTTTTTGTTAAATTTATTCATAAGGGTGTTATTCTTTTTGATGCTAATACAAATAAAATTTTCTTCATTTAATTAAATGTTACCATTTAGAAATACAATTAGTCATTGTACATTGATCTTCTTTCATGCAATCTTTCTATCTTAGTCTGTTTGTGCTGTTACAAAAAATCTGAGACTAGGTAATTTATAAAAAACATAAATTTATTTCTGACAGTTCTTGAGGCTGGGAAGTCCAAGATGAAGGTACTGGCAGTTCTAGTATCTGGTGAGGGCTTAATCTCTGCTTCCAAAATTGTGTCTTGAATGCTGTGTCCTCACATGGCGAAAGGGACAGAAAGGCAAAAGAGAACAAACATTGTTTTCTTACATGGTGGAAGAGCAGAAAGGGATGACCACTAGTTCCCTCCAGTGCTTATAAGCTCTTCCTACAGGACTTAATCACCTTCAAAGGGTCCCACCTCTTAATATTATCACATTGACAATTTCACATTTCAGTACACAAATTTGGGGGGACATTCAGATCGTAACATTTGCTAATTTTTTTTCTTAATTCTAATGGATTGTTAGTGGATTCCTTGGGAATATGTAAAACTATATTTGCATTTGTTCTGACTACATATATTACATAACAATACCCAAATTATATATATGTATACACACACATATATATATGCACACTCATATGTATATACACACATATACACATATATGTATATGTATAAAAATTATATATATGTATATATGTGTGTGTGTATATATATACACACACAAAAACGCTTCTATTGAACAGAAGTGTTGAGAGCAGATATGCTTGTATTTTTTCTGATCTTAGAAGGGAAGTATCCAGGCTTTCACCATTAAGTAGTATGTTAGTTATGCGTTTTTTTGTAGATGTCCTTTATCAAGTTGAGGGCATTTCCTTCTATTCCTAGTGTATTTACTTTTTAAAAAAGTCATGAAACAGTATGGAATTTTGTCAAATGTTGCCTCTGTCTATTGAAATAATCATGTGGTTCTGTCTGTTATTCTATTGATGGCATTTGTTACATTAATTGATTTTGAAATCTTAAACCAACTTTGTATTTCTGGGATAAGTCCTACTGGGTCAGGACTTTTTCTATTCGAATTTTCTATTTCTTCTTGAAACAGTTTCTGTAATATGTGACTTTCTAACTATTTGTCCATTTCATCTAGATTGTCTAATTTGTTGCATACAGTTTTTTTAAAAATAAGATTCCCTTATCATCCTTCCTATTTCTGTAATGTCTGTAGTAATGTCTCCTTTTTCATTCCTGATTTTATAATTTGACTCTTCTTTCTGTTTTCATTCATCAGTCTTGCTAAAGTTTTGTCAAATTGTTGATCTTTTCAAAGCTTCAACTTTCAGTTTTGTCTATTGGTTTCCTATTCTCTTTATTCTTGATCTAATCTTTATTATTACTTTGGATATGGTTTGTTCCTCTTTTTCTAATTTGTTAAGGTGTAAGTTTAGGTTATTTTTTAAGATCTTTGAGTAAGTGTTCACAGCTGTAACATTTCCTTTAAGTACCTGCATTCATTGAATCCAATAAGTTTTAGTATTTTGGATTTTCATTTTCAGTTTTTCATAGTTTTAAACATTTTCCTTGTTATTTTCTCCTCAATTTTTTGTTGAATTTTTACTTCATCCCATTGTAGTTGGAGAACATACTTTGTGTGATTCAATCATGTGCAATTTATTGAGGTTTGTTTTATGCCCTCAATATGATCTATCCTGGAGAATGTTTCATGTGTGCTTGATGAGAATGTATGTTTTGTTTTGCGCAGTGCCCTATAGATGTCTCTTAGATCCAGTTTTTAACATTTTCTGTTTATATATTGATCTTCTGCCTAGTTTTATTTATTGTTGAAAGTGGGGTATTGAAGTCTCCAACTAGTATTGTTGAATTATCTCTGTTTCTCTTCAATTCTACTGGGTTTTGGGTCTCTGTTATTAGGTGATTACATTTTAATAATAATTATTTTTCTGATAGATTTACCTTGTTAACATTAAAATATCTTTCTTTTTCTCTAACTACTATTATTATTTTAACTACTATTTTGTCCAGTATTATTAAAACTATTCCAGCAATTTTTTTAACTGCTTGCATGTTATATATATTTTTTGTCTTTTACTTCAACGTGGTATGTCTTTGAATCTAAAGTGTATGTTTTATAGGCAACAAATAATTAGATTATTAACAAAAATCAATTTTACCAATCTCTGCCTTCTGATTAAATCCATTTATATTTATCTCATGAGATCTATTTATATTTAATGTAGGTACTGATAAAGTAGGTTTTATGACTGTCATTTTACTGTGTTTCCTACATGTTTTATTTCTATTTCTCTATTTGTTCCCTCTATTGTACAAATAGATATTTTCTAGTGGACATTTTAAATTATTATTTTTTGTTTATCTTCCTATATATTTTCAGTTATTCTCTTAGTAGTTGCCCTGAGATGACAATATCATAATTTAAATAATTTAGTTTGAATTAACAGTAACTTAATTTCAGTAGCATACCAACACTTTGTTCTAGTTTACCACAGTTTTCTCTCCTGTCATTTGTAGTCTTATTGTCATACAAGCTAAATCTGTATACATAATGATAGCATCAACAGTGTTGTATAATTATTGCTTTATGCAGGTATCTTTTAAAATACATTAGAGAAGAGTTACATACAAAAGTACATTTATATCATATTTCAGAATACCTACATTTTTATCTTTATTGTTGCTTTGTGGGAATTTCTTTGTGTGAATTCAAGTTACTGTCTAGTGTCTTTTCATGTTAGCCTAAAGGACTGCCTTCAGTATTTCTTGTAGTGTAGGTGTGCTAACAAATTATGTGTTTGTGTTTATCTTGGATCATGCAGTTTCTTCATTTTTTAAGGAGATTGTTTAGATGGATATAGAATCTTTGGTTGACAGTCTTTTTAAATTTTATTTATTGATATATAATAATTGTATATATTTTTGGGATAAATGTGATATTTTGATACTTGTATGCCATGTGTAATAACCAAATCAAGGTAATTGTGTTATCTATCACCTCAATGACAGTCTTTTTATTTTAATACTTTAAAGATGTCATTCTGCTGTCTTCTGGCATACATGGTTTCTGATGAGAAGTCAACTACAAATGTTATTGAAGATCCCTTAAATGTGATAAATTGTTTTTCTTTCCTGTTTTCTGTTTTTGACTATGGTGCATTTATCACTCACTATCAATTTGACTATAGTGCATTTAAGTGTAGGTCCCTTTGAGTTTATTCTATCAAAATGTATTGAGTGATTTCAATATGTAAATTAATATTGTAACATTTAATTTTCAGCTCTTCATAATTTTTGTGTTAGTCACTTTGTATAAAATAATATTACAGAGTGAGGTAAATGATATTTACCTTGTAAAAGGAGCATATCTTTTCTTAGGTCAGGCCACTGTTGTGTGGAATGAGTCAATCTAAAGTTTTTTACCTGAGTCTGGGCTTTATCTGATTCATTTCACTACTTTTTTCAAACATTGTAAGCAAGTATGGAATGAGAATTTTGGTTTACCAGGCCTGGGACTTAAGTGTTGGCAGTATTTCAGAGATCTACCTTTGATTCACAGGCAAGTTGAGAGCTCTCTTCTTGCTTTGCAACTTTGCTCTCTGTTCTTTGGGCTACTGCATTCAATCTCACCCTGCTTTCTGAACTACAAGAGATCACTTTTTAGTGCTGCTTTTCTGCCCTCAGATATTTGGAAGGTGGAAACTCTACCCTCTGTGAAGGCTAATAATGCCTTGGTGTGGGCACTGTCAGCTGGCTTCTCCTCCGGTCTTTGGCATTTGAAAGTGTGGGTGGCTTGGAACATTTTTAACTCTCTTGCCTGGCCCCTTCGTTGAATGAAAATCCCAAGTACCTATGGGTGACATCCTTTCTCTGTCTCTCCCACTCTACTTTTGCCATATGACACTGAAGCACTAACTGATGGCTTGTGAGGAAGAGTTGGCAGGTAGTTGGAGACATGCTTTGTGGCTGGAACTCCTAAGGATTCTAGCCTTTCATACTACTACACATGCACCAATTAGAAATTCATTGTTTTTCTCCCTATCTCCTCCTCTTCTGCAGGGATAGGAACAGTCTTTTCTCTCTTCTGAAGGTTCTTCATTTTTTGGAGTTTGAGTCATTTGAGTTATTTTGGTTCCTTAGGTCTCTGATGTATTTCTAAAATATCCATGATTTTGTAGCCTATGTGGCTTGTTACATCATTCAGATGCGAGTAACAGTATCTTGTGGTTTTCTGCATCCAAACTGGAAGTGAAATCATCCCTAGGATTTTAAGATACTATTTACTTTTCCCATTAGAAGTCCTTTGAGATATGAGGTCTTTTTATCTCCATTTCATAGGTAAGGAAACATATCATGTTCAAAGTTCAATAATCTTTCCAGTGCTAGGTAGTCAATGAGTTTCAGTTTTCATTTAAAATCAGATTTTTTTACTTTAAATTCATTTATTGATTTTCTCATTCACTATATCTTTTGGGGCCAAGAGAGAGGAAAGAATGATTCATACTTCAGAACTGAATTGAGAAAACCATCATTTGGTGTTGTATTGTCAGGTATTCTATTCCCAGGAAGGTAGATTTTAAAAAAGTCTATCTTAAAATAAATTGGGAAGCATTCCATAAATTCTTCTATTGAAAATTCTGATTGTGATCCAATTTTGCTGCTTTTCTCACCAGCTGGATAAATGAACTTCAGAGCTTATCCAAGCCATGTAGAGAGCAGCTGTTCTGGTGTCCATCACTCTGGTGCATACACTCTGAAGTGACTTATTAGCCCATTAGAAGCTGGCTTAGTAGAATTTTGAAAGAACCTGTGCTTCTCAATCCAAATGCCTGAGACCCAGAGAGAGAACACTTGGCTACTGATACCTGAAGAATAAATTACTTCCAATTCTGGGGAAAAATTTCTCAAAATAAAAATGAACATAAATGTAAAAATATTCCTAAGGAATATGCGTGCACCTGAGGTCCCCCAAATTTTATATTTTGAGACTTCTAAGGTGATAATCCTTTGTTTTCTAAAGAAAATAATTAACACAAATTGGTTCCCTGTGTCACTTTTGAATTTTCAAAGTGTGGTCTGATTTTTTTAGTTTGAGATTATTTTAAAAGAAACAAGCTGATGTGTAGAGTTAAAGGCACCATGTCACCCGAAATCATGTTTTAGTGTGTTTCCCTTCACCCCAGCCCTTCTCATATTTCCTTCTTTGTTGCTGCAACTGTGCATCTTGCTTTGGCTTTAAGCATCTCTATATGTTAACTCAAAAGGAAACATTGTTCTGTCCTGACTGACTCTTAGATAATTCTCCAGTCTGTATGTTAGGAAGAAAATCTCATGAATAACCACTAAAGAACCTACTCATGTAACCAAATACTACCTCTTTCCCAAAATCCTATGGAAATAAAAAATTTTTAAAAAACAATATGGGAGTGAAGATAGTTTTGTTTGTGTAGTTACAGTGATACTTTTAAAGTGCAGATAGTGGAGATCTGAATAGACAGTTCCCCTGCCAGCAAATGATTCAATGGCTCTCCACTGACCTGAGGAAACAACCCTCCCTTTCCGTTTGCATATGATTCTTCATGGTCTGGCATGGCTTACTCCTTAAGTCAGACTCTAGCCTCTATCCTCACTGTGCTTCTCATCCATCATGGTTTTGCTAACCATACTGGTGATAGCACAATTAGGGATTTGATCTGTTATCCTCTTTAACTTTTCTCCAGCATTTCATAAGAATGACTCCCCTCTTCTTTTGGAAATGTTCTACTCCCTTTGCTTCTATGACAATGGTTTCTTCTTGTGATCTTCCTAAAGTACTTGTCATTCGGTCTCAGTTTCAATTTTGGACATGTTAATTTTGAAATGCATATGAGAGAGCCAAGCAGGGATCATTAGTATCCAAAGCATTTGGATATATGGGTCTGGAGATCCTCCTGGCTCCTCTTTTGAATTATCCTTCAACTGAAGTCCTAACATCTCAGTCCTGGGTCCTCCTGTTTCCATCTCCCTCTGTTCTCCTTTCATATTTCCTTTTCCTTCTCCCTGCTCTCTTTTATTCTCTTTGGCAATGACTTAAAATCTATGATATCAGGGGAACCCACCCCCAATATTTCAACATAGGTTCTTTCTATTTTCCATAAGTGTTGGCTGGCTGAGAAATAAAGAGAGAGAGTACAGAGAGAGGAATTTTACAGCTGGGCCTCTGGGGGTGACATCACCTATCAGTAGGACCATGATGCCCACCTGAGCCTTAAAGCCAGCAAGTTTTATTAAGGATTTCAAAAGGGGAGGGGGTGCAAGAACAGGGATTAGGTCACAAAGATCACATGCTTCAAAGGGCAAAAAGGAGAACAAGATCACATGCTTCTAAGGGCAAAATCAGAAACTTCTGATAAAGGTCCAGCAAAGATCACAAGGCAAATGGCGAAAGCAAAGATCACAAGGCAAAGGGCAAAAATAAAGATCATAAGGCAAAGGGCAAAAGCAGAATTACTGATAAGGGTCTATGTTCAGTGGTGTATGTATTGTCTTGATAAACATCTTAAACAACAGAAAACAGGGTTTGAGAGCAGAGAATCGGTCTGACCTCAAATTTACCAGGGCGGGCTTTTTCCCCACCCTATTAAGCCTGAGGGTACTGCAGGAGACCGGGGCATATTTCAGTCCTTATCTCAACCACATAAGACAGACACTCCCAGAGCAGCCATTTATAGACCTCCCCTCCAGGAATGCATTCCTTCCCCAGGGTATTAATTATTAATATTCCTTGCTAGGAAAAGAATTTAGCAACATCTTCCCTACTTGCATGTCCGTTTATAGCCTCTCTGCAAGAAGAAAAATATGGCTGTATTTTGCCCGACCCCACAGGCAGTCAGACCTTATGGTTGTCTTCCCTTGTTCCCTGAAAATCGCTGTTATTCTGTTCTTTTTCAAGGTGCACTGATTTCATATTGTTCAAACACACATGTTTTGCAATAAATTTGTACAGTTAACACAATTATCATAGTGGCCCTGAGGTGACGTACATCCTCAGCCTATGAAGATAACAGGATTAAGAGATTAAAGTAAGACAGGCATAAGAAATTATGAAAGTGTTATTTGGGAACTGGTAAATGTCCATGAAATCTTCACAAGTTATGTTTCTCTGCTGCGGCTCCAGCTGGTCCCTCCATTCAGGATCCCTGACTTCCTGCAACACTATGTCAATTCTAACACTTAAATCTCTAGCCAGTACTTCTCCATGAGCTACAGGCTTTCATACACAAGCTGTTTGGAAGCATGTGTGTTTCTCAAACAAAATGTGAGCTCCCTAGGAACAGGACCTTATCTGTCTTGTCCACTATTATATCTCTATTACCTAGAAATACCTAGAATATTGAGTGCTTGGGACTCAACATATGCTAAAAAATATTCAAACAAATAGATATTAAACTTTATCAATCTATTATGCCTATGAGGTCTTTTCAGAATCCTTTAAGTGAAGGCTATCAATTTTCCATTCCCTAGTAGATGTGTGGTTTGATGTGTGGATGGTGCAGTGCAAAAATTTATGTGCAAGCCGAGCCTTGAGGTCACCAGTGAAAGGGGGCTCATTTTGTGGGTGCTTATAAAGACAAGATAGCAAATATGCCATTAAATTTAATTCAACTTACTGAATTCTATCAATACAGTATAGTTTTATTTGTTCATTCTTTGTCAATGAATAGATGAAATGTTTCTACTTTTCTGTGATTAATAATTTGGATCTTATTCAAATTACGAACAATGTCAAATTAAATAAAAATGTTATGAAGATATAGGGTCATGTGATTAGTAGAAGCATCTGCTTTAGCAGACAAAATGTCCTGATGCCTTGGAAATATTTTCTGAACAACTGAATAGGGCTAGAATTAGGATTGGGTTTTTTTTCCTTTATTATCTTTCATAATCTATATTAATTTGAAAAATAAAAAGTATCCTTTATAACATCTAGTAGTTATAAATAATAATTGTGTAAGGAACATTTATGAGCCCACTTCCACATACAAAACTACAACATTAAAACATTTTCAGGGCCGGGCGCGGTGGCTCACGCTTGTAATCCCAGCACTTTGGGAGGCCGAGGTGGGCGGATCACGAGGTCAGGAGATCGAGACCGTGGTGAAACCCCGTCTCTACTAAAAAAAAAAAAAAAATACAAAAAATTAGCCGGGCGTGGTGGCGGGCGCCTGTAGTCCCAGCTACTCAGAGAGGCTGAGGCAGGAGAATGGCGTGAACCCGGGAGGCGGAGCTTGCAGTGAGCTGAGATTGCGCCACTGCACTCCAGCCTGGGGGACAGAGCGAGACTCCGTCTCAAAAAAATAAAAAATAAAAAAATAAAAAAATAAAACATTTTCAGTTGCCTATTAATTCTCTTCCCTCTACCCATCTCTCTGCCTCCCTGCCCTCTACATTACTCCATGCCACAATGGTAATCACTATTCCAAAACTTATATTTATCATTAATTGTTTCTTTATAGTTTTATCATATATATATACATATGCCTAAGTATGCTAATTGGCTTTGTTTGTTATTGAACTCTACATACCCTGTAGTTTATTGGGACATGCTTTTTTGGCTAAACATTATCATTTCAAGCTGTACCTATGTTGTTTCAGATAGTCATAATTCATTGTTGTGTGAATATACCACAATAAACACTATGCCTCATTTTATGATACATCCCCAGAACCCAGGGCAGGACCTGGCGTTAAACAGATATTCAAAAAATATTTGTTAAATAAGTATATGAGAGAAAGTGGTAGAGCGAGATGGCAGAACAGAAGTCTCCACCAATTGTTCCTGCTGCAAGGACACCAATTTAACAACTATATACAAAAAAAAGCACCTTCATAAGAACCCCAAATCAAGTGAAAACTCACAGTACCTGGTTTTAACTTCATATAGCTCAAAGAGGCACTGAGGAGGGCCAGAGAGAGTCTTGAATCACTGACACCACCCCTCCCCCATTTCCCAGCAGTGACCACCTGGCTCAGAGGGAGAATTTCTGAGCCTGGGAGAGGGAAAGTACAGCAACTGTGAGACATTGCATTGAACTCAGTGGTGCCCTGTCATAGCGGAAAGCCAAACTGGCTGAAACCTGCTCACAGAGGGAATTTTTAAACCAGTCCTAGCCAGAGGGAGATTGCCCATAGCAGTGGTTGGAACTTGAGTTCTGGCAAGCCTCGCCACTGTAGGCTAAGAGCCCTGGGGCTCTAAATAAACTTGAAAGGCAGTGTAAACCACAAGGACTGCAACTCTTAGGCAAATCCTAGTGCTGAACTGGGTTCAGAGCCAGCAAACTGGGTGGCAGGGGAGGGATGTGACCTACTGAGACACCAGCTAGGGCAGCAAAGGGAGAGCTTATGTCACCCCTTCCCTAAACCCAGGTGCACAGCTTGAGGAGCCAAAAGATAACCTTTCCTTCTGCTTGAGGAAAGGAGAGGAAAGAATAAAGAGGACTTTGTTTTATATCTTGGATACCAGCTCAGCCATAGTAGGATAGGGTGCCAGTGAGAGTCATTGGGCCCTATTTCCAGGCTCTAGCTTCTGGATGACAGTTGCTAGATACACGCTGGGCCAGAAGGGAACATACTACCTTGAAGGGAAGGACCCAGTCCTGGCAAGACCCATCACCTGCTGACTCAAGAGCCCTTGGCCCCTGAACAACTAGCAGTGGTACCTAGGTACTACATCGAGGGTCTTGGGTAAGATTTTGAGATGTGCTGGCTTCAGGTGACGTAAGCACATTCCTATCTATGGTGGCTACAGGGAGAGACTTCTGCTTGAGAAAGGCAGAGGGAAAGGTAAAGGGGACTTTGTCTTGCACCTTAGGTGCCAGCTGTGCCACAGTGGGAGCACCAAGCAGGCTCTTGGAGTCTCTGATAACAGGCCTTGGTTCTTGAATGGCTTTTCTGGACTAGAAAGGCTTTCTGGCCAGAAGGGAGCCCATTGCCCTGAAGGCCGACTCCAAGGCCAGGCAGCATTCACTACGAACTGAATAAAGAGCCCTTGGGCCTTAAGGGAACATCAGTGGTAGCTTGGCAGTACTCCCCTTGGCCTGTGGTAGTGGCGGCCTCAGGGTGAGGCTCCTCTGCCTTTGGAAAGGGGAGGGAAGAGTGGAAAGTACTGCATGGTTTGAGTGCCAGCTCAGCCACAGTACAATACACCAGGTAGACTTCTAAGGTTCTTGTCCAATCCCTGGCTCCCAGATGGCACCTCTGGACTGGAAGATCTCACCACTCTCAAAAGAAGGATGCAAGCCTTGCTGGCTTTGTCACCTGCTGATTGTAGAGCCCCAGGGCCTTGAGTGAACATAGGCAGTAGCCAGGTGGTGATTACAGGGGAGGCTTGGGTGGGATCCGATGCTATGCTGGCTTCAGGTCTGATCCAGCACAGTCCCAGTGGTAGTGGCCCCAGGGGTGCCTGTGTCATCCCACTCCTAGCTTGGTGACTCAGAACATAGAAAGAGATTCCATTTGTTTGGAGGAAAGTAAGGGAAGAGAACAAGCGTCTCTGCCTGATGATCCAGAACATTATTTTTTCTTCTGTTCTTTTATTTTTAATTTTTGTAAGTACATAGTAGTCATACATGTCTATGGGGTACCTGAGATGTTTTGATATATGTACACAATGAATAATAACCACATCATGCAGTTGGAAAACACTCTGCAGGATGTTATCCAGGAGAACTTCCCCAATCTAGCAAGGCGGGCCAACATTCAGATTCAGGAAATACAGAGAACGCCACAAAGATACTCCTCGAGAAGAGCAACTCCAAGACACATAATTGTCAGATTCACCAAAGTTGAAATGAAGGAAAAAATGTTCAGGGCAGCCAGAGAGAAAGGTCAAGTTACCCACAAAGGCAGCCCATCAGACTAACAGTGGATCTCTCAACAGAAACCCTACAAGCCAGAAGAGAATGGGGGCCAATATTCAACATTCTTAAAGAAAAGAATTTTCAACCCAGAATTGCATATCCAGCCAAACTAAGCTTCATAAGTGAAGGAGAAATAAAATCCTTCACAGACAAGCAAATGCGGAGAGATTTTGCCACCACCAGGCCTGCCTTACAAGAGCTCCTGAAGGAAGGACTAAACATGGTAAGAAACAACTAGTACCAGCCACTGCAAAAACATGCCAAATTGTAAAGACCATTGATCCTATGAAGAAACTGCATCAATTAACGGGCAAAATAACCAGTGAATATCATAATGACAGGATCAAATTCACACATAACAATATTAACCTTAAATGTAAATGGGCTTAATTCCCCCATTAAAAGACACAGAGTGGCAAATTGGATAAAGAGTCAAGACTCATCAGTGTGCTGTATTCAGGAGGCCCACCTCACGTGCAAAGATGCACATAGTCTCAAAATAAAGGGATGGAGGAAGATCTACCAAGCAAATGGAAAGCAAAAAAAAGCAGGGGTTGCAGTCCTAGTCTCTGATAAAACAGACTTTAAACCAACAAAGATCAAAGAGACAAAGAAGGCCATTACATAATGATAAAGGGATCAATTCAACAAGAAGAGCTAACTATCCTAAATATATATGCACCCAATACAGGAGCACCCAGATTCATAAAGCAAGTCCTTAGAGACCTACAAAGAGACTTAGACTCCCACAGAATAATAGTGGGAGACTTTAACACCCCACTGTCAATATTAGACAGATCAACGAGACAGAAGGTTAACAAGGATATCCAGGACCTGAACTCAGCTCTGCAACAAGCAGACCTAATAGATATCTACAGAACTCTCCACCCCAAATCAACAGAATATACATTCTTCTCAGTCCTTGTATTATTCTGTTGATACTTCGTTTTAGAGTTTGACATAAAGGCTCTCAGCCATGACTTCCTTTGAAGCAGAATAAATTAATGAAATTATCTTTACCCTGACTTTCTTATTACCTCTATATCATCTCCTAATTATTGTCTCTAAAGTAAACATTTTTAGCTAATAAGTCACTGTGTAGGTTTGATTTAATTCTCTGTCAACTATTTGAAAATAAAATGTCTTTTGATTTTGTGCCACCTTAATTACCTACATCTTCCAAATAATGTTTGGTTCTGTTTGCTACATTCATTTAAGAGTATTCTGATTTTTTTTCTGGTCCCTCAATGACTAAATCTTTTATCATTTATGCTCATAATATTGAGAATGACCTTTCACAGACATAGAAAAAGACATTTGATTAGGGCCAGATTCTATTGTCAGGTTTGCACATGGCTCCTATTAAGTTTTATGTGAAGGACTCCATTTGAAACTTCTTATTTCACTCTACTTACTAATGGATATCTGCAGATATCTACTAACTTCTTAAGGCACTAAAAAGTATCCATACTTAATTAACTTTTTTCTGTTTTAATAGGGCCAAGTTTATTCATATTTTACTGCTTTTAAAAAAGGTACATAAATCTTATAAAAATCTCATATAGTGTGTCAGTAAGTTTTAGCAACCTTCAAAGAGTTTTTCTAAAAAAATAGGAATTGTGGTAAGTGACAAAACTGGAACATTCGACACTTCAGCAGGAATCAGAATGTTCAACCCTAAAAGTGGTTCTCTCTTCTTTAAAAGGCCCTAAATCCCAAACTTAGTTCTTTCTAAGTATTTTTAGATTTAATGTAACTAGCTAAAAAGGAAGAAAAAGTCATTTTTTTTCTATACACTCCACACTTCTGACACTATATGTGTGAGTTTTCTATACCAATCATCCAGTTCTCCTGCAGGCACCTTCTGAGTGTCCTACAGTTTAACTCGGTGCTGACACAGACCCCACAGATTATGGGCTCAGTACCACAAGACTGCCCTCTTCTCCCATTTCAGATGCCAACTGCAAACTCAATCTCCTGTGCTTCTGATTGGCTGTAAGTCAGAAGTTCCCATGATCCCCCACTCTGGTTCCGTATTTTAATAGAATCACTCACAGAACTCAGGAAAACAGTTTACTTTGTAGATTACCCATTTATTATAAAGAGATATAATGGAGGAACATCCAGATGAAAGAGATGCATAGGGCAAGGTATGGGGGAAGGAATAAAGCTGCCATGCCTCCTCTGGGTGCACCAACCTCCCGGCACCACCCCATGTTCACCAAACAGCTCTCTGAACCCTGTCCTTTTTTTAAAAATTGACAAAATTGTATATATTGATCACATACAACATGATGTTTTGAGATATATATCTATATCTCAAATATGTATATCTCTATATATATGTATATACCTCTGAATAACATCTCCCCTAATTAGCTATATATATTAAATTCTTTATATTATATATATTCAAATTAGTCTAACTGAAATTTTGTAACCTCTGAATAACATCTCCCCTAATTAGCTATGTATTCAGGAGATATATTGTACATTATGGTGACTCTAGTTAATAACAATGTAGTGTATTCTTGAAAAATGCTACCAGAATAGATTTGAAGTGTCCTTTTGGGTTTTTTTGGAGGCTTCATTACCTAAGCATGATTGATTAAATCATCAGTCATTGGTAATGAAACCAATCTCTAGCTCTTCTCCCTGCCCTGGAGGCTGGAGAGGGAGATGAAACTTTCAACCTTCTTATCCCAACCCTGGCAGCCAGGCCCCTATCCTTAGGAGCTTTCCAGAATTACCTCAGTGACAAAAACTCTGGTGTGGTTGAAAGGGGCTTGAGATGAATAACAAAAGATGCTCCTTTCACTTTTATGGCACTTAATCATTTAGGGATTTTAGGGAATCTGGCCAGGAACCAGGTACAAAGACCAAGTGTGTATATATATATATTTTATTATATTACAACATCATACTAGCTTCAAATAATTATCAAATCACAGATAAATCATGGAGAGTTAGTTTATTTCAACAAATAAGCTCTTGCCTTAAGCAAAGGTAATACCGGTAACTATATCAGGAACAGGACGTTTCCTATTTGTCAAATTTATAAATGTTACTTTTGTACGTTTCTCAACACTGGCCAGCAAGCAATTTAGTTCACATTTGCTTTGATTTATTTCCTCAAGGAAAACGTGCTGCTTCTTCAAAGACTCCAATTTCAGATGGCAAAATACATGGAAGCTGAGATGGACCTTCTGGAGTTTTCGATAAACCACTGTAGCTCAGTCAGAGGTCCAATTATGATGATACCCATACAGCCCGGTCCTCCCACAGCCTACATCCAATCCTCTGAGGAAGCTGAGTGGCACTGCCTTTATTCACCACAGATGCTACAGAATCAGCAGGTGAGAAACAATAGCACCCCCAGCTACGTAACCTGCTTCAAATACTACAACCATCTGTTTTTTCTTTGGACATTTTATTTCTGGGCTTGAAAAGTAACAAATACATTCCATACTTCAATGGCATATCTAAAGCAATTGACTTTTATTGTGGTGTATAGTTACCTGTTTCATTCATGAGGGACCATCTCTCTTTGTTTATACCTTTTGGAAGCAGCATTCCTCAGAACATTAGCATGCCCCGGCTTGGTTTGAAATTCTACCTCAGCGGCTTTCACTGGAGCCAGGGCAAAGTCAGTAAAATAAAATTCTTCTACATTGAGAGAGGGAGTAAAATAAAATTATGTGCATCAGAGATAGACATTCTCTCTGAACATGCTGCACTAAAAGTCTTCAAGGGCTTATTTTATTTTATTTTATTTTTGAGACAGAGTCTTGCTCTGTTGCCCAGGCTAGAGTGCAGTGGCATGATCTCAGCTCACTGCAACCTCTGCCTCCTGGGTTCAAGTGATTCTCCTGCCTCAGCCTCCTGAGTAGTTGAGATTACAGGCACCAGCCACCACACCTGGCTAATTTTTGTATTTTTAGTAGAGATGGGATTTCACCATGTTGGTCAGGGTGGTCTAGAACTCCTGACCTCAAGTGATCCACCTGCCTTGGCCTCCCAAAGTGTTGCAATTACAAGCGTGAGCCACCGCGCCTGACTTCAAGGGCTTTTAAAAGCTAAACTTACCATGTCTCTACATAGCATGGCCAGTAAAAGTGGCAGCTCATCCATTAGCCACATCAGGAACACTATCTTCTTAACTGTAGTGGAAATTTATTAAAAATGACCTTGTACATTGAACAACTCACCTGCACATGACATTTTGCTAAACCCAGGTATGCAACAGTGGGGTTGTCATGGCATAATTTAAAAGCTACTACAGTAATTAAAACTTAAGGAAGCCATAATGACAACTATATTCTTCTGGAATGTCATGGACTAGCTTGAGGGAGCAGAGGAGTGGCCCAAGAGCCCTGCAAATGATGGTTGGGTGGACCTCAGGACTCATCTCCACCAGCTGCCGGCATGTTGAGGCACCACAGATGGAGCATCTTCTCCCTAAGATAGCCAACATCCAGTTGCCCGTATTTCCTCTATTAGTCAGTTCTTACAATACTATGATGAATTACCTGAGATTGGGTAATTTATGAACAAAGGAGATTTAATTGACTCACAGTTCTGCAGGCTTAAAAGGAAGAATGACTGAGAGTCCTCAGGAAACTTAGAATCATGGCGGAAGGTGAAGGGGAAGCAAGAAGCAAGCACCTTCTTCACATGTTGGCAGGAGAGAGAGAGTGAGAGAGAGAAGAAAGAGGTGCCACACGCTTTTAAATGATCAGATCTCATGAGATCTCACTCAGTATCATGAGAACAGCGAGAGAAGAATCTGTCCCCATGAGCCAATCATCTTCTATCAGGCCCCTCCCCTGACACAGGAGGATTACAATTTGACATGAGATTGGGGTGGGGACACAGAGCCAAACCATATCAGCCCCTCTGCAGACTGTGGCCCACACTTAATTTTATTTTACTTGTGGTAGCACTATCACCTTGGGGAAGTAATTTGGGTTGGTTTGTGGTGAGAAAAGGAAATGGGGCTTATATAACTAAAATTTATTCCTCTCTGATCTAATGACTTCCTCCTCTCCAACCTAACCCTGAGCTCCAGCTAGAAGCCTCTTTTCTGCAGCCCTGGAGTAACCAAGTCCCATTTTCAACCTCATAGACTATTCCCATCGTATAGTCCTCCCCACATTCCTCCTCCTCAGTCTACCTCATTGATGTCCAGATGCACAAGTCCTCTCAGCTCCATCCTATTTCCATCACTCATTTGTCCCTCTTGCATTCTACTTTTCGGTCTCCTGTAACCACCTCCTGTGTATGTGCCCAGTCCTTGCAACCCAACTGCAAGCTGCTGGAGAGCAGAAGCCATTTCCTGTGTCTGTTCTCCAGAAGCATTTGGTAAATTAATACATGAAGGTAAGATGCCAGGAAACTATCTACTTTTTTTTAAACCTTGCTTAAGATAGTACTTAAAGAAGAGTTCACCTTTTTAGAGTAACTGGATATTTTGACTGCTCACTTTGCTACTTGAGTCTGGACCAATCATAATCCTGACTGGGAAGAATTATGAGACTTGTCCAGTATGCAATATGTACGTGAATAAATGATAAGTCACATTAGTGATGTTCTTATCCTCACTTTATATACCAGTTTGAGTAACTGGGTTCTTATTCCCACTGCAGCGTTTAAGTTCCTCTTCTGTGTCCATACCTGTCCTACTCAATGCAGCTCATTCCTAGGACTAATTCCTATAGTATGTCCCTGCTAAATGTACCCAGACCTTTGTGACACTGTCTGCCCAGCTGTATCTCTTCTAATTGACTTGTTTTTCTGTTAAACCCAGTCACCTCTAATCTGGTGTATCAGTAATATTCTGATGTATAGCAAATCCTCCCACAGTCAGAGGCATGAAACAACAATGTGTTATCACTCGTGATTCTGTGGGTTGGCTGGGATCAGCTGGCTGGTTCTTCTGCTGACCTCACCTGGTTCACCTATGCATCTTCAATTATCTGTCTGTTTGACTGGGACTAAAGGGTCTAAATTAATCTCCTTTACATGTCTTACTTTTAGACAGAGTTAATTGCTTTCAGATCAAAACTATTGTAACACCAAAGTGTCATAGCTTAGGATGGCATTTTCTGGTACCCTCCATTTGTTCAGGTCTTCATCAGGGAAGCTTGGTGGAAGTGCCACCTTAAGGTTTGTTATATATTTGTTCAGTCCATCTTGCCAGGCCTGACAAGACTACTAGAATTCAGAGAAGAAGTATTATATAATAAGCATGTGTCCAGGGCAGCTCGTAAGTGGTGTCTTTCAGTAAAGTTAGATGGTAGGCAAGGTGCAGCAGAATGTCACTGAGGAAACTGCAAAATATAGCCTAATCAAGAGAACTGGTCAGAATTACAAGAAGTGTAAGAGAACTCTGATTTTTAAATTTATGTGTATTTATACAAGTAAAATATTTTGCATCAGGAAAGCCTTAAATGAATTAGATTTGGAGCCCTTTCTTTGCTGTATGATCTAATTATGAATATATTAAACCACTACTTGAATCCTCTATACCTAAAACTAGTATCTTTTATACAGCCTATAATTCTCCCTAGATGTTGGCTATTTTAAGGATAAATTTAGTCATCCTAATTGCACAGTTTCCAAAGTTAATGATTTCCTAAAACAAGGGAATCATTAGTTCATATTGCTTTCCTCTAACATCTTTCCCAAGTTTAAATGAATGTATATACTAATGGGTATTAAAAGTAAATTTTCAGAAGCATTTTCAGGACCAGCATCTGCCTCAGACATTTATGTTCCCTATCAGGAAGGAAGATTGTGAAAAGGAAAAATGCACTCTTTTAAGGTAAGTCTCAGTGAGTAGATACATTAAGCACCTGTGCTAGTGAAGCAATCAACATAATCATATTTACATTAATTAGAACATAAATGGAACGAACCAAATTTCTTTTTTGTGCTATTTTTATGTTAACTTGGCATGGAAACATAGAATCTGGGGAGATTCTTTCTCAACTTGAATACATAATCGACACAAAAATGATAGGATAAAAACTTTAGAAGGATATTAGAGTAATATGAAAACATGAATTTATACAGTTGAGCCATCTTAAGAGGGAGAGGTTTGCTTTGGTAAGAGAAGAAAGATCCAGTAAACTTTCTCTACCACGACTAAGAGAATGAAATAAACCAGAGGACTTTGATACAATTATTTTTTGGATTTCATTTTTACTTTTTGGCAGAGGTGGAAGGTAGGGAGAGAGTTGTCTAATAGAAATGTCCAAGGCCTGTTTCCTTGAGATTTTTAAAACACATCTCTAATATGAGTGAGTTCATTACTACATAATTATCTAGTCCTTCATGCAAACTGCAAACTCTATGGGTAGTTACAGGCCCCAAATGGATATTAGACTAAAGGATTTAGATCACCTGTACTCACTCTAATGAGTTCAAGGTGAGTAAGAATAAAAAATCAGGGAATTTTAAAGAACTATGTTCTAACAAAGTTGAAAATTAACTTTTGTGCAGCTGTACTGTATTATCTCAAAATCTAAAGATTGCAGAGCAAATTTCAGGATTTCAGAGCAAACTGCTACTCAAGGATAAAAATCTGTTCTCTTTGTTCCCTTGACATTGCATAGTCTTTTAAATGTCCCTGGTTAGAGGAGTTAGGTCAGTTGATAATAGAAATGTGAAATACAATCAGGGGAAGCACAAAACAAGAGAAGGTAGCTTTGAAACTTGCAATAACAACTTTGTACTAGAAAAATATCCAAAAGGCATAGTTTATGTGAATACAGAACACTGTTGAAATAAGTAACTAAATTACAAAACAAGTTCAGCTTCTAGTAGTTAAAAATAAGGATTTTTAGGGAAACTCTTAAAACCATGCCCCACACTTTGTCTCATATCACACTGACCATAACTCAATCCCACAGCCACACTAAGGGATCAGAGGATAGGAGATGCAGACTGTGCATGTGTGGTAATTTGCCCAGCAAAGAAGCCAAAGTTCTACAACAGAGCAGGGGGAATATGGGTATTAGGAAGCAGCTAGTGGTCTTTCCTATATTTCTATTCCATAGCTATTCTTGAAATATGTTCCTTTTTGACTCCTAAAATGTAGCTGTAGGGAAGAAAGACTAACATCTTTTCTTCACCATCACTAGGTTCATCACTGAGACCCCCATAACAAAAGACAGGTTAGCAAGAAAAAAGCATACAAATATATTTAATGTAAGTTTTATATGACACAGTGTATTAGTCCGTTTTCATGCTGCTAATAAAGACATACCCAAGCCTGGGTAATTTATAAAGGAAGAGGTTTAATGGACTCACAGTTCCATATGGCTGGGAGGCCTTACAATCATGGCAGAAGGTGAAAGGTATGTCTTACATGGCTGCAGCAAGAGATAATGAGAAACAAGTGAAAGAGGTTTCCCCTTATAAAACCATCAGATCTCATGAGACTTATTCACTACCATGAGAACAGGATGGGGGAAACCACCCCCACGATTCAGTTATCTCCCACCAGATCCCTCCCACAACATGTGGGAATTACAGGAGCTACAATTCAAGATGAGATTTGGGTGGGGCCACAGCCAAACCATATCATTTTGCCCCAGCCCCTCACAAATCTTTTGTCTTCACATTTCAAAATCAATCATGCTTTCCCAACAGTCCCCAAAATTCTTAAATCATTTCAGCATTAACTCAAAAGTCCACAGTCAAACGTTTCATTCAATACAAGGCAAGTCCCTTCCACCTATGAGCCTGTAAAATCAAAGGCAAGTTAGTTATTTCCTAGATACTATGGGGGTACAGGGATTGTGTAAATACACTCATTCCAAATGGGAGAAATGGGCCAAAACAAAGGGCTAAAGGCCTCGTGCAAGTCTGAAATCCAGTGGGCCACTCAAATCTTAAACCTCCAAAAAGATCTACTTTGACTCCACGTCTCAAATCCAGGTCATGCCGATGCAAGAGATGGGCTCCCACGGCCTCAGGCAGCTCTGCCCCCGTGGCTTTGTAGAGTATAGTCCCTCTCCTGGCTGCTTTCATGGGGTTTCATTGAGTGTCTGTGGCTTTTCCAGGTGCACGGTGCAAGCTGTCAGTGGATCTATCATTCTGGGGTCTGGAGGATGGTGGCCCTCTTCTCACAGCTCCACTAAGCAGTGTCTCAGTGGTGACTCTGTGTGGGGGGCTTCAACACCACATTTCCCTTCTGCACTGCTGTAGCAGAGGTTCTCCGGGAGGCCTCTGCTCCTACAGCAGACTTCTGTCTGTACATCCAGGAATTTCCATACATCCTCTGAAATCTAGGCAGAGGTTCCCAAACCTCAATTCATGACTTCTGTGCACTCACAGGCTCAACACCATGTGGAAGCTGCCAAGGCTTGGGGCTTGTGCCATTGGAAGCAATGGCCTGAGCTGTACCTTGGCCCCTTTTAGCCATGGCTAGAGTGGCTGGGACGCAGGGCACCAAGTCCTTAGGGTGCACATGGCAGGGGGGCCCTGGTCCTGGCCCATGAAACCACTTTATTCTCCTGGGCTTCTGGGCCTGTGATGGGAGGGGCTGTCATGAATGTCTCTGACATGTCCTGGAGACATTTTCCCCATTGTCTTGGAGATTAACATTTGGCTCCTTGTTATTTATGCAAATTTCTGCAGCAGGCTTGAATTTCTTCTTAGAAAATGGGTTTTTCTTTTCTATTGCATCGTCCAGCTGCAAATTTTCTGAACTTTTATGTTTCATTTCCTTTTAAAACTGAATGCTTTTAACAGCACCCAAGTCACCTCTTGAATGCTTTGCTGTGTAGAAATTTCTTCCCAGATACTCTAAATCATCTCTCTCAGGTTCAAAGTTCCACAAATCTCTAGGGCAGCAAAATGCCACCAGTCTCTTTGCTAAAACGTAGCAAGAATCACCTTTGCTCCAGTTCCCAACAAGTTCCTCATCTCTATCTGAGACCACCCAAATCTCTTCTTCAATTATAATCCTCATAATTCCCATGTGTAGATGGCAAGAAGTGATGGGAGGTGATTGGATCATGGGGGTGGTTTCCTCCATGCTGATTCATGATAGTGAGTTCTCACAGGAACTGATGGTTTTATAAGTGTTTGACAGTTCCCCCTACACATGCATACTTTCTCTTACCTGCTGCTATGTAAGACGTGCCTCCTCACCTTTCACCATGATTGTAAGTTTTTTGAGGCCTCTCCAGCCATGCAGAACTGTGAGTCAATTAACCTCTTTTTTCTTTTATCTTTTTTTTTTTTTTTTTTTTTCCGAGACAGGATCTTGGTCTGTTGCCCGGCCTGGAGTGCAGGGGCATGATCTTGGCTTACTGCAGCCTCCACCTCCACCTCCTGGGTTCAAGCGATTATTGTGCCTCAGCCTCCTGAGTAGCTGGGACCATAGGCATGCACCACCATGACTGGCTAATTTTTGTATTTTTAGTAGAGATGGGGTTTCACTATGTTGGCCAGGCTGGTCTTGAACTCCTGACCTCAAGTGATCTACCCACCTTGGCCTCCCAAAGTGCTGGGATTACAGGCATGAGCCACCACGCCTGGCCATAAACCTCTTTTCTTTATAAATTACCCAGTCTCGGGTAGTATCTGCAGTTTGAAAATGGACTAATACAAGGAATATATGTAGATTTTACTCAGTGTAACTTGATTGGGAGTTGAGATAATAGTGGCTCTCAATTATAACCAGAAAGTAGAATTTGGGGTTTGTTTCTGTGTTCGTTTGAATTATGTTTCTTTACCTTGAAGATCAAAGAACCATTATTAGAGATTTCTTTAATATCAAGTTATGTCTGAAATAGGCTCATTTAAAAGCAAGGTTTGTAGTGTAATAAATCCTGGTATAATAGAAATTTCAGAATATTTTTCACATTTTCATAATCATTCATTTTAATCACTAATGCCAGATGCCTTGATCATTGAGAGAAAAATATAAAAGAGAAATGAGTTAAAATATTTTGTGGTCTCATTTAGGTTTGGATGTTTATGTATATGTTTCAAGAATTACATAAATTATACTTAGCCCAATATGTACCGGTACAAACTGTAAAATAGTCAACTATTGCTTCTTTAGCACATTTTCTAGAAGCATATTTTTATGACAAAACACTCTTTGTTTAGTATTTACAGAGTATAAGGCTTTGGAAACTATTGATATATGTGTACTTTCTTAGAAGTAATAAGTCAAATAATTGGATAGATATTCAATTCAAACAATTATAATTACTCTAACAAATATTGTATCTATTCGCCTAATAGTTCTGAGGCCTAAATTGAAATTAACATGTTGAGGGGATAGATGGTTATTAATTGGAGGGATCACACATATTTTAGGTAAATATCATAGATAATAGAAGATTCCAAAATGTTTGAAAAGCAAAAACAAATGTTAAATCCGGTAAAGTTCGAAGAAGTTCAAAGTATTAGCATAAGCCTATTGTCCTAACCATGAGCAAACAGAAGAGGCACCTTGTTTTGAAGTTACAAACTTCAAAAAAAAAGGCCAGTATTCTCACATGTCAGTTCAAATACCTACCAAAGAGGGGAGCGCTGTGAATGAGTAACAATGGGAGGCAGAATGATGACCCCCCAAAGAGATTCATATCCTAATCCCTGGAATTTGTGAATATGTTACATTACGTGGCAAAGGGGAATTAAGGTTGCAGATGGAATTAAGGCTGCTAATTAGCTGACCTTAAAATAGGGAGACTATCCTGGTTGATTGGAGTGGACCTAATATAATCCCAAGGACCTTAAAAGTGGAAGAGGGAGGCAGAAGAGTCAGTGTTAAGAGTGATGCAATGTGAGAAAGACTCCACTCACCATTGCTGGCTTTGAAAACGGGATGGGGCCATGAAATGTAGGCAATCTCTAGATTTTGAAAAAGATGAGTAGAGGAATTTTCCCCTAGAGCTTTCAGAAGGAACTAGCTCTGCTGACACCTTAATTTTAGCCAAGAGAAACGGGTTTTAGATTTGTGACCTCTAGAACTATAAAATTATAAATTTGTGTTGTTTTAAGATGCTAAGTTTGTGGTACATTATGTCTTCACTTACCGTCATTGGTAGGTTTTTGGAAACTGACAAGCAAAATAGCATACAGCAGACACTCAATATTGTTTAGTTCAATATCATTTTGTTATAATGTTAGTAAGAAAAAATTGGTTTTGTTACACTTCATTTCTCCTAAAGTCACAGTTTCCAAGAACCTGCTGACATTGTTCAGTGAAGACTTACTGTACTTGTTACAGCAGCAATAAGAAACTAAAACGACAACCAAGGTGAGCTCTCTGAATAGAAATACACCACGAATGGAAAACAATAAAATTTCCAAGTGCTAACATGAACAGGATGAAATGACTCCTAAAATTATTATCTTCCACTCCCTCTGATAATAATTTCATTAGATTGAACACCTAGTAGTTATTTGGAGTAATAAGTAGATATAACAGACAGACTAGATGACTGACCAGCATTCTTAAGCTGTTTACATCTGTTTAAAAATGAATGTAGGAATAGAGAAAACCTCATTCCTTGGAGTTTTGTTAGTGTGTTTCAGCTGATGAGAACCTAATGATTCCTTCATGAGCAAATGAACTGGAATCTGAAGATAGACAAGACTGTGTCTGTGGAATTGCTTTTGTGAACACTTATCATATGGGTGTCCAACAACCAAACTTCCATTCCTATTGACACCCTTATCTTCATTTTACAGAATTCCTCATACTGTATAGTCTTAGCAGTTAGTGCTTTCCAGAAAGACCAAGAGTCTCTATCCTGGCAGCAGCAGTAGACCAGCCTGTGGCCATGGTAGGTCTCAGTGGTGGAGCCACTGCTCAAACCTCCAAAGTTCACGTCTTCCTACGTATTTTCTAATCCTGGACCTCCACCTGCCCTTCATTCATTGAGTCCCTGATATCAGTCCAGTAACTTATCTTTTGTTTAAATAAATTAGTCTCTGTTCCTATAGCTTCTACCCGGGAACAAAGCAGATATCCACACCAAGGAACAGCTCTGAACTTCAACCTTTAAATAGCCTATAAATGCTGACAGCATAATATTTTATTCTGTTTCTAAAACTGCCAATTGACTGATGAACGCCATCCTAATAAACAATTGTAACTGCATAAACAAATATTATTACCTAAATTTATTCTCTGCAATCAACTGCACAGTTCGCCGGGCGCGGTGGCTCACGCTTGTAATCCCAGCACTTTGGGAGGCCGAGGCGGGTGGATCACGAGGTCAGGAGATCGAGACCACGGTGAAACCCCGACTCTACTAAAAATACAAAAAAATTAGCCGGGTGTGGTGGCGGGCACCTGTAGTCCCAGCTACTCGGGGAGGCTGAGGCAGGAGAATGGTGTGAACCCGGCAGGCAGAGCTTGCAGTGAGCCGAGATTGCGCCACTGCACTCCAGCCTGGGCGACAGAGCGAGACTCCGTCTCAAAAAAAAGAAAAAAAAACTGCACAGTTCATTTCTAAGATAAAAAATTATTTTACAATGACAAAATCACGAAGAGAAGATTGACATATTTGACTATCAAAATATTTATACAATTTTTAAAAATAAGAAAGAATAAATATTTATGAAAAATCAGTTTGAGAAAATGCTTAAGTACATAAACAAGGTCTATGCACCTGTATAAAATAAAGAGGTTATGTAACTGTCCCCCAAACATTCAAGATCCAAGAAACAATTCACACTTAATAAAATACAAAAAGTTCCAACATTTTTGAAAAATATTTGGTCTCGGTTTGATATAATCAAAGGAATAAAAAAGCATCATTAAGATATAATTTTGTATCTATCAAAATAAAAAATGTTTTAAAGTATTGACACATAATTTTGACGATATGGTGAAACAAATATATTTATATACAATTACAGAACTATAAAATTGTGTCACTGGCTGTTTCAGGCTGCAATAAGATAATTTTTGAAAGTCATAAAATATTCATAAGTAGTTAATTCAATAGAGAAAGAACACCTACCCGGACAAAGGTATTTATTACATCATTATCAAAAATACTAAAAATCCATAAAAGCCAGGATGGTAGGGAATAGTCAAGTAAATCATAATACAATATCTAACAGAATACTATGTAGTTATTGACAATAATAATTGTGGAAACATTAAGACTAATTATAGGAATCTTAAAAAGAATAAAAATTGCAACCACATAATCTTTATTCATTAAAAAAGATTAAAAAGGAATATTTTAAAAACTGTGTTTAATTATCAAAATTGTGAGATATTTTTTCATTAAAAGTGACTTTAATGTGAGCCAGGCTCAGTGGCTTACGTCTGTAATCCCAGCACTTTGGGAGGCTAAGGCGCGTGCGTTACTTGAGGTCAGGATTTCAAGACCAGTCTGGCCAATATGGTGCAACTCTGTCTCTATTAAAAATACAAAAATTAGCTGGGTGTGGTGATGCGTACCTATAATCCCAGCTACTCCGGTGGCTGAGGCAGGAGAATAGCTTGAACTTGGGAGGCGAAGGTACAGAGTGAGACTCCATCACAAATTAAAAAAAGAAAGTGAATTTAACGTGAACACAGTTTTGTAATAATAAGAGAGAAAATGATAGATCAGTGATGAAATTAATGTAAAAATTGGAAACTTCAAAGGCATAATCAAAATTTTAGAAGATTTGTCTCCTCTATTATTAGGTCAGTCAAAAGACATGGATTAAACATAACAATAAAATAACTCTACCAAATACATTATCTTGGAGAATGTTAAACTCAGAGTCTTGTATTTTTATTATTTCCCAAAGAATTCCAAGTTCATGATTACTCCAAATCCAAAAACATTCACAGTGTGGACTATTATATTGAAATGAACCAAATATAAAACGAACCATCCTGTCTACACAATTTAAAAATGCTTGTTTACATTATATTGCAAGCATAAATCATATAACCTTCATGTAAGAAGGGTTATTGTGTCAAAGCTTGAAGATAATATAGAGATATATAGAGAGACAAACAGACATGCAGAACATATACTACAATTATAACCATCAAGAAATGCTGAATTACTCTTTTGAGTGACTTTCAGTAGCAGGCATCACCCCTCTTACAAAGCAGATGCAATAAACAAGTTCTCTAGTTATCCATTAGTAAGGAGAATTTAGAGGAGGTTAAAGAATGGGGAGATCTATGTTTTCATTTGACATGGACATGTGTCAAATGTAAAATGGTGGCATTTTAAAAACATACTAAATGTGCATCTACAAGCTGTCAGATTACAGATGGAAAACTGACCACAAGCAGATCATTCATATGTAAATTCTAAATAATTTACTCAAGAACATGGCTTTCGCTAGAAGATATTACCAGTCAGGCCTCTCTGTACATTTTTATGTACCTAGCCTGACAGCCCATCTGTCTCTAGTTCCCTTCCTTATCCCGATAACATTCTATATATCAATCAAACACAAAGAAGATTAGTAAAGAAAATGACACAGGCAAGGCTAAATTTTAAAAGCCTATTTTTTCCTTACACTGTAGCAGTGATTTATAACAAGATGAAAATTAGCCAGAGGAAACAAAGTATGTTCTTTCTCATGGGTCAGTTAGACCAAGGCTTGGAACATGCGGACCAGCCTGGTAGCCAATGCAATTAGTTGATGCATACGAACTCCTGTGTGCCACTTGGCCTTCTAAGGGCTGTCACTACAATGCATTTCCTTAGGCCTGTGTGGTAACCAAGTGCATGACAGGTGCAAAGCTGTGCTATGGAATAAGTTCAGAGACCATTAAGAATATCCTAAGAATCTCTAATTTCACATGTTATTTAACTCATGAATAGATCACTACAGCACAGTATTGTACTTAAAAATAATTATTTAAAAATGTGTTTGAAAACTGTATTTCCTTTAAACAACATTCCAGTATAGCTTCTGATGCTCTCCGTCATTTATTACTGAGCAGTAGGAAGTCCAAATAAAGTATTGAGCAAGACAAGGAAGTAATTGGATTGTTTTATATGAAGGACTTTATATATCACTGCATATATCTCAAAGTGTTTTCACATGGTTCCTGTAAAACTATCTGGGCAAGTATTAAGGATCTAGACTGTTTTCCTCAGGTAATAAGGAGGAATCAGGCATCAAGAGTTGAGGGAAATGTCCAGGGTCACAGAAGCAGAGTAAAATAGAAGCTGTCACAATTCCAGGATCCCTCACTTCATACTTGATATATATGTCATATTTATTATATTGAATATATGTAATAATTATAATTAAATTTTCTTAAGATATATAAAGATACTCAGCATTTATATGTGATACTAATCAAAGATATGTTACCCAGTAGGTAACCTCCAAGAGGCAGATAATAATCCATATTGAGTCACCAAATCAAAGAATCTAGAATTTATAAATAACTTTATCCAACCTCACCTCAAAAATACAAATCCCTTCAATAATATACTTGGTACATAACCTTTTTGAAATTTGCTTCATTAAGTCTGGATACCTGTTTGACTCGGTTATAACAAACTCAGTGACGGTAAGTCCACTTTCTCCCACAGTTCCTCCAACTGCCAATTAGCCATTCACTTCTTGTGCTGGTTAGACATAAGTTCACCATAGTGCTTCTTTTAATGTTTTATTTTCTTTCTAAAGAAAAAAGTAGAGAAAAAATGAGGTTTAAGTTCATTAAACAGCCCAAGTGTTCATCAACAAGTTTATAGTTCAGATAAATTTCTAGTTAATGCCAACTAATCTATAGTGACAGAAAGCAGCGCAGGGAAATCTGAGTACAGGGCACGAAAAAAAAGAGAGGAAGGAATTAGAAAGTGTCATGAGAAATTCAGGGAAGTGTATGTGTGGTCATTATGTTTCATGGGCGTTTATATGTCAAAACTTGTCAGACTGCACACTTTATATATGTGTAGTTTATATGTAAATTACACTTCAATAAAACTGTAAAAAATAAAAATTTATACGTTTTATTTTTAAGAAAAGGAGACCTCCAACAAGATCTCAGAAAGTGAAAATCTCTCCTTCTGGACCCAATTTTTGTGTTCTTATCAATGTGGAATCTGAATCTTTCATTTGACTTGGCCATTTACACTACATTGACCGTAATAAGTTATTGCTTACTCCTTTTAGCCTCTTCCCTAATACACTATGTAGAGAAAAAAAAAAAAAGACTAGATGCCACAGAAAGTGACAAAGTCGTGTGGAATAAATAGTTCCTGCTGTCGGGAAATATGGTAGCCCTATGCCGACAGAGTATCTCCATACTAAATACCCACAGAGATTGTCTCTTTCCATCTTGCCCTTGAGAGTTTGCCAATTTGGGCTGGAAGGGGAATATCTGCTTTTTTCATTCTAAAAGATTCCCTATGAAGAAAACTCCGCCAACACAACGGTACCATTTCCTTGTGTCTACAAACTCTTACTAAGCATTCTGTATGTGAAATTTTCCCAAATAGTAATTCCCAGGATCCAGAATTTGGGGCACTGCACACTTGCTTAACACATATCTTTGTGCAAGGGCATGCTTCTCCTCAATTTATTGTGGTTCTCTGTTAACATAAATCCCCACTGCACGTAAAAATGGGACCCAACAGCTTTAGTCTCCATCAAGTCTGTTACTAGAATATGCTCTGCCTTCTTTTATCACTCACTACAGAAGGCTTGTGTTAAGCAATTTTGCCACAGAACAGGGTTGACTCTAAGGTAATTATCACAGATACCGATTGTGAATGATCTTTTTCAACAGTTGTGAACAGAAACTTTCCAGCATTAGAGACAGTAGTTTATTAACTGCATATACATGCACTTGTGCTGCTGCCTAGAGCAAATGTAAAGGCTCCTCTAAGTAAGATCCAAAATATCCTAACCTCACTAGATCTTCAGGAAGTTGAGGACAAAAAGAATTCTTCATAACGCATTCACTTATTACGTCCCAGCAGCTCGAGAAATGCCTTGGGAATGACTTATTTTGGAGGCGTTGAGTGTTCTGGCTTTGAGACCCATATGTAATTATGTACATGGAATTGTTGCAGAACTCAAACAAGATATTGACTTCTTTTACCATCTAAAGGATGTACCCTTAGTCACAGTACATTCTGATTAAGAGAACCAGCCCAGCACTAACGTTTACTTAAAAGGTAAATAAATGTATATGGTGATCCTCGTGGTCATTTAAGCAGCACTACTCACATTTTGTACCAACGTATGAAAATAAGAAAACAGTTCTGAGAGATAATAGTAGAAAACAGTTCCAAGACATAATAAAATCAGAAACAGCATCTCTGTAGTTCATTACAGTTTGTGTGTTTTATATTTACTTTGCTCCTCAAAACAAATCTAAGCTGTGTAATAATGACTATTAACATTTTACAGAAGATGAAACTGAGTTACAGAAGAACAACTGCTGAATGACTTGACAAAACACAGCCAGAATCTGAAGCTAAATGTTCTTGGCTTCAAAGACAGTACTCTTTCTTCTTTTAAGTTTTTTTCTTACTTTTAGAAGTTATTGTTTTATTTTGATTATGGCAATAATATATGACCATTGTAGAAAATCTCGTAAAAGTAGAACAACATAAAATATAAAATTAGGGCTGGGCCCTGAAGCTCATGCCTGTAATCCAAGCCCTTTGGGAGGCTAAGGTGGGAGGATTTCTTGAGGCCAAGAATTCGAGACCAGCCTGGGCAACAGAGCAAGAACGCCGTCTCTAAAAAATAAAATTTAAAAAATGCAAAAAATTAAAATTATCCAAAATCCCATTACCAAGACAGGCATTGGTAAATTCTGTATATTTCATATTTATAGGATTAAAAACATACTCCTGGGCTCAAGTTATCCTTCCATCTCAGCCTCCTAAGTAGCTGGAGCTATGGGCATCTGCCACCATGCCTCACTAATTAAAATTTTTTTGTAGACATGGAGTCTTGCTGTATTTCCCAAGATGCACTTGAACTCCTGAGCTCAAGCAATCCTCCCACCTCAGCCTTCCAAGTTGCTAGAACTATATAGGTGCGCACCACTGTGTCTGGCTAAATTTGTGTATTTCCATGGATGTATAATATATTTACATATCTACTATCTCATATCAAATTTTTTGTAAAATAGACTCTGAATTGGAGATTTGCATACAGGAAGTTTAATGGTTTATCCTCTGGAACAATATCTGTAAGAGAGGGAGGAAAGCAGGAATGTTCCAAGGGAAAAGTTGAAGCGTGATGAGTTACAACAGAGGCATACATTGTTCAGTTCCACATGGAAATTTAGATCTTGGATGGACCTTCCAACTGGTGTTGATTTGAGATCAGGAGCCCCTCTGTAACTGCACATTGACTAGTCACTGGATACAAGCTGCCCCTTGGGGAGAGGGCTGGACATCAGACAAGGCAGATACATGGAAATTCTAAGAAAGTGACTCAAATGTGGGCTATCAGCAGCCAATCTTCTATGCATTCGATGGAATAAGTGCCTCTCTCCTGAGGAGGTGACCACAACCTTCACTACAGTTCATCTCTGTGCCACACAGATTTACTTCCCTTTTAGGATGACCAATAGGTGGGTTGTAGACCCAGTGAAAATATTCTGAGTCAAAGCTGCATCTTCATTTATTTATTAAAATATTGTGAATCAAAGCCACATCTTCATTATTACCTGCTATCCATAAGTCTCACTTGAATAGTGGGGCCATGATACACTTGACCCCACAAAAGTCCTTGAAATAACTTAGTATTCTCTGTCCCCAGTATTTTCTATTCCCATTTTACAGTTACCCAAGTAAACGAGTATAGGGTTTATTTTTGTTTAAATGAAAGTACTGAGAAAATCATTACTGTAGACCATTGCCATGGTGTTGCAGATTTTTTCCTCCTAAAAACTCAGATTCTCCTTCTATCAATGGTTTCTGGTTGTGCAAATTGACCCAGGTCCCGAAATACAGTTTATTGTATAAATACACCACATTCTAGGTGATAGATATTGAGATTATTTCTACTTTTTGGCTATTATGTATAATGATGTTATGAACAAGTGTGTTCATGTATTTGAACGTTTTTATCTCTCTTGGGTAGATATCTAAAGGCAGACTTGCTAAGTTTTATGTCAAGCATCGATTTCATTTTTAATAAGCTGCTATAACTGTTTTTCAAAATGGCTGTACCATTTTCCATTTCTACCAATAATGCATGAAGGTTTGTGTCCCCAAAATCACCAACAGTTGGTGTCAGCTGTTTTGATGTTGGCCATTCTAACCGAGTTTAGCTTGTTACAGTTTGTAGTTCCTTCAAGGGCAACAATATTGAGTATTTTTAGTGTACTTTCTTTTGCCCTTAGTGTATCTTCATTGCTGAAGCTTCTATCCAACTATGTTGCCCATTTAAACAAATTGGGATGTTTGTTATCTTATTACTGAATTATAAGAATTCACGGTAAATTCTGGATACAAGTCATTTGTCAGTTATATATATTGAAATTTTTTTTATCAGTCTGTAGCTTTTCTTTTCATCTTGTTACTCTTTTGAACAGCAAAATTTTTCAATTTTGATGAAGTCCAATTATCAATGTTTTCTTTTATTGATTTTGCTTTTGGTGTTATAACTAAGAAATATTTGCTTAACCCCAGTTCAGAAATATTTTTCTCCTAAGTTTTCTTATACAAATTCTACAGTTTCTGTTCTTACATTTAAGTCTATGATTCACTTAAAGTTAATTTTTGTGCACAGCATGACTTAAGAGTCAAATCTTAATTTTTGTATATGAATATCCAATTTGTTGAAGACTGTCCATTCTCCATTAAAGTACCTTGGCATCTTTGTCAAATGAATTGATCAGAAATGTGTGTTTATTTCTAGACACTCTAATCTGTTCCATTGATCTACATGTTTATTCTTGTGCATATACCATAGTGTCTTTTATTACTGTGGCTTTTAAAAAATTTGTTAATTGTTTATTTATTGAGAGAAACTATTTCTTAGCCCACATATTCATGTTTCATAGTTCAGGAACACAAGCCAGTGACAAACTTCTAGGTAATTCAACCCGAAGAAATTCTTTATATTTCAAGATCACTTCGCACTCCGGAAAATACCAGTCTTCCTCTTCTCCTCAAAGTCTTTCATGGAATCATAATTTCTGTAAAAATCTGTGTATGCCTTCTTTCTTGATTCAGCCACAGCAAACTTATAGAAAACTGCAAACCCCAGGGATACCATGAATAGTCCAACAATATGAAATTGCAGATGCTCGGCCAGAAGGCCACGCATCTAAGGTTTTGTCAAAGCATGGGAAGCCATGGTAGTTGCTGTCCTTGATAGGTATGTCAACCTCAACTCCAGTGTCCTTCCTGGCTGATGGAGAAATGGTTGTGTGTTTTTTTTTGGTTTTTTGTTTTTTTTTTGAGACAGAGTCTTGCTCTGTTGCCAGGCCGGAGTGCAGTGGCTCTTGGCTCACTGCAAACTCCGCCTCCCGGGTTCAAGTTATTCTCCTGCCTCAGCCTCCTGAGTAGTTGGGAGTACAGGCCACCACAGGAAATACTGGCAGAAACCTCAAATCTGGAGAAGAAAATGAGCATCCAGATTCAGGGAGCCCAAAGAAACCCACATAAGATGAATTAAAAAAAAAAAAACCACAAAAAGACATCAAGTTGTCAAAAGTCAAGGCCAAAAGAGAATTTTGAAAGCAACAATGGAGAAGCAACTTGTCACATTCAAGGGAATTCTGTTGAGACTATCAGTGGATTTCTTAGCAGAAACCTTGCAGGCCAGCAGACAGTGGGATGAAATAGTCAAACTGATGAAGAAAAAAATCCCCAAAATTCTCAACCAAGAACACTCTACCTGGCAAAGCTGTCTGTCAAAAACGGAGAGACAAAGACTCTGGTAAACAAACAAAGCTAAGGGAGTTCATCATCATTAGACCAGCCTTGCAACAAATGCTAAAGTGAGTTCTTCAAGTTAAAATGAAAGGATGCAATACAACAACACAATGGCATAAGAAAATATAAAACACATTTGTCAAGGTAAATATAAAGACAAATACACAATGCTGTATTATTGTAATGATGGTAAATCACTTTTAATTCTACTATGAAAGTTAAAACACAAAAGTACTAAAAGTAACTATAGCCTAAAAATATTAAAAGAGACAATATAAATAGATATAAATTGTGGCACCAATAAAATAAAATGTGAGGAATAAGGGTAAGTATAGTTTTTATAAGCAATTGAACATAAGTTGTTCACAGTTTAGACAGTTATAATTATAAGAAATTTTATGTAAGCCCCGTGTCAAACATTAAAAAAATACCTATTGAAGTACACAAAAGAAAAAAAGAAAGCAAAGCTTATCAGTTTTAAAAAATAAATGAAACACAAAGACAGTAAGAGAGAAAAAGATAGACAAAATAACTACAAGGCAGACAGAAAGCAATGAACAAAAAGGCAATAGTAAATCTTTACCAATCAATACTTCCTTAAAATGTATACATATTCAAGTTCCCAATCAAGATACAGAGTGGCTGAAGGATTTTTTTTAAAGATCCAACTATATGCTGTCTACAGGAAACTCAGTTTATATTAAAGGACACAGGCTGAAAAAAATGCATGACAAAATATATTTCATGAAAATAGTAACCCAAAAAGGGTAGATGTGGCTTTACTTATATCCGATAAAATAGATACTAAGTCAAAATTGTCACAAGAAACAAGAAGTATATAATCCAAAGATAAAAGGACCAATTCACTTGGAAGATATAACAATTATAAATATATATGCACCCAACAAGAGAAGACAAATCTATAAAACAAACATTGATAATACTGAAGGGAAAATAGTGCTACAATAATAGTAGGAGATTTTAGCACTCCATTTTCAATAATTGATAGAAAAACAACCAGATAGTAAACTAACAAAGAAGCAGTGGACGCAAACAACTCTATGCATCAAATGGACCTAACAGATCTCTACAAAACATTCCATTCAACAGCAAAAGAATATTCATTCTTCTCAAGCGCATACAGGACATTTTTCAAGATAGATCATGTTAAGTCACAAAGCAAGTTTTAACAAAGTTAATAATATTGAAATAATACCAAGTACCCCTTCAACCAAAATGTAATAAAACTAGAAATAAATAACAATAGGAAAACCGAAAAAGTTGCAAGTATGTGGAAATTAAATATACATTTTTGAACAACCAATGGGTCAAAGAAGAAATCCAAACAAATAAAGCATATCTGGAAACAAATAAAAATAAAAATAGAACATAACAAAACTTTCTGAATGCAGCAAAAGAAGTACTAAGAAGGAAGTTTACAGTGATACATGCCTATGTTAAAAAAGAAGAAAGATCTCAAATAAAAAACCCCATTGTATATCTCAAGGAAATTGAAAAATAAGAGCAACTAAATCCAAAGTCAGCAGAAGAAAGGAAATAATAAAGATTATAGCAGAATAAATAAAATGAAGAACAGAAAAACAATAGAAAAACAATGAAACTAAGAGTTGGCTTTTTGAGAAGATAAAATTGGAAATATTAAGCTAGAGTAACCAAGAAAAAAGAGAGAAGACTCACATAAAATCAGAAAACAGAGAGAATACATTACAACTGATACCACAGAAATGCAAAGGATTATAAGAGATTACTATTAACAATTATACACCAGAAACCTGGGAAACCTAGAAGAAATGGATAAATTCTTGGAAACATACATCCTACCAAGACTGAATCATGAAGAAATAAAAAGTCTGAACAGGCCTGTAACTAGTATGGATATTTAATCAGTAACCAGAAATCTCCCAACAAAGAAAAGCTCAGGACCAAACACTTCACTGATGAATTGTATGCAACACTTGAAGAATTAATACCAATTTTTCTCAAACTCTTCCAAAAAACTGATGAGAAAGAAACACTTCCAAAGTTATTTTACGAGGCCAGAATTACCCTGATAAAAAAGCTAGACAAAGCCACCACGAGAAAAGGAAACTACATGTCAATATCTCTAATGAATATAGATGCAGAAATTATCAACAAAATATTAGCAAACCAAATTCAACAGCACATTAAAAGAATCATTCACCATGACCAAGGGGGATTTATCCCCAGGATGCAAGGATGATTCAACATATGCAAATCAACAAATGTGATGCATCACATTAAAAGAATGAAAGATGAATAAAAGCCATATGATCATCTCAAAAGACATAAAAGAGAATTTGATAAAATTCTACACATTTTTATGATAAAAACTCTCAACAAACTAGGAACAGAAGGAAAGAGCCTCAACATAATGAAGGCTATATATGAAAAGCCCTCAGCTAATATTATGCTCAATAATGATAAGTTGAACACTGTTCCTTTAAGCTCAGTAAAAAAGCAAGGAAGCCCACTCTTGCCACTATTTAACATAGTACCAGAAGTCCTAGCCACAACAATTAGGCAAAAAAGAAAAGTCATCCAAATTGGAAAGGAAGAAGTAAAATTATCTCTATTTGAAGATGACATAATAATATATATAGAGAAAACTCTAAAGACTCAACCAAAAAAATGAATTTAGTAAGTTGCAGGATACAAAATCATCACACAAAAATCAGTGGCATTTCTATACACAAACAATAAACTATCCATAAGCTAAATTAAGAATTCGATACTACTTATAACTAGCAACAAAAGGAATCAAATAGTTACACATAAGCTTAACCAAAAAAGTGACACTTTTACACTGAATATTATAAAACATTGATGAAGGAAATTAAAGAAGACACAGATAAACGGAAAGACATCCTGTTTTCATGGATTGGAAGAATGCATATTATTAAAATATCCATATTTCCTATAGTGATCTACAGATTCAGTGTAATCCCTATCAAAATCTCAGGGCCTATTTTTTTATATTAACAGAAAAAACAATCCTAAAATTCACATAGAACCACAAAAGACCATGAATAGCCAAAGCAGTCTTGAGAAAGAAAAACAAAGCTGGGGGCACATAACACTTCCTAATTTCAAAATATGTTATACAGTAGAAAAATTATACTACAGGCATAGAAACAGACATATAGACTAATGGAACATAATAAAGAGCTCAGAAATAAATTCATGTGCATTAGTCTGTTCTCATGCTGCTAATAAAGACCTACCCAAGACTGGGTAATTTATAAAGAAAAGAAGTTTAATTGACTCATAATTCCACTTGGCTGGGGAGGCCTCACAATCATGGCAGAAGGTGAAGGGGAAGCAAGACATGTCTTACATGGCAGCAGGCAAGAGAGTTTGTGCAGGGGAACTCCCCTTTATAAATCCATCAGATCTTATGAGATTTATTCACTGTCACAAGAACAGCACAGGAAAGACCCACCCCATGATTCGATTACTTCCCAGCAGGTCCCTCCCACGACACGGGAGAATTATGGGAGCTATAATTCAAGATGAGATTTGGGTGGGAATACAGCCAAACAACATCATCATGCATCTATAGGGTTAACTGATCTTCAGCAAAGGTGTCAAAAACACACAATGGGGAAAGATAGTCTATTCAACAAATGGTGGTAGGAAAATTGAATATCCATATGTAAAAAATAAGAACCTGGATCTTTATCTTACAACGTACACAAAAAAATCAACTCAAAAATGGATTAGAGATTTAAGCATAATGCCTAAAACTATAAAACTTACAGAAGAAAACATAAGAAAAAAACTTTATGACATTGGTCTTGTCAGTGCTTTTATGGATATGAAATGAAAAGAAGAGGCAAAAAATGCAAAAGTAGACAAACAGGACTATATTAGACTAAAAAGCTCCTGCACAGCAAGTAAAATAATCAACAAAATGAAAAGGCAATTTATGGAGTGGGAGAAAACATTTGCAAACCATATGTCTGATAAGGTGTTAATTTCCAAAATATACAAGAAAAGTAAACAACTCATTAGCAAGAAAACTAATAACTTGATTTTTAAATGAGCTAAAGACTTGAATACACATTTCTTTAAAGAGGACATGCAAGGGACGAAAGCATATATGAGAAGATACTCAATGTTACTAACCGTAGTGAGATATTACCTCACACCTGTCAGAATGGGCATTATAAAAAGAAGGGACATTTGTTCAATTGTTAGTGAAGATGTGGAGAAATGAGAACCCCTGTACACTGTTGGTGGGAATATTAAATGGAGCAGTTGGCATCAAAAACCACTATGGCATGTAAATGGTTAATATTTCATGTCAACTTGACTGGGCCAAAGGATACCCAGATAGCTGGTAAAACGTTATTTCTAAGTATGTATGTGTGAAAGTGTCTTAAGAAGAGATTAGAATGTGAAGCAGTAGACTGAGTGAAGAAGACTGCCCTCACCAATGTGGGTGGACAGCAGCCAATCCATCGAGGATAGAACAAAAAGGTGGAGGAAAGGCAAATTTCTTTTCTGTGCTTGAGCTGGGACATACGTCTTCTTCTGCCCGACATACATGCTTTGGTTCATGGGCTTTAGGACCCATATTGGGGCTTACACCACTGGCCTTCCAATTCTCAGGCCTTTTTCCTCAGACTGCATTATACCACCATCTTTCCTGGTTCTCCATATTGCAGATGGCAGGTGCTGGCACTTCTTGGCCTTATAACTTTATTAGCATATATATATGTGCTGAATATATATATCTATAATTAAATATAGAATTACTATATGACCTAGCAATTCCACTTCTGGATATTTATTCAAAAGAATTAAAATCAGGATCTCAAAGAGATATTAGCATTCCCATATTCATTTCAGTACTATTCACATTAGCCAAGAAGTAGAAACAACCTAGATGCTCATGGAAAGATGAATGAATAAAAATGAGATACATACATACAATGGTTATTATTTAGCCTTAGAAGAAAATTCTGCAAAATGCAACAACATTGAATGAACTTTCTTTCAATGAACCTTGAAGACATTATGCTGAATAAAATAAGCTAGACACAGAAGGACAAATGCTGCATGAGTTCGCTTAAAGGAAATACCTAAAGTAGTCAAACTTAGAATCACAGAGTAGAATGTTGCTTGCCAGGGACTTATGGGGAGAAAGAAACAGAGTTTCTAATCAGCGGGCATAGAACCTCATTTATTCAAGATGAATACATTCTATATATCTGCTATACAAATTGTGCCTACAGCTAACAGTACTGTATTGTACGCTTAAAGATTTGTTAAGATGATAGATCTCAGGTTAGGTGTTCTTAGCACAATAAATACATTTTTTAAAAGATCCCAAATTTAAATGCTTAGCACATGGGGGTTTATTTCTCATTCCTTCTACATGCACATCATGAATTGACTAGAAACTGTAATCCAGGCATCCATATTCACAGGTTGATAAATAGCCATCATTCCAAATTTGCCTAACTGTGTAAGAGAGAAGTGGCAAATAGACACAGCTTCTTAAAACTTTCACTAATAGTGATGTAAGTCGCTTCTACTCACATTCCTTTATCCAAAGAGGAGATGGGGGAAAGAGTGCAACCATATCATGTTCCTAGAAAGAAAACCAGAAATATATATTTTTAATTATTATTATACTTTAAGTTTTAGGGTACATGTGCACAACGTGCAGGTTTGTTACATATGTATGCACGTGCCATGTTGATGTGCTTCACCCATTAACTTGTCATTTAGCATTAGGTATATCGCCTAATGCTATCCCTTCCCTCTCCCCCCACCCCGCAACAGTCCCCGGTTTGTGATGTTCCCCTTCCTGTGTCCATGTGTTCTCATTGTTCAATTCCCACCTATGAGTGAGAACATGCTGTGTTTGAAAACCAGAAATATTTTGTATGACCATCATAGTGCAATAGACTGGATGTTTGTTTCCTCCCAAAATTCGTATGTTGAAATCTTAACCCATTGTGTGATGGTATTAGGAGGTGAGGACTTCGGGAGGTGATTAGGCAGCCTTGAATCACAAATTTAGTGTCTCTTATAAAAGCTGAAATGAGAAGTGGAAGTAAGTCCATTAGACTACAAATCTGTCTCCTACATACCTAATAAAACTCTTTAGTGGAGAACACTTCCAAAGAGAGCAATACTCTGAGTGGAGTTAGTGCCCTTATAATAAAAGAGATCCAAGAGCTCCCTCACCCTTTCTACCAGGTGGAGACAAAGTAAGAAGACAGGCCGTTTGCGAACGAAGAAGCAGGCCCTCACCAGACACCGGATCTGCCAGTGCCTGGATCTTGAATCTGCTGGTGCCTTGATCTTGGATTTCCCATTCTCCAGAATTGTAAGTAATACATTTCTTGTTTATAAGCCATCTGGTATTTTGAACTGGGTGGTATTTTGTTAAAGCAACCTGAACAGTCTAAGACAATCTTATTCTTTTCTTTAAAAGTATAAAATTCAACCAGTATTATTAGTGTCCTTCAGTGGGATTCACAATTGTAATAAGATTAAAATAAATGTAAGCATATAAGGTCAACGTAGTTATCTTACCACTCTTAGAGAATCAGTTGACAGAATTCAAGTCTATGGCGTTTCAGCAGCCCTGCCAGTTTGCAAATCCTTGAAGCCTCTTTGTTAAAACTAAGGAGACTCTCTTCCAGGAAGAGAAAGCTCTTGTTTGCCACAAAACACTATTTGGGTATACAAATATGTTTTCTTTTTAAAAACAAGTAGCAAAGGTCAACTTAGGTCAACTTAGCTACCATTTTTCCAGTGAGAGAAATGATACTCTTAGAACACAAGTGACTTGCCCGAGATCGACTCCAGGTAACAGATTCTGATTCAGGCCCTTTGATTGAAACATCCAATACTCATGTTATGTCTTGGAACACATATGCATTATTTAGGAAATCACAGGACTCTGGGGAAGGGTAAGAAATGTAAGCACAGTTATAAGGATGTTGGGGAAATTAACAGTGGCTTTAAGTTTGCCAATTCTGGTTTAAATATTTCTTGCATTAGGAATTTTTTTAAGACCTCTGCAAAATTACAGTGCATTCATATAATTTATCATCTTTTTTCTCCACCCTAATCATAGTTGTTAAATTTATGTGCCTAAAATGCAGACCACTTTTGAGTGCAAGTTTGCGTGGCATATACCAAAAAGTGATCCAAATTGGATACAAGGCTGGGGAGATGCAGTTCGAGTCCACATTGCCATTTGCCTCACCAGCTGGCACTGTCTCACAAGATGCTACCAGATGAGCCTTCATGAGCCTTCTAAATCAACAGAGAAATTCAGAGTGGAGATATCAAATAGGCCATTACTGCTAAAAGCAAGAAAATGATATTACATACTTATCTGATACACTGAAACAGTCTTGAATCACCTATTGAGTATCTCTTATAAAAACTGGAATGAGAAGTGGAGTAAGTACATTAGACTACACATCTTTCTCCTACACTCCTAATAAAACTTTTTAGTGGAGAACACTTTTAAAGACAGCAATAGTCTTTTCTCCTCCATTTATAAGGACCCTCAATGTGTTTGGATAAAGGAGAGGGAGATAATGATGTACTAGGTAGAGACCTCAACAAGAAAAAATGTGGCAGATCTGGGAACTGGTAAATAGAGGAAATGGTATCCTCTATTTAGCCACTTTGGCTAAAAATGCCACTCTTTCCAATCTATAATCCTAATTTCAGAACATGGCACTCATCACACATCATCTTGAAATGTAACGATTGTTGTACCTGTGTCATTGTTCTTACCGTAATAGTGTAATAAAAAGATGCATGACTTAGAACCTGATCAGCCTGATTTGAATTTAAAATAACAAGTATCTGCATTGCCTTGAGTAACTTACTAATTTCTATGGGTCTTGTTTCCTCATATGAAATAAGGCTAACATAGTTATCCCTCACAATCTGTGGGGGATTTGTCCCAGGACCTTCTTCAAATATCAAAATCCAAGCATGCTCAAGTCCCTTTTATAAAATTGCATGTTCTCATTTATAAGTGGGAGCTGAACAATGAGAACAGATGGACGCAGGGAGAGGAACAACACACACTGGGGCCAGTTGAGGGGCTGGGGAAAGGGAGAGCATCAAGATAAGTAGCTAATGCATGCTGGGCTTAATACCTAGGTGATGGCTTGATAGGGGCAGCAAACAACCATGGCAGACATTTACCTATGTAACAAACCTGCACGTCCTGCACATGTATCCCAGAACTTAAAATTAAATTAAATTAAATATTTAAAGAACATTTTAAAAATTTAAAAAAGCATCATATTTGCATAAAACCTATGCACATGCTCCCCATATAGTTTAAATCAACCCCAGACTTCTTATACTACCTAATATAATGTAGATGCTATGTAAGTAGTTGTTATTAATGTGTTTTTAGGAGATAATGACAAGAAGAAAAGTCTATGCATGCTAAGTACAATTGCAATTGTTTTTCCAGGTAGTTTTGATCCCTAGTTGGTTTAAACCATGAATGTGGAACTCACAGATACAAAGAGTCAACTGTACCTACATTTCAAGATTGCCAAAAAAAATTAAATGAGTATATATATATTTATGTATACATATATAATGTCTGGTACATAATAGGAATATAATGACAAGTATTATTTTTATTGTTATCATACAATTTTAAGACTTATGCAAAGGCTAGCAATTTTATAGAAAAGATTATAATAGAGTTTTTCTTGAAAGAATAATAAATGAATGAATGAAGACATAAAAATACAGAAGTTATATAAAGAAATGCAGGCCGTGTGCCATGCTAGCTCAGTACCATGTGGAATCTGTAAAAGGTCAAATGCTGATGTTGTGCTTTGTTAATGAAAAAACAACAACTTTTTGTTTATTTTAAAATGTTTCAAAATAATAGCTCCCAGAAAATTTATGAATATTCATATTTTGATAATTCATTTCATTCTTTCTCCAAATTTTCTCAGGACATAGATAAATACACATACAGCAAGGTCTTTTTATATTTAATATGAAAGTAAGATTTATGTTGCTTTTTGCTTCATAGTATTTCTCAGTTTGTAACTATAGACTTATTTGTGTGAGTACTTGATTAATAATTTCTTATTCTACTAGACTTAAAGCTCCATGAGGGCAGGGACTGGGTTGCTTTTGAATTATCTTGGTGGCCTAAGTTTCTGACACAGTGGCTTGTGCATAGTAGGTATTCAAAATAATTATTTAAGGAACAAAAAATAATCCTTTTCACTTCCTAAAAGTATGCCAAGAGGATCGACATTCTATATTTGGTTTTAGTTTTCATTTTAAACAACTCAATTATAAAGGAATTGTGAAGAATTAATAATGGATTGTTTTAGATCATTTTAGACAATCAGATACTCCATTACTTGCATGTGTTAGAGAGCTTTTCAAAAATCAAGTGTCAGAGGTGGAAACCTAAAATAGTACTCTGCTTTCAATTAGTGATACTATAGAGACTGTGCTCTGACTCGGCATCATACAGAATAATCTCTCAGGATGCTCTCCTTGCTCTAGTGGCACACTCAGAAAAGACACCAATGTTTATGGAAACTGGGATCAGAGCTGGCAACAGTCTTTGCTTCAGGCCACATGTTCTAAATGCAGAAGAAAATTCCAAAAGTAAAAATTCCATTCCAGGATCCCTGGACTCAGCTATAATTATCCGCTCTTGACAGGTTCTGGCCTCTGACATCTGGATCAAGAATCATATGCGAAAGAAAAAAAAGTCTTAAAAGAAAGAAAGTGTGGTTGATTTTCAAGTAGAAGAGAACGTGTAGAAATGATTAAACATCAAACTGCTGGTAAACACACATGCAAACACACAATTTTATCTGTTTACAAACAACCCTGAATATCCATAATGTAGAATAATATTTATAGGATTAAAGATACCCACTTCATATGACTATTGTAAGGAGGAAGTGAAATCATATACGTAATGTACCAAGCCAAAATTGGAATCTGAATGCCAGCTGGTATGCAAGGTGAGTACTCAATCAATGGGGAGTGAAGGAGTTGAGCCAATCACTCAAGAGCCACCTCAACCACTTGTATTCAAGAGCTGAAGATTAGTTTTCAGTTTAATCTTCTTCTACCTTCACATATATTCCAAATGTAATCACTTCCCATGACCTTTACTACTTCCATGTAGTGCTGGCCACCAGAATGTCTCCTTCAGACTTCTGTCTTTCTCTAGCCCTATCACCTCCCCTTACCTCTCTCACTTTACCTTCCCACCTACCACCTCCCAATTGGGTATATTATCCACAAAGCAGTCACAGTGATCCTTTTACAGTAAAAATCTAGTCTTGTCACTCCCCTACTCAAAGCTCTCCAACAACTTCCCCGTTAAATCTAAATTCCTTGCCATAGCCAACAGTAGCTGGCCACTGACCTCACCAACCATCCTTTCTTAAACTTCACAATGGCTGATGCTATAGTTTATTTGATGATTACTTGTTTTATCTGCCCGAATGCAAGCTCCATGAGAACAAAGACAATATTTGTTTCATTATTCTACTCCCAGATATGTGCATTAGTGCACATAATAGGCACTTAATAACTGTTTATGGAATGAAAGGATGCATGAGTATATCTCATCCATATTTAATATCAGGTGTATCATTGGGAGATGAAGTCAGTAGAAAAAGAACTCCTAGTTACAGCTATAAGGAAGACAGAATACAGTTTTCAGTGGTAGAACAAAAGGAGTCAAAACAGGAGTAAATGCAATGTAGAAACATAGACATAGGCAATAGTGTATTAATTTTCAATTGCTGTTTAACAAATAACCACAAACTTAGTAGCTTAAAATAGCACCCATTTATTAGCTCGTAGTTCTGTAGGTCATTGCAGGCAAGCTTGACCAAATTCTCTCCTTAGGGTCTTACAAGGACAAAATCAAGTTTTTGGCCAGGAGGGGCTCTTACCTAGAAGATCTGGGGAATAATTCACTTCTAAGCTTCTTCTGGTCATTGGCAGGATTTAGTTCCTTGCAGCTGTAAGATGGAAATAGAAGCTTCCTTGCTTGCTATTGGCTGAGGCCACTCTCAGCTTGTAGAGGCCACCTGCATGCTTTGCCATGTGACCCCTCCACCTTCTAAGATAGGGCCATGTTGAATCCATCTCTTACTTGGAATCTCTCTGACTTCCTCTTTTGCTGCCCACCAGAGGAAATTCTCTGCATTTAAAGGGCACAACTAATTGATTAGATTAGACCTACCTGGGCCTGATTAACTCCCTTTTGACTAACTCAAAGTCAACTGATTAGCAATATTAAGTACATTCATAATAGCAGGCATGATAGCTCATTATACTCACAGTCTCAAAGATTAGGGCAGGAAATCTCGAAGTGGGGTGGGGCAGAGAGGCATTTTAAAACTCTGCTTATCACAAAAAGCTTATCCTAAACTAAATACCCCAAACTAGAACATTTAAAAGTGTTGTTCTTTGGGATCTCTTTCTTGCCCTTGACAATTAGCTTAAGACTCATATTTTCAATTTCGAAGTATTCGCATGTACCTTTTGCTTTTATCCTAGGAGCAGAAACTTCACAGAGAGGCCTGCAGTCCACTGAGCTGAAAATCAAACCCGCAAACAAAATGTCATGCTATAAAGATTAGAGAGAAAAGACCAAATTTCCCTAGAATCTGTTCTCAATCTTATTTCCTGTAGTCATCAGGATCTTCTTGCATAGAAAGGATGTGCAAATTCTCAACCCCCAGACAATGATTCTGTTTCCTACAAGCCCCAGTGTTATGCTTGTATTAATGTGCTGTATGGAAATATCATATGCTTCCAGATTTTATTTGTGTAGTGCCTTCTAGTTTTCAAAATGCTGTAAGATATTTAATCATCTCAACCCTGTAAAGTTGGGAAATAACTTTTTTCTCTGTTTTACAAATGAGAAAATTGGTGCCCAGAGTGATTAAATAATTTGCAGTTCCATGAGAATTTACTGGCACACTTAGTACTAAAGTCCTAATTCCTAAACCTGTGTTCTTTTACCATATTTGAGACTAGAAGCAAGAATGTCAGTAGACAGAGTTCTGTCCAGAATTTCCTCCTTGGCTGGTGCTATTAATCTTGTGGGCCTGTCTGTTCTTGTTTATTGTAGGTAGCATTTAAGAAGATCCCCATGAAGTGTTTGGCTAGTGATCTCATTTCAGTGCCTGGGTTTTAGCACAGGGCAATAAAGGAAAAACCCTCAGTGTAAAGGAGGAGATATAAGAGGAACTGCCCCTTGAATAAGAAGGAGGTATCCCAAGGAATAGCAAAAGGGACTCTCTCAGGAAGCTGTCTCTTACTACAAGTAAAACAGTCCATTACAGGGTATCTGAGCCAGGGATGCAGGTGGTGGAGGTTCCAGCTTGCTCATGCAGCTGTGGCCTGCTATGGTGAAGTGAATCCACATCTAGGACCTATTGGAGCAGTTCTATAGCAAAAGGGGGAGTGAACTACATTACCTACTATCAGTAATACTCACCAGTAATACTGTTTAAGAGAATTTGATTACAAAAGTCCACTCTCATCCACAATGATTTATTTCTTAATATGTAGCTTCCAGCCAACTTAAACAAGAAAGAAATACTGTCTATGTGCAGAATTACCAAATGATAAAACACGTACAGCTTAAGCGTACTGGCTTTGAGAGCAAAGTGATTAGGATACCAGTTTCATATCCATTGCTTATTAGCTACATGACTGGGAAATTTATTTAACCTATTTGGGCTTTACTGTTCTCATTGATAAACTTGGAATGAGAATATTACCTACCTCAGAGCGTTCTTTTGAGGATTAAAGCACTTTGCTCATAGTAAGCACTAATTAAATGTTTGCTATTGTTACCATAACTCAGTATTAAAGAATATGTCTTATATTTTTTCCAATATTTACTGGCATAAATATAATGATGAGTCTCATGCAATATGATTATGGAGACTCATAATTATTAAAACAAGGAAGGCGATCTGTGAGACAATTTGTGTTTAAATTTATACTTTAAAAAAAGATAATTAATAAGATTTAATCCAGAAGTAACAAACCAAATTGCCAGGCAATTGTATCTGTTTGTAAACATAACTGCTGGAATATATACGAATATAGTTAGTTATTGTGTATCACCCAAAACAGCTTCTGCAAGAGAAAAAGAGTGGGTGGAGGATGTGGTAGAAAACACTCATTTTTAAGATTAAGTGTGAAATGTGTTGGAAATCACCATGGAGATGGTGTAAACAGCCAAATTACCCCAAATCCAGCAAAAGTTTGAAATTAGAATTCCTCTGGATTTTACAAAGCAAGATACTCTTAGTGCCTCAAAGCCCCAATAACAAATAGTGTTTTCAGGGATAATTCTCCCTTCCCAAATGTTGAAATTAAAATGCCATGTAATATATCAAATTACTAAGTCAGTCAATGGATAAAAGTTTTAGAGGACAAATATAAAGTCCTACCTTTTACAGTTTTAACAAAATGTTTTATATCTAATTATCCTGGTGGTAAAAAAATGGAAGAAAGAGATTTCTTTCAAGTAAACTGGCCACCACTTCTGTCCAGGCTTCTTTGTGCCTTCCATAATAACTTTGAGAGATTATAGACTGTTACTGGGCATATATTGTCTAAAGAACTAACCTTTCTTATAGTAATAAAATCATTCCATATTATTTTATAAATAGAAAATGAGTTTGGCTTATAACAATAGGCTTCAGCTGATTTTTGATACCCAGGAGCACCAGGCACTTAAATTGTCTTAAAGTACAGCAAAATGTTTTTGGTTCCAGTAAACATTGTATCTCCACAAACCGTTTTAAGTAAAACCCATGAAGCCAAGAGTTAATGTTGTTAGAAACAAATGCTCGGTGTCACAGAGAAAATGAGCACTTAAACAAGATTTTCTCAGCAAGGCAAATTTTACTTCTGCAGAAGGGTGCTGCTTGTGCTGGGCGTGGTCTCCAGAGCACACCAAACAAAGGAGAGAAGGGGTTTTTATCCCTAACGCAATTCTTGTTTCTGTGTCCTTCCCCTATTGGCTGGGGTTGAACTGCACAATCTAAAGAATCCCGATTGGCTAAAGCTTAAACTTCTCTAAATAAGGTAATAACACAAGAGTTTTGATGGCTGAAGCAGAAAAGGGAAGAAGTAAGGAGGATAAGTCAAGGCTGCTGACAAGGCAGGTTTGGGCGTGTCTGAGCACTGCAATGGTGGGAAGGGTAGTTTACAAGATGAACAAGGACTTTTTCCAAATAAGGAAGTTGATCTTCGGAACAAAGAACAGGGAAGCTAACAGTTAAACCTTTGAAGAGGAACGTATTGTATCTGACAATGTAGAGAAATAATGTTATTTAAAAATCCAGAAAGAAAGAAATAGGACATGCCTCAGACAGAAAGTGAATGTTCAGTTTCTTCCTGCATTAATCCAAACATAGATTCCAAAATATCATAGAAGTAGAAGCTGACACTAGAACCCAACACTAAAGTGTGCACATCCTGACAATCAGTCCATTTCTAGTTCTTCAGCTGCCACTCTCCTGGTTGTCTGCATGCACTCAGTGTAAACCCCCATTCACATGACTTTTAACCTTCAAGTCAAAAATCCTCCTCCATTTGGCACACACGTGGTGGGAGGTTCCAAATAAAAAGTCTAGGACCATTCCTCTTGAAGTTCTTAACTCAGCTCTCTTCTCTGTAACTGTAATCCTGACACCCAAGGTAACACTGCCCCTTACACAGAGATTTTGGAGACTCGAGTCTTGTTGGCTGGCCACGTCACCAGCATCACCTTCCTTCTCTATAGCCTATGTCACTTACCCAACAGCATGTTACTGGAGCACTAAAATAGGCATGGGCAAGGATAGGAGCTGCCAGATAGGGGAGAATAAGGGATGTAGAGGTAATCTTTAAATACATTTTCTATCTAGTGGCACAAGATGTTTGTGAGGTAGATGTTTTAACACACACTGGAACCTATTAGAGGATGAAGGGTGGGAGGAGGGAGGGGATCAGGAAAAATAATGGGTACTAGGCTTAATATCTGGGTGACAAAATAATCTGTACAACAAACCCTCATGACAGAAGTTTACCCATATAACAAACCTGCACATGTACCCCTGAACTTAAAATAAAAGTTAATTTAAAAAATCAAGGTAGATGTTTTATTCCTTTCAATAAATAGCTAGAAAAAAAGTAAGCACAGGAACCCAATCAGGAAACACAGATCCAACTCTTTAATGGCTTCCAAATTTTCTGAGAAGGTGAGAGGGCTCTGAGATGCTGTTTATTTTTGGAACAAAACAGGAACCAATTTGTAAGTAGGCAATAGCCTACTGGTACAATTTACCTTCCCTAAAATATCACCATTGGGGTTGTTTCATGGTTCTTAACCCATTCTTCGGATATAGATGACCCCTTCTATCTTAGGAAAACCTTCTTAAAGTACAAATAACTTGAAAGCAGATATTGCTCTGCATGAATAACGGGAATATTTCACTTGTTTTAATGACCAAATATAGCAATAATCCAAATCTGCATTGTTTGATCTCTGGAACTCTAATATCTCTGGAAATCCTGGAATGTATATTCTACAGATATGTACTGTTTCTTGTCAACTCAGCAACCTTCAACTGCCCCTAAGCAGGTCACCTCTCAGCCTCTTTCCTATTCTCCCAGTATAGAAACAAACACAAGACCCTCCCCCAAAGCACTGTTAATTAGAACCCTTAATGTTTAGCACAATGTGACTAAAACCTGTGGATAACAAAGCAGAAATAAAAACTTGATCTATGCATTAAACTGAACACTAGATATGACTGCCCTGGGCCATCCCAACCCCCCAAATCTCCTTACCAGTTCTCATCTCTCAGCCACTGAGCTTGAGGAACCAACGGGGCAGCTCACAGTGGGAGTGACATTCCACCCACACTTCACACAGTCAGGCTACTCACAGCGTGGGTAGGGCTTCCTTTCTAGGGGAGGGTGGTTATTTCTCCCATAGCTACAATAAGTACCCTGTGCCAGTTAAAATATAGAATAGAAAAAGGGACAATGCTACAAAGAAAGCTAGCTATTAAGCTATGTTATCATGTAGAGCAGTTGAGCTCCTCAAATGCCAAAATCTCCATTCCAGAATAGGACCCTGGCTTTTCCATGTATAGGACCAAAAAGTAAATAGAGACTTCACCTAAACAAAGGAACACTATAGTTGTTTCTCAAACAAAAACAGAAACACGACTGGCGATTTTAGCATAGCAGTCCCTTTCCACACACTTCTACTCCAGGATATGAAAACTGTCAAAAAATAGCGGACCTTTTTCCTAGCTTGAGCTTCCTGCAATGAAAGGATTATCCAGTTTAATCCTAACAAGAAGCCTATGAAGTGGGCATTATTTCCCCATTTTACAGAAGAGGAGACTGGTCTGAGGAAGTCCAGTAATTTTACCCACCGTCACCCAGGCCCATCTGACTCTAGCACCTTGACAGGCAGCTAATAAGAATGTGGCGGTGGTAATGACATGGGAAATGAGGCTTAGCTAGAAGAAAAAGAAGGGACCCAGACAAGGGCCACAGGAAGACACCAAAGGAACAGCCTGCCTATGGCAGGGCCTGCACACTCCATCTTCATACCTGCATCTAGGAGAGACGGCATAACTCAGGCCACCAGCATCCTCGACTTCCTGGCTTGAGTTAGTGCTGACATGCTAATTAGTCCAAGTTGCCTCTTGAGTCATGAATATTTCACATTTAAGATTTATTCATCCTTCGTAACACACTCATTTTCTGAAATCTCTTTTAAAAAATTTTATTGGTTCATGTTGAAGAAGCCTGAAGTCAGAGTTCTAAAGTCATTTACCCTGCTATATGAAGGCAGCCAATACTATTATCATTTTAGAGCCCAGTTTATGTCTTCCGTCATTGCTATTGGCATACACTGATTAGAGAGTCTCCAGAGACAGGGCACCAGAATGTAATTTAATCACATGCATTTCAAGCATTTGTAGTGCAGCAGCAACTGCACTCATCCACAACTATGACTGTGAACCTCTCAACAGAGTTAACTAACAGTATCTCAAATAAAGAAGTGGGACCTAAAATTCAAGTCATAATTTTACCATAAAGAGAGACAAATGAGAAAAACACAATAATTGCCCTTGTATAGAAAACTCCTCTTACAAATGATTCTATTTAACAAATCCAAATTTCTGATGATGTATACAATACCAATCACAAGCCTATTCAATATATCTAAATTAAAATAATATTTTAATACTGGTTTTGACTTTATAATGAGGCTATTAAAAAACTCCAAAAGTTCCAGAGCACTATTGTTGAATAAACTTAACACTACTGAATTATACACTTTAAAGATAGTTAATGTGGTAAATTTTATGTTATGTGTTTTTCACAACATATGATTTTTTTTTTTTTTTCTGAGTAAGAGTCTCGTTCTGTCACCCAGGCTGGAGTGCAGCAGCATACTCTCTGCTCACTGCAACCTCTGCCTCCCAGGCTTAAGCAATTCTCTTGCCTTAGCCTCCCAAGTAGCTAGGATTACAGGTGCCCACCACCACACCTGGCTAATTTTTGTTTTTTGTTTTTTGTTTTTTTTTTTGAGATGGAATCTCACTCTGTCACTCAGGCTGGAGTGCAGTGGCACGATCTTCGCTCACTGCAAGCTCCGCCTCCTGGCTTCACGCCATTCTCCTGCCTCAGCCTCCTGAATAGCTGGGACTACAGGTGCCCGCCACCACGCCCGGCTAATTTTTTGTGTTTTTAGTAGAGATGGGGTTTCACCTTGTTAGCCAGGATGGTCTCGATCTCCTGACCTCATGATCCGCTTGCCTCGGCCTCCCAAAGTGCTGGGATTACAGGCATGAGCCACTGTGCCCGGCCTAATTTTTGTATTTTTAGTAGAGACGGGGTTTCACCATGTTGGCCAGGCAAGTTTTGAACTCCTGACCTGAAATGATCTGCCCGCCCTGGCCTCCCAAAAGTGCTGGGATTACAGGCATGAGCCACAATGCCCGGCCTAAAAAATGTTTAAGTTAAAAAAAGTAAATTGAAAAAACTCAACTCTAAAATTAAAGTTAGTTGAAATTAAATTACAGTAATATTCCATGGATTGAATAATAATAATCATAATGAATGATGATAATAATTTTAAAAGATTGGTTTGAGGATGTTATAAGTTGTTATGTTGGGTAATGTATAAGTATTATCATTAAATTAGGTTATAGGCATTTTTGTTTAAAAGGTGGGGATAAAAATAACATTTAACAAATATTTCCATTAAATTTATTTAAAAAGTATAGTTAATTATTTAAAAGTATATGCTTCTTGTGCTTAAAATTTATATGCTAGAAAAGCTTTTTGTCTAGAGACGTTGAATAATGTATTTATATTATGCTAGGGTCTCAGTGAGGAGGAGCTCATTGAAGATAAATGCAAAATATACAGAGCTCTGAGGGAGCAATAATGATTTTTGTAAAATTTTGCAAACAACATATGAATATTTTAAATCCTAAATATTTAAGATCTTAAATACTAAATATTTAATTAGAATTTATTAGTTGTGAGATCATATGATCAATGAGATTTAACCAATGACCACAGGGGTCACAATAGCTTATACTACTTGAACAGTTAGCAAATTCTCCTATTTTCTAAATTAATTATTTAAAAGATTATATAATGGTAGAGACAGCATTTTTATAAGCTGTAAACAAATGGACAAACATAATTTAGTCTTCTGAAGATTAAAATTCCAAGGACCATTTTGAAGATTAAAACTCCCTTGTGCCATAATAATCTAATTAGTTACAAAGTTTGTTACATGGCTCTTCCTTAGCTGAGGTCTCATGATTACTCAGTCAACTCCACACAGTAATAGAGTAGTATTCATGTTCTAAACAAACTCTTATGCGGTTTGCTTTGTTTTTAATAACTGTGGATTAATACCTGAGAAAACTTCTTCGGCCCAGTTGCAGCCCAAACACAAAGAAAGAAGGCAAGCAGGAAAGATGACATAGATTCATCAAAGATGACATTCATAAAAGGAAACTGAATGAGTTACAAGATTCATAAAATTTTAATATGTTAAATAATTATTGACTCTAACAAGTAAAAAGATAATTTGATTCTGTTTTCTAAAACTGGATTAACTAATTCATTTAACGCTTATCCCTAGTAAAGAATATTTAGACCTGCACCTAAAATTAATCTGCTCTGGATGTAGCTGCAGTTCATTCTGTTTCCTCTGACAGGTAATTGATGTGAAAAGAATGGAAACATCAAAAGGAAAATGGAGACCTTTCATGAACGAAGTAGAATTCCTTGGAAATGTGGTGCAGGTTGACATTATGTGGTGAGAAATTAATAACATTTCTCGAAGATTCTCGGTCTAATCATTCCATGAAAGCGTGTGCTAGTACATTGGTACTTGGCTGAGGGAAATGTTGTAGAAAATATAGACATCTAAATACCTTAACACAGCGGTCCCCAACCTTTTTGGCACCAGGGACCAGTTTCATGGAGTTTTTTCATGGAGGAACGGGGATTGGGGAGGGAAGGTGGGTGGGTGGGTTTGGGATGAAGCTGTTCCAACTAAGATCATTAGGCATTAGATTCTCATAAGGAGCTGCGCAATCTAGATCCCTCGTATGCATAGTTCACAATAGGGTTTACTCTCCTGCTGCTGATCTGACAGGAAGCAGAGCTCAGGTGGTAATGCTTGCTAGCCGAGGCTCACCTCCTGCTATAAATCACCTGTTAGCTGATTCCTAACAGGCCATGGTCCAGTACCCATCCTTGGCCCAGGGGATGGGGATCTCTGCCTTAACATGTAATCCTATCTCTCTCTCTCTTTTTTTTTTTTGACAGAGAGTCTCACTCTGTCACCCAGGCTGAGTGCAGTGGTGTGACCATGGCTCACTGCAGCCTCCACCTCCTAGGCTCAGGCAATCCTGCCTCAGCCTCCTGAGTACTGGAACGACAGGTCCCACCATGCCTGGATAATTTTTTATTTGCTTTTGGTAAAGACAGGTCTCACTATGTTGTTCAGCTGGTCTTGAACTCCTGGACACAAGTGACCCTCCTGCCTTGGCCTCCCAAGGTGCTGAGATTACAGGTGTGAGCCACTATGCCTGGCCATCCTCTTTTTTTGTTTGAACTAAGTATACACCCTCTACAGAAAAAGTCAAAAACACAAATAAGGAAAATATTTAAATAACAACTAAAAAGAATCACACTTTCCCAAACCAACCAGTATTAACATTTCTATCACTATAGATTACTTTTGTCTGGTCTAGAATTTCATATAGCTCTCTATGTATACTCTTTAGGTCTGATTTTTTTCACTTAACATAATACTTGAGATTCTTTCATGTTTTGCATGCATTAGTAGTGTGTTCCTTTTAATTCTGAGTAGCATTCTATTGTACAAATATACCACGATTTGTCCATCCATTTTCCTAATGAACACATAAGCTGCTTCCAGTTTGGAACTATTATGAATGAAATGTTATGAACAGGTGTTTGCTTGGACATGTGTTTTTATTTCTACAGTAAATATCTGGGAATGAAATTATTGTGTCATATTAGGTAAGAGTATGTTCACTTTTTAGAAAATTCCAAACTATTTCCTAAATGGTGGTAGTGTTTCACACTCTTAGCAGCAATGCATAGCATGTCTGCTGTTTGACATTTTTACCAACATTTGCTAGTAGTTTTTTAAATTTTAGCCATTCTAATGGGTATGTAGAGTATCTTATTGTGGCTTTCAATTTGCATTTTTCTGTGAGCAATGACGCTTAGCACCTCTTAAGTGAAATAACAAGAAATGTTTTTATATGGTGTTTGTATAGTATTTGGTCAAATCTTTTTTCCCAATTTTCTTATTGAACTGTTTATCTTTTTAATATTGAATTGTAAGAGGTCATTATATCTTGGATCTAATCTTTTCAGACCTATATATTGCAAATATTTTCTCCCTGTGACTTATGTTCTCAGTTTAATGGCATTTTTCAATTTCTCATTACAGTTATGGATTTAGCATGGAGTGTGTGTGTGTGTGTGTGTGTGTGTGTGTGTGTGTAGTCTATAATCACATTGAGGAAGAACACATCTATTCTTATTTTCTGGAAATTTTTATTAGGAATGAGGGTTGATTTCGTCAAAGGCTTTTCTAGCATCCATGATAAAATTATATGATGTCTCTTTCTCCACCAATTAAAATGGCAAATTATATCAGTAGATTTCCTAATATTAGCCATTCTTACATTGTTAGTATAAATTCCACTCAGTCATAGTGTATTCCTTTCTTAATGAAGTATCGAAGTTGCCCAGTTTATATTTTATTTGGGAGTTTTTCATGAATATTTATAAGTAATATTTATCTATTAGCTTCTTTTTTGTGTTACATTTAACAAAATTGAGTCATGGATGTTATACTTGCTTTCTAAAAATACCGTATACTTTAAAAAATTTTCTCTGAGTAATTTATATAGCATCGGCACTAATTGGTCTCTAAAGTTTATAAAATTATTCTGCAAAACCATCTGGCCCTGCTGTTTTTTCTGTTTTTTTCTTTCTTTTCTTCTTTTTTTTTTTACATTGTAGTTCCTTGATAACTCTTCTATTTCTTCTACACAAGTGAGTCTATTCAAGCTTTCTATTTTTACTGAGATCAATTTTGGCAAACTATCTCTTCCTAAGAATATATTCATTTTATCTAAGTTTTCAAGTTTGTTTGCATAAAAGTGTACAGAGTAACATCTTGTGATTTAAAAATTTTTTTCTGGCCAGGCATGGTGGCTCACGCCTGTAATCCCAGCATTTCAGGAGGCCGAGGCGGGCAGATCACGAGGTCAAGAGTTCAAGACCAGCCTGACCAACATGGTGAAACCCTGTCTCTACTAAAAATACAGAAATTAGCTGTGCCTAATACAGGTGGCACGCGCCTGTAATCCCAGCTACTCAGGAGGCTGAAGGAGGAGAATCTCTTGAACCCGGGAGGTGGAGGTTGCAGTGAGCTGAGATCATGCCACTACACTCCAGCCTGGGCAACAGAGGGCGACTTTGTCTCAAAAAAAAAAAAGAATTTTTTTTTCTCTGTATTAATCATCATTTCCATTTGTCATTTATTATTTCCTATTTTTCTCCTTTTTTTCTTGAATAAATTTGCTATTAATAGTAATTTGTTAATTTTTCCAAAGACCCAGAGTTTTGGCTTATTGGTTTGATACGTTTTTCTATTCTCTATCTTATCAATTTCTTTTTTTAATCATTAGTATTTGTCTCCTTGTGCTTTTTTGGGGTGCCTTTTGTTTTATTTCTAGCTTTTTGAGTTGAAAACTTTATTTTTACTTTTCACTTTTGATAAGACTTGCTGTGCTTTTTGGCGCATAGATATTTGTAACTTACCTCTTCATAATGAATTACAGCTTTTAGTATTAGAAGGTGTCCTATATCTCATTTAATTTTTATTGCCCAGAATTCTACTTTATCTGATATAAGAGTCAGAACATCTGCTTTTTTATTATTTCCACCTGATTGTGGTTTTGTTTTATCTGTTGTGTCTTTGTGCATGCCTTTAGTTTCAGCTTTTTAATGCTGTGTTTTGGCCATATTTCTTGTATACAGGCTAATGTTGGCTTTTCCTTCATAAGCCAACTTTAAAATGTTTTTATTTTAATAGCCAAGTGAAGCGCTTTCATCTTTATTGATATAATGGATATACTTGGTCTCAACTGGATCATATCATCATACTTTATATGTGCTATGTATATTATGCTGTGTTTCTCTCTTTGGTGTGTTTATTATTATTTTTTAAATTTTCTGGTAGTAGGAAGGTTAGTATTTTTATTCTATTGGCTATCTTTACATGTATACCTTTTATTATGCTGTTAAGCCCTTTCTTTTCTTACTTAACATTTTACTATCTGGGAAGCCAGTTTAAATGGTATCCTTTGACTCCCACCTGCTACCTACACAGCAGTCAAGAGTGGTCTATTTTCCCCTTTCTCTCTGCATTTACTTCCTAGTCTTTTAGTTGCATTTTTTCTACTTCGTCAGAACATACAATATCTACACATTATTTTTACAAATCTGCCCTCACTTTTTGTTTTAATCTTAACTCTACAATTAAATATAGTAAATGCTCACTATTTTTCATTTTGTTGATGTTTCCGCGGTTATCTCTAGGCTGGAGGATGTGTTCATTACGTTCCTCCAGAGGGGCTCATGTGGACAATGTTGTCTTAATTTCCCCCTCTTCTCTCCTTCTTCCCCCTCCTGCCATACTTTATGTACTTATCTAATTTCCCTACATGCAATGTTTCTCTAAGGCTGTTACCTTTGGTCACTTCCAAGCTTCTTCCCTATAGTTGGTGTTGTGAATTACTAAGTCCCAGATCTCTGTTGAGTATTTCATCCTTAGTGTTGAACTTTATCATTGTAAGGGTGATTTTGTTTACGCCTCATCCGTGTCCTCTGTCCCTCTCTCCTCTTTTACTTTCACACCCCTAGGTCTGCTTTCCTCACTTCACACATCCATGGGTTTGTAGCAAAAATCAAGCTCTGTTGGAAGTTATTCATTTCTCTCGGTACAGGAAATACAAAGTTCATGGTAGTCTGTGCCTCCTGGTTAACGCTGAAAGTGTGGCTCTTGTGAGGTTTTATTTGCACCCATTGATCTTATGTTCTGGGGAGAGGACATGAGAGGAGAGTTGGATTCAGACAGCTATCATTAACTTCCAATCTTTCTCTGTTGTTATTGATGTAGGCTGTTAGATCATTGATTTGTAGTCTTGCTTTTTTTCTAATAATTGTCCTTGTAATCATTGCTCTGTTTCATCCACAAGGTTTGATGTTTGTTTATTTATGTATTTATTTTTATTTTTTGAGACGGAGTCTTGCTCTTTTGCCCAGGCTGGAGTGTAGTGGCAAGCTCTCAGTTCACTGCAGCCTCTGCCTCCTGGGCGCAAGTGATTCTGCTGTCTTAGCCTCCTGAGTAGCTGGGATTCCAGGCATGCGCCACCACGCCTGGCTAAGTTTTGTATTTTTAGTAGAGACAGGGCTTCACCACGTTGCTCAAGCTTGTCTCGAACTCCTGACCTCGGTTATCTGCCCGCTTCGGCCTTTTAAAGTGCTGGGATTACAGGCATGAGCCATAGCGCCTGACTGATGTTTATTTTTATCATAATTTAGTTCAACATATTTTCTAATAACCATTATGATTTCGTCCCAGATCCATGAATTATTTATAAGTGAATTATTTTTAAATTTCCAGACATATGGTGAGTTTCTAGTTATCTCTATGTGATTGGCTTCCGGCCTAATTCCACAATGATCACAGAACTTTTCTTCTGTTTTTAATCCTTTGAAATTTGTTGAGACCTTATGACCCAGCTTATGGGCAATTTTGGTAAATTTTCTATGCATACTATAGTTGTCAGTATCAGTGTTTTATAATGTCAGTTTTTCTAAATTGTTTTGTCCAAATAATCTATAACTTTACTGATTTGTAAACTGTTTGTTTTATCTGGTACTCAGAGAGGCTTATTAAAATATCCCACTCTGATTACAGATTTGTTTTTCCTGTATTTCTTTGTTTTATATATCATGAGATTATGTTATTAAATACATTCAAACTTAGAACATTTGTCTCTTTCTGGTGAACTTTTAGTTCACCATTTTTCATTTTGTTGATGTTTCCGTAGCTATCTCTTTTGCTCTGGTCTCTCTATGCTTCAGACTGATAATTTCTTTATTTCTTTTAACCTATCATTTAGTTTGGTAATTCTCTCTCCAGTGAATCTGTTGTTAATCTCATCGATTTAATTCTGAATTTCAAATAATGATGTTTATAGTTATAGAATTTCATTTTTATCTTTACTATTTGCAATCCTCTGCAAGAGTTCTTAAATCGTTCTCTATTTTAATAAATATATTTGTCATGATTGTTTTAAAGTCTGTGTCTGGTTACATAGTTACCTGTATAATCTCTGAACTTTTTCTTTTTCTTATTTTTACAGAGTTATAAATTATTAGTAGTGTTTTTCTTATTTTACAGAGTTATAAGTTATTAGTAGTGTTTTTTGCCTTTAAGTACATTTGGTCTGGTATGAATATAACTAAACTAACTTTATTTGGATAATATTTGCATGCTATTCCTTTTCCATGTTTTTACTTTCAATCTTTCTAATATGCTGATATTTTCAGTATCTCTTCTAATCAGTATATCATTAGACTTGATTTTATTATTCTTTATGACAGTATCTGTCCTTTAATTTATATTCAATTATATTAATTACATTACATTTTAAATCTATTATCTTACTTTTTGCTTTCAATTGGTTACATCTAAATAATTATTTTCCTTTTCTTACCCTTCTTGTAGCAATTGTTACTATCCTTTATTCATTGTCTTAGAAGTTTTACTAAACTTTTACCTGTGATCTTTAGGGTTATAAAATGCATCCTTGACTCATTGAAGTCTAATATATATATTGATACTTCTGTCTGTTCCCAAATAATGTAGAAGCCTTAGAATTCCTTCATTTACTCTTTCTTTCTATTTATTGTGGTTTATTTTAATTCTCTCTATATATTTAAAGTGTTAAAAGATATAGTGTTGTTATAGTGTTATGGTCAATTTTAGCTTATATGTACCTACCTATATAAGTCTTCCAAGAATCTTGCAGGAGTGTCTGATGTTGACAGCTTCACTGTTTTTCTTTGTCCAAAATACATTTATGTCACCATCCATTTTTGAACCTTATTTTAATTGGGTATAAATTTTGAACTCAGCAGTTACTTTCTCTCAGCAATTCAAGGAGTCAATTGGCTTTCATTGTTGGTTTTGAGAAAGCAGCTGTCAGTTCTATTGTTGTCCTTTAGAGGTAATATGTCCTTTTCCATTTGGCTGCTTTTAACATTTTTTCTCTTTTTCATTTTTTTTGAGGTTTTATTATTATATCTATATGGTAGCTTTCTTTTAATTTACTCTCCCGGAGTTTGTAGGGCTTCTTTAATTTGTAGTTTTCTGCTCTGGATCATATTTAGAAAATTTCCAACCATCAATTTTTCAAATATTACCTAAATTATTTCTGGGGTTCTATTCACTATATTTCTTATGCTATTACAGTTTTTTTTTTTGTATATTTCATTCTTTGGTCTCTCTATGCTTCAGACTGATAATTTCTTTATTTCTTTTGACCTATTATTTAGTTTGGTAATTCTCTCTCCAGTGAATCTGTTGTTAATCTCATTGATTTAATTCTGAATTTCAAATAATGATTTTTATAGTTATAGAATTTTGTTTTTATCTTACTATTTGCAATCCTCTGCAAGAGTTCTTAAACTGTTCTCTATTTTAATAAATATATTTGTCATGATTGTTTTAAAGTCTGTGTCTGGTTACATGGTTACCTGTATAATCTCTGAACTTTTTCTTATTTTTATTCCTTGTTTCCTACAATTTATTTTACTTTTAATTTTTTTTTAATTTCCACAGGTTATTGGGGAAACAGGTGGTATTTGGTTACATGAATAAGTTCTTTAGTGGTGATTACATGAGGTTTTGGTGCACCCATCACCCAAGGGGTGTACACTGCACTCAATATGTAGTCTTCTACCACTCACCCCCTTCCTACACTTGCCCCCTAAGTCCCAAAGTCCATCGTGTCATTCTCATGCCATTGCATCCTCATAGCTTAGCTCCCACTTACGCATGAGAACATGCAATATTTGGTTTTCCACTCCTGAATTACTTCAGTTAGAATATTAGTCTCCAATTCTCATCCAGGTTGCTGTGAATGCCATTAATTCATTCTTTTCATGGCTGAGTAGTATTCCATCATATATATATATGTACCACAGTTTCTTTATCCACTCATTGATTGATTAGCTTTGGGTTGGTTTCACCCTTTTGCAGTTGTGAATTGTGGTGCTGTAAACACGCATGTGCAAGTATCTTTTTTGTATAATGACTTCTGTTCCTCTGGGTAGATACCCAGTAGTGGTGTTGCTGGATCAAATGGTAGTTCTACTTTTAGTTCTTTAAGAAATCTCCACAATGTTTTCCATAGTGGTTGCACTAGTTTACATTTCCATCAGCAGTGTAGAAGTGTTCCCTGTTCACTGCATCCACACCAAAATCTACTGTTTTTTGATTTTTTGATTATGGCCATTTTTGCAGGAGTAAGGTGGTATCACATTGTGGTTTTGGTTTGCATTTCCCTAATCATTAGTGATGTTGAGCATTTTTCCATGTTTGTTGGGCATTTGTATATCTTCTTTTGAGAATTGTCTATTAATGTCCTTAGCCCACTTTTTGATGGAATTGTTTGTTTTTTTCTTGCTAATTCGTTTGAGTTCATTGTAGATTCTGGATATTAGTCTTTTGTCAGATGTATAGATTGTGAAGATTTTGTCCCACTCTGTGGGTTGTCTGTTTACTGTGTTGACTTTTCCTTTTCCTGTGCAGAAACTCTTAGTGTAATTAAATCCCAGCAATTTAGATTTGTTTGTATTGCATTTGCTTTTGGGTTCTTGGTCATGAAATCCTTGCCCAAGCCAATATCTAGAAGAGTTTTTCCAAAGTTATCTTCTAGAATTTTTATAGTTTCAGATTTAAGTTCTTGATATATCTTGAATTGATTTTTGTATAAGGTGAGAGATAAGGATCCAGTTTCATTCTCCTACATGTGGCTTGCCAATTATCACAGCACCATTTGTTGAAAAGGTCCTTACCCCACTTTATGTTTTTGTTTGCTTCGTCAAAGAGCAGTTGGCTGTAAGTATCTGGCTTTATTTCTGGGGTTTTTATTCTGTTCCATGGGTCTATGTGCCTATTTTTGTACCAGTGCCATGCAGTTTTGGTGACTATGGCCTTATAGTATAGTTTGAAATCAGGTAATGTGATGCCTCCAGATTACTTCTTTTTGTTTAGTCTTACTTTGGTTAGGTGGGCTGTTTTTGGTTCCATATGAATTTTAGGATTTTTTTTTCTAGTTCTGTGAAGAATGATGTTGGTATTATGATGGTAATTGCATTGAATTTGGAGATTGCTTTTGGGAGTCCAGTTATTTTCACAATATTGATTCTACCCATCCATGAGCATGGGATGTGTTTCCACTTGTTTGTGTTATCTATGATTTCTTTCAGCTGTGCTCTGTACTTTTCCTTGTAGAGGTCTTTTGCCTCCTTAATTATGTATATTTCTAAGTATTTTATTGTTTTTGCAGCTTCTGTAAAAGGGGTTGAGTTCTTGATTTGATTCTCTGCTTGGTTGCTCTTGGTGTATAAGAGAGCTACTGATTTGTATACATTAATTTTGTATCCAGAAACTGCTGAATTCCTTAATCAGATCTAGGAGCTTTTTGGTGAAATCTTCAGGGTTTTCTAGGTATACAATCATGTCATCAGCAAACAGCAACAGTTTGACGTCCTCTTTACCGATTTGGATGCCCGTTATTTCTTTCTCTTGTCTGATTGCTCTGGCTAGGACTTCCAGTACTAGGTTGATTAAAAGTGGTGAGAGTGGGCATCTTTGTCTTGTTCCAGTTCTCAGACGGAATGCTTTCAACTTTTCCCCATTTGGTATTATGTTGGCTGTGGGTTTGTCATAGATGGCTTTTATTACATTGAGGTATGTCCCTTGTGTTCTGATTTTGCTGAGAATTTTAATCATAAAGCAGTGCTGGATTTTTTCAAATGCTTTTTCTGCATTTATTGAGATAATCATGTGATTTTTGTTTTTAATTATGTCTATGTGGTGTATCACATTTATTGACTTACATATGATAAATCATCCCTGCATCCTTGGTATGAAACCCACTTGATTATGGTGCATTATCTTTTTGATTTGTTGTTGGACATGGTTAGCTAGTATTTTGTTAAGGATTTTTACATCTATTTTCATCAAGGATACTGGTCTGTAGTTTTGTTTTTTGGCTATGTCCTTTCCTGGTTTTGGCATTAGGGAGATACCGGCTTCAAAGAGTGATTTAGGGAGGAGTCTTTTTCTCTCTTTTGGAATAGTGTCAGTAGGATTTGTACCAATTCTTCTTTGAATGTCTGGTAGAATTCTGCTCTGAATCCATCTGGTCCTGGACTTTTTTTTTGTTGGTAATTTTTTATTACCATTTCAATCTCACTGCTTGTTATTGGTCTGTTCAGTGTATCTAATTCTTCCTGATTTAAGCTATGAGTGTTGTATCTTTCCAAGAATTTATCCATCTCCTCTAGGTTTTCTAGTTTATATGTGCAAAGGTGTTCACAGTAGCCTTGAATGATCTTTTGTATTTCTGTGGTGTCAGTTGTAATATCTTCTGTTTCATTTCGAATTGAGCTTATTTGGATTTTCTGTCTTTTGTTCTTGGTTAATCTTGGCAATGGTCTATCGATTTTATTTATCTTTTCAAAGAACCAGCTTTTTGTTTCATTTATCTTTTGTATTTTTTGTTTCAATTTCATTTAGTTGTGCTTTGATCTGGGTTATTTCCTTTCTTCTCCCGGGTTTGGGTTTGGTTTGTCCTTGTTTCTCTACTTCCTTGAAGTGTGACCTTAGATTGTCTGTTTGTGCTCTTTCAGACTTTTTGATGTTTGGTGTTTAGGTTTTGATAGGTTGTGTTACTATTGTCATTCAGTTTAAAACATTTTTAAAATTTCTGTCTTGATTTTATTGTTGACCCAATGATCATTCAGGAGCAGGTTATTTAGTTTCCATGTATTTGCATGGTTTTGAAGGTTCCTTTTGGATTTGATTTCCAGTTTTATTCCACTGTGGTCTGAGAGAGTGCTTGATATAATCTCAATTTTCTTAAATTCATTGAGGCTTGTTTTATGGCCTATCATATGGTCTAACCTAGAGAAAGTTTCACGAGCTGATGAATAGAATGTATATTCTGTGGTTGTTGGGTAGAATGTTCTGTAAATATCTGTTAAGTCCATTTGTTCCAGGGTATAGTTTAAATCCATTGTTTCTTTGTTGACTTTCTGTTTTGATGGCCTGCCTAGTGCTGTCAGTGGAGTACTGAAGTCCCCCACTACTATTGTGTTGCCATCTATCTCATTTCTTAGGTCTATTAGTAATAAATTTTGCAGCTCCAGTGTTAGGTGCATATATATTTAAGACCATGATATTTTCCTGTTGGACAAGGCCTTTTATCATTATGTAATGTCCCTCTTTGTCTTTTTAATGACTGTTGCTTTAAAGTTTGTTTTGTCTGATATAAAGATAGCTACCCCTGCTTGCTTTTGGTGTCCATTGCATGGAATGTCTTTTCCATGCCTTTACCTTAAGTTTATGTGAGTCCTTATGGGTTAGTTGAGTCTCTTGAAGGTAGCAAATAGTTAGTTGGGGAATTCTTATCCATTCTGCAATTCTGTATCTTTTAAGTGGAGCATTAAGGCCATTTACATTCAATGTTAGTATTGAGATGCGAGGTACTATTCCATTCATTATGCTAATTGTTGCCTGTATACCTTGGCTTTTTTTTTTTTCTATTTGTTTTATAGGCCCTGTGAGATTTATGCTTTAAAGAGGTTGTTTTCAGGTGTTTCCAGGATTTGCTTCAAGATTTAGAGTGCCTTTTAGCAGTTCATGTAGTGCTGGCTTGGTAGTGGTGAATTCTCTCAGCATTTGTTTGTCTGAACAAAGATTTGTCTGAAGGAAGATTGTATCTTTCCTTCATTTATGAAGTTTAATTTTGCTGGATACAAAATTCTTGGCTGATAATTGTTTTTTTAAAGGAGGTGAAGATAGGGCCCCAATCACTTCTAGCTTGTAGGGTTTCTGTTGAGAAATCTGCTGTGAATCTGATAGGTTTTCCTTTATAGGTTACCTGGTGCTTTTGCCTCACATCTCTCAAGATTCTTTCCTTCATCTTAACTTTAGATAACCTGATGATAATGTGCTTAGTCAATGATCTTTTTGTGATGAATTTCCCAGTGTTCTTTGTGTTTCTTGTATTTGGATGTCTAGGTCTCTAGCAAGGCTGGGGAAGTTTTCCTTGATTATTCCCCCAGATAAGTTTTCCAAACTTTTAGATTTCTCTTCTTCCTCAGGGAACGCTGATTATTCTTATGTTTGGTCATTTAACATAATCCCAGGCTTCTTGGAGGGTATGTTCATTTCTTATTCTTTTTTCTTTGTTTTCGTTGGATTGGGTTAATTAAGAAACCTTGTCATTGAGCTCTGAAGTTCTTTCTTCTGCTTGTTGGATTCTATTGCTGAGATTTTCCGGAGCATTTTGCATTTCTCTAAGTGCATCCATTGTTTCCCGAAGTTTTGATTTTTTTTTTTTTTTTGAGACGGAGTCTCGCTCTGTCGCCCAGGCTGGAGTGCAGTGGGGCAATCTTGGCTCACTGCAAGCTCTGCCTCCTGGGTTCACGCCATTCTCCTGCCTCAGCCTCTCTGAGTAGCTGGGACTACAGGTGCCCGCCACCACGCCTGGCTAATTTTTTGTATTTTTTAGTAGAGACAGGGTTTCACCATGGTCTCGATCTCCTGACCTCGTGATCCACCCGCCTCAGCCTCCCAAAGTGCTGGGATTACAAGCGTGAGCCACCGCGCCCGGCCTTGATTGTTTTTTATTGATGTTATCTGTTTCACTGAAGATTTCTCCCCTCATATCTTGTATCATTTTTTAAATTTCCTTACATTGGGCTTTGCCTTTCTCTGGTGCCTCCTTGATTAGCTTAATAACTGACCTTCTGAATTCTTTTTCAGGTAAGTCAGGGATTTCTTCTTGGTTTTGATCCATTGGTGGTGAGCTAGTGTGATTTTTTCTGGGGGTGTTAAAGAACCTCCTTTTGTCATATTGCCAGAGTTGGCTTTCTAATTCCTTCTCATTTAGGTAAGCTCTGTCAGAGGGAAGGTCTAGTGCTCAAGACTGTCGTTCAGATTCTTTTGTCCTATGGAGTGTTCCCTTGATGTAGTACTCTCCCCGCTTTCCTAGGGATGTGGCTTCCTAAGAGCTTAGCTGTAGTGATTGTTATCTGTCTTCAGGATCTAGCCACCCAGCAGGTCTACCAGGCTCCAGGATGGTAGTGGGGGCTATCTGTACAGAGTCCCATGATGTGAACCATCTGTGGATCTCTCAGCTGTGGATACCAGCACCTGCTACAGTGGAGGTTGCAGGGGGGTAAACTAGACTCTGTTAGGGTCCTTAGTTTTGGTTGTTTAATGCTCTATTTTTGTGCTGGTTGGTCTCCTTCCAGGAGGTGGCACATTCAAGACAACATCAGCTGTGCTAGTATGGGGAGGATCAGGTGATGTGTGGGGCTGTAGAACTCCCGAAAGTGTATGCCCTTTATCTTCAGCTATCAGGGTGGGTAGGGGCGGACCATGAGGTGGTGGCAGGGCTAGGCATGTCTGAGCTCAGACTCTCCTTGGGTGGGTCTTGCTGCGGCTGCTGTGGGGAATGGGGTTGTGGTTCCCAGGTAAATTGAGTTATGTTCCTAGGAGGATTATGACTGCCTCTGCTGTGTCATGCAGGTTGTCAGGGAAGTAGGGGAAAGCGGGCAATCTCAGGTTTCACTCAGCTTCCATGAAACCCAAAAGGCTTCAGAGTCCTTACACAAAAGGGGATTAGGCAGGGGACCAGTCAATAGGGCTCTTGCTCCATTTGCCCCCTAGTCCCAGGAGGTAGCCAAGAGTTCTATTCATTGTTTAGCCCCATAGCCATGTCATTGGGAAGTGGCAGATAACCTGTAAAGAAAATCTTCTCAAAATCTAGAGTTACCAGGCTCACATCACCCAATTTCAACCCTATAATTGTTAACTGACTTACATGCTTTAAAATACGTACATGGAAGACAAGCTTATAGCAATGGTAGACAGCATATTTTAGGAAAATCCTCTTTTTGTGAACAACTAGAAAAGCTAGAAAACATATTTTCAAAACTATTTTCCGGTATCTAAGAGCCAACAATGTGCTCCAATCATCACATCTACCTACCTAATTGCATCTTTGCTCATATACTCTGCCTTTCCTCTTGTTACAACAGATGTGCTTTCCTAGCTTCTACAGCAAACCCCTTCACTTGGATTACTGAATTTTATTCCATTTCACCTACTCAAGAACCTAGCTCTGGAAATTATTGCTTCTTATAAAAAAATATAATCCCATCTTAAAAATAGACACTTTAAACGAACAAACATGCCTTCCTCTATCCTATTAACATTTTCTGTCACCTTTATAGTCAAATGCTTCCAAAGCATTGCCTAGTATCATTTTCTCTATTTATTTTCATTCCATTCTTTCTTGATGCCACTCTAAACAGCCTGTTTCTCATTATTCCACCAAACTTTTTATAAATAATATAATAACCTCTCATTTCCAAATCCTAAAGTCTCCAATTTCAAAATCCTGTGATTTCCTTTTTCATTGCTTAATAGTATTTCCTTGTGTATATGGACCACATTTTCTGGTCCATTCATCTGTTATTAAACACCTAGGTTGATTCTGTATCTTGGTTATTGTAACTAGTGCTGCAATAAACATGGGGGTGCAGACGTGTCTTTGATATACTGATTTTCTTTCCTTTGGATGAATGCCCAGTAGTGGAATTGCTGAATCATATAGGCATTCTGTTTGTAGTTTTTTAAGGTACCTCCATACTATATCCATAGTGTCCATACTAGTTTACATTCCCACCAAGAGTGTATAAGAGTTTCCTTTTCTCTGCATCCTCATCAGCATCTGTTATTTATCTTGACTGGGGTGATAAGATATCTTATTGTGGATGATTTGCATTTCCCTTATGATGAATAATGTTGAACATTTTTTCATAAATTTCTGGCTGTTTGTATGTCTTCTTTTGAGAAATGTCTATTCAGATCATTTGTCAATATTTTAATCAACTTTTTTGTTTTGCTGTTTAGACGTATGAGTTCCATTTATATTCTGGATATTAATCCCCTGTCAGATGAATAGTTTGCAAATATTTTATCCCATTTTTAAGTTGTTATTTCACTCTGTTTATTGTTTCCTTTGCTGTGCATAAGATTTGATATAATCTCATTTGTTTAATTTTGCTTTTGTTCTCTGTGCATTTGTCTTATTTATAAAATCTTTTTCCCAAACTACTGTCCCGAAGTATTTCCCCTATGTTTTCTTCTAGTAGCTTAATTGTTTTGGTTCTTACATTTAGATCTTTGATCCATTTTGAGTTCATTTTTGTGTAATTTGAGAGGTGGGAGTATAGTTTCATTCTTCTGCATATGGATATTTACATTTCCTAGAACTATTTATTGAAGAGATGTTCCTTTCCCCAATGAGTGTTCTTGGTGCCTTTCTAAAAAATCAGTGCCTTAGTGGATAAGCAAATTATTTCTGAGCTCTCTATTCTGTTCCATTGGTCTATGTCTCTGTTTTTGTGCCAGTATCATGCTTTTTTGGTTACTATAGATTTGTAGTATATTTTGAGTTTGGTAGGGCCTCCAGATTTGTTCTTTTTGCTCAGCATTGTTTTGGTTATTTGGCATCTTTTGCAGTTCCTTATGAATTTTAGGATTTTTCCTATTTCTGTGAAAATTGTCATTGGTATTTTGATAGGGATTATACTAAACCTGTAGAATGCTTTGGGTAGTATGGTCGTCTAAATATTACTTCTTCTGATCCATAAGCATAGTATATCTTTCCATTTATTTATATGCTCTTCAATGTTTTATAATTTTCCTTCTAGAGGTCCTTTACCTCCTTAGTTAAATTTGTTCCTAGTTGTTTTATATTTATTGTTAATAGGATTGACTTTTAAATTTCTTTTTCAGCTAGTTCATTGTTCATATGTAGAAATGATACTGATTTTGTATGTTGATTTTGTATCCTACAACTTTATGGAATTCACTTATTCATTCTAAGAGTATGTTGGTAGGGGGTTTAAGTTTATATATTTATAAGATCATGTCATCTGCATATAGGAACAATTTGACTTTCTTTTTTACAATTTGGATGCTGTTTATTTCCTTCTCTTGCCTAACTGCTCTGGCTAGGACTTCCCATACTATATTAAATAAGAGTGGTGACAGTGGGCATTTTTGTCTTGTTCTAGCTCTTAGAGGAAAATCTTCCAGTTTTTTTTATTCAGCATGATTTTAGCTGTGGGTTTGTCATGTATGGTCTTTATTGTTTTGAGTTACTTTCCTTTTATGCCTAATTTATTGAGATATTTTTTATCATAAAGGGATGCTGAATTTGATCAAATCCCTTTTCTGCATCTATTGAGATAATCATATGGTTTTTATCCTTCATTCTGTTTGATGTGATGCATCACCATTATTGATTTGCATATGTTGAAACATCCTTGCATTCCTGAGCTAAATTCTACTTGATCATAATGTGTTATCCTTTTGATGTGTTGTTGGATTTGGTTTGCTAGCATTTTGTTGAGGATATCTGTGTCTATATTTATCAGTAATATTGGCTTGTAGTTTTCTTTTCTGGTGTTGGTACAAGGTTATCTGGCCTCATAGAATGAATTAGGAAATTATAGTAAGTATCAGGAAATCAATGATAAATGTTTGAGACAATAGTATGTTAATTACCCTGGTCTGATCACTATACATTGTATGTATCAAAACATCACTGTGTAACTCATACATATGTACAATTATTATGTCAATTAAAAAAATTTTAAGCCTCCAATTCCACCTCACTTCACCCATCAGAATAAACTCTAAAGCTTTATCCTTTTCTTCATTTTTTTTGACTAGTTTAAGAAGAATTGGTATTAATTCTTCTTTAAATATTTGGTAGAATTCAGCAGTGAAGCCATCCAGTTCTGAGTTTTCTTTATTGGGAGACTTTTTATTACTGATTTACTATCATTACTTGTTATTGGTCTTCTCAAGTTTTCTTTCTTCTCAGTTCAATCTAGGTAGGTTGTAGGTATCAAGCAATTTATCTGTTTCCTCTAAGCTTTTGAACTACATGGATAGAACTGGAGGACATTATTTTAAGTGAAATAATCCAGGAACAGAAAGTTAAACATTGCATGTTCTCATTCATAGATGGAAGCTACAAAATATTAAAATAACAGAAGCAAAAAGTGGAACAGAAGATACTGGAGTCTGGGAAGAGGAGGAAAAGGAGGGCATAGGGAGAGATCTGTTGAAGGACACAAAATCACAGCTAGATAGGAGGAATAAGTTCTACTGTTCTATTTCAGTGTAGGATGATTATAGTTAACAATAATATATTACATAGTTTCATGTAGCTAGAAGATAACATTGAATTTTCCCAACACAAATAATAAATGTTTGAGATGATGGATATGCCAATTACTCTGGTCTGATTACTATACATTATATGTAATTAAAACATCACTATGTACCTCATAAATATGTGCAATTATATTATGTCAATTAAAACAATTTTAAAGTCTCTAATCTCATCTCATTTGACTGACCTGAATAAAATCAAAAATTTTATCACGGCCTCCATGGTTAGATCTGCTATCTTCCCACCTCCCATTTCCCTTGTCTGCATCTATCATGCTACCCCTTCTAACTCCCCTTCAGCCACACTGAGTTCTTTGCTGAACCTTCACTAGGACAATTACACACCTGCCTCAGAGCCTTTCCACTTGCAGTTTCTGTCAGAAGCATTTTCCCTCAAGATATCTGTATGACTTTCTTCTTTGATTCTTTTAAGTTTTGGCTCAAATGACAAGTTATCAAAGAGGACTTCCTGGGTGACCTTATTCAAATTAGCACACACTGCATCATTCATTATCTGATCTCATAGCTTTGCTCTATTTTTTATTGTTGGCATTTATCACCTCTTGACATTTATGATTATCTGTTTATTGTCTCCCCCACCTAAATGCACCTCCATTGGAATAATGACATGGTCTGTTTTTGTTCAGAGTTGTATGCCCACAACTTGGAAAAGCACCTGGCACACGATAAACCTCAATAACTATTTACTGAACACATTTTAAAAACAGGAATAATTTGAGCTAGTCATGAAAACATGGCCAGAAAATTTACTAATTTACATTCATCAAATTTTGTTACACTAAGTAGGTTAAAGCAATGGAGCCCAATTTAATTAATTTTCCACTTCCCCAACAAAATCCTAATAATAAACAAGCTGATGAGGAAAAAAAAACTAATAATCACTTACCAGATTTGGGAAAATGGAACAGTGAAAAAGAGATCTATACCTGGTGGACATCAGTGTGAGTGTGGGAAGAACTCTATAACACATCTGAGCTCCTGAGAAGTATGGGCTACTGTGATGCTCACCTGCTAATTCAGCTAATATTGTGAGCTCCAGCTTGAACCCTCATAATTTACCCAGCAAATAAATTACAGAAGACAAGTTGTGGTGATTGGTCCAAGAGAAGGCAGGTCATATCCATCACCAAAAAATATACTAAAAGAGAACCCCTCCATAGCAGCCAACAATAAGCATATTTTATTTTGTATGCCGGGGTGTGAAATGAAGGGAATGGGTAATTGATGCAATTTTTGTTTTTCCTTTTACCTCAAATTAAAAGTCTTCATTTAAAAGGAAAATCATTTTAGTTTGCTGTAGTTTTGCAATTATATGGGACTTATTTCTTTGGAGATGATTATAGGAGGACCTAACATACCACACATGAAACTGTTTTCTACTCATACAGATAAATGGAGATTTTGTAAGACAAGAAATACATGTGGGGTTAGATTGCCACCTAGATTTATCTTTCTTTAAATACAGTTTCCTTACTCTAAAATGTATAATGCCTGTGTAATGTCTCAGCCTTATTTATCTGACATAAAAGAGGTTCTTTTTTCTTTCTTTTAAGTATCACTCTTAAGAAATCTCCTAAACTCTCTCAGTATGAAGTAGTAGGTTAATAGCACCTAACAAAAGTGTTACGGGACAAAGGGGCACGAGGATTTGTCTAATGATAGAAGAAATTCTTGTCATCTAAATTCATTTTATTTTAATTTCTAAAGGAGATTAGTGTCTCAATACTTTAATAAATGTTTTAAGTGAAGTTGTAGGTGTGCATATAATTCATTGCAGTGCATATCATCCTATTGCAGGATGTTGAAAATTTTGGTTAAGCTTGAAGTACTCCAAATGCAATAAATATTTACATTTCGGTATCTTTGAGTCAAGTATTAATACAATATTCCTAATGGAAACAGAAAAGCAACACATAAAATATCAACACAAGAAAGCTCCTAAGTTAAAACATAAAAATATATTCTTAGTGCTAAAATTTTCTCTGAGAATTGAGAAAACAATCACAGGTTTTGTTTTTCTGTCTGCATCATGGTGATTATAATAAAAGCATAACATTTCTCTTAATTATCATCTGTGGAATATTCACATATACCTATAATAATCTAAATAATGGTTTCTGTACATACAGAAGTGTATATTATTCGGAGAACAAACTCTGTCCTATACTCTGTCATTCTTATATGCTCTTGAAAGAATCCCAAGTGGCTCCTAACCTTTATTGGGAAAAAAATCTGTAAGAGATCCCCAGAGGGATTCTCAAAACAAAACAGAGAAAAAGAGGGATAAGAGTTGCAAAGATTTCTAAAGCCTAGAGAAAAATAAGTCAGTGTCATAAAATCAATGACCTGACAAGACTAAAACTTTTATTTCTCTCTGTTGAGTCTCAATGCTAGGTTAGCTTTTGTATTGTAATTCTTGAGCTAGGATCTTGAGAAAGGATCCTGGAAATGCTAAAATAGAAATACAGTAGTCCCCTCTATTCCATGGGGGATACATTCCAAGACCCCCAGTGAATGTCTAAAACCTCAGATAGTACCAACCCTATATATACTTTTTTCTTATACATATATACCTATGATAAAGTTTAGTTTATCATAACTAAGCAAAGAGATTAATAATCATAAAATAGAACAATTATAACAATATATTGTAATACGAGTTATGTGAATATGATCTCTTCCTCTCTCTCTCTGTTCCTCAAAATATATTATTGAACTGTACCCACCTATTTTCAGACTACATTGAAACCACAGAAAATAAAATCATGTATAAGTGGGGACTACTGTAAGTGTAATTTCAGAATACTTCATAGATTGTCTAAACGTAATTTCTACCTGTAAATTCAAGGTTGACTTTGCTCATGTCACATGAAAATATGCCATGCTTCCTTGAAATAATTTTTTAATTTTTTTATTTTTTATTTATTTATTTTTTTGAGACAGAGTCTCGCTCTGTCGCCCAGGCTGGAGTGCAGTGGCGCAATCTCGGCTCACTGCAAGCTCCGCCTCCCGGGTTCACGCCATTCTCCTGCCTCAGCCTCTCCGAGTAGCTGGGACTACAGGCACCTGCCACCACGCCCGGCTAATTTTTTGTATTTTTTTTTTTTCGTAGAGACGGGGTTTCACCGTGGTCTCGATCTCCTGACCTCGTGATCCGCCCGCCTCGGCCTCCCAAAGTGCTGGGATTACAAGCGTGAGCCACCGCGCCCGGCCTGAAATAATTTTGTGTTTGCAATATTCACTTTCAAATAAATTTCATTCCACGTGTCTCTGCACTGTTTGCAGCATCCCTGTATTACTAGTGCAGTTTGAAGACCAGAGACTTAAAGAGCTTCACATTTTCTGGGACTCCTTTAATGTCAGCAGAGTGAAACCCAATTAAACTTGGGTATAGGGGGTGGAAGGTGTAAATATAGGTGGCATATTTGTTTCCTCCTGCAACTCCATCAAAACAACAGTAAATATGCATATTTAAAGGGATAAACACTCAAAGATTATATAAATAGGGAAGAAGAAAACACCGAAGATGTCACATTTGTTTCCAGGCATATCCATTTTAAAAGAAAACTCCTAGCCCATGAGAGTATTTTACGTAAGAAGCGTCAACGTATTTTGGGCAGAATGAAGGCAGCTAATAAAGCAGTCATTGACACATCAGAGGTTGAAGCCCCTTAAAGCGTGGGAACTGATTGTCCTTTGGAGCCAAGACAGAGAGTGGTGGGGAGGACTCCTGCTTTTTTCTTAAGTCTTTCAGCACCATGTACTTTATAGAAATGTATTAACTTCATGAAAGTAAAAACTAATGTACTAAATTAAAATTAAAGGAAATGATTGGAAAGATAATAGCACTTCTCATGGAATATGAAGGATTGAAAAAAATATTGGTGGGTAGGTTACTGTGCTAGTCAGTAGTGCTGTTTGATCAACTATTTCCTGGTTGTTCCCCAGTATAGCCATATGGTTTGTACTTCATGCCCCTGCCATATAGTTAGATAGGGCAATTTAACCACTCCCGGTTAATGATTTGTGATCGGAAGTGGTAAGTGGCATTTCTGGACCTGAGCATTTAATTATTGGTGAGAGACCCTTCAGAGCGTGTTCATTTCCCTCTGACATGGGGAGCAACAACATGGAAGAAGGTTCTGCTCCATACACCAGGGTCCCTACATGATTGTGATGATCCAGTCCTTAACTGATCTCTTATAGATGTGAACATGTACAAGAAATAAACCTGTATTATTTAAACCACTGTGATTTGGAGGTTATTCATTACCATTAACCATCCTAATAATGTTGACCATCCTAATACAATTAGGAATACAGCTGGACCTACAGGACAGTCAGAATCAGAGACTGTCTGAGTTACCATCTCTCTTTTCTGTGAACATGCAGCAGCAAGGTAGTTGTCAGTAGCTCCCAGGCTTCACATCTCACAGCATCTGTCTGAAGACAGGCACCAACTTCCTTCCTCATTTTTAGGTCAGAAACTGGGGAAACACTTTTATTGCTGTGGCTGCTCTCCTGAGCCAATAAAGGGAGATCAGTGGTTCAGAGTCAGGAAATGACAGATAAGAGCATGTAACAATCATCTAACCACATGATTGGGAAGACAGTAGGGCATATCCCCAAAATGGCAGAGTAATGTTTCCAGGACAAAAGAAGTTGCTGAACAGACAAAATAATAGACATCTACTCCAAGTTACTGTCAATTTAATTTATACCTCCTTAACATTTTGGTGTTTAAATAAAAATATTTAACATCTATTATATCATCTTTGATTACTTTCACAGTTTCATGGTGCATCATTCATTAAACATATCAGTGACCACTCTAGATGGCTATGTGGAACGATGTGTAGTGTTCCAACAAGCCATGCTCTTTCATGCCTCCGTGTCTTTGGCACAACATGGAATGCCCTTATCTCATTGCCTGTGTACCCAAGTCTACTCATTCCTAGAGACTCAACTGAAGTGTTACTACCTCTGAGAATCTCCCCAGAGACAGTGTGCCTTAGTGTAAAGAGTCCAAGCTTCGGACTCAGAGAGATGCAGGCTGAACAGCCATTGTGCCATTTACTAGCATGTAAACTTGGTCAATTTACTAATCTCTTAGAAGTCTAATTTCAACATCTGTAAAATGATAATAATGACAAATTTACAAGTTTTTATAGATTAGAAATAACAGCATGCATGGATAGTTCCCAGAACATAGTCTGTAACAGCTAGAAAATATGTATTCTATATCATATTATATTATAGTGCAATTTTCTACACGTATACTTGTCTTTCACAGTAGTCTTCAAGTTTCCTGGATAAGTAACATGCTTTACTCATCTTCAGTGAATACAGCTGTTTCTAGCACATTAGAATTGGGGAGTTAAAAACAGTTCCGCTTGCTGATTCTTACCCTAGAGACACTGCTTTAATTGATGTGGGATGCAGCCAGGGCATTGGTGTTTTTAAAAACACCAACTTCCCTTGTGGTGTTAATGTGCAGCCAGTATTGAGAATCACAGTACTAGGTGCTCAGATATTTGTTGAATGAATGTTGTTTGTTCTACAAGGCATTTCTAAGGCTCTACTAAATGTTTCGCTTATATAAAACTTCTGCCTTTAACTTTAGGGAAAGCCTATAATCTTAGCAAAGGTGACCATTTAATGAGATATATTACTCTGTTGCACTTTGGAAGAAACAAATGTAATAGACAAGGAGCTCAAGGCTCAACAAGGTTGATTACGGTTGACCATTCCTTTTCTGTCTCATGTGGAGACCTTATGCTTCATCTCTAAGCAGCTGCCCCTGGATAACCAGCAGTGTGTGAGTCGCATGGGCTTCAAAATGAGAACTGCCTATCTTAAAAAGTGGGGAGCAAAGGATACTGAAGACATGTTTGTCTTTTCTTTTCTCAAATTTCTGTTTATAAGTTTTAAATTTCTAGCTAGGTTTATGGTTGTATATTTCTTCCACTATGAAAATATGCTGAATAATAAATATCTATTCTGTTTGAAAGAGCAGATAATATCTTTCCTCCCTCTAGGCATACTCCTGAAATGTGAAATGAATAAATAAATATGTATCTCCACTAAATTGATATATTTGATATGTAAATTGATATGAACTGATATAAATTGATATGTATGTATATATATATATCTCAGCTGTTTATAGCATTAAATAATAACAAATTGAACTTGTATTTTTTTAAAGATGCATGGGGATTTATGCCGTTTCTTAGTTTTTAATTAAAGTGTACAATTGATAGTGAAGATTTGCAGCAGCTCCAAGTATTGCCCATTAAATAACATTTGTTGTCAAAGGAGTATTTATTACCATGGTTAATAAAGAAAATGGATTTTAGAAAATTCTAAACTCTATAATGGCTTTCCATTCTTTTCTTTCCTTTTTGTCTTTGATGTTCTTTAAGCAAATGTCTAATATACCACAATGTCACCATGACTTATAACGATTTGAAATTACAAAGAAAATCCAAGAACAACTATTTTAATCCCTTCCAGACCTTATGCCTCATCTGTAAGCAGCCACCAGTGGATAACTAGTAGTGTGTAACTAGCATGGTTAGACAAAAAATTAGAATTATTTCAAAAAGGATAGTTTCAAAATGATCAAATCTGGATGCTAACTTGCATTATTTGAAATACTCAATTTTTAAACTAATTGCACATAATTGTTTTGACAACTCAGTTTAATAGATTTCCATTTTTTATTTTAAAACACGTAGCTATCCCTAACCATCATTGGGAAATAGATTATTATTTCTTTGGACCTTAGCTTCCAGGATTGAACAGTGAAGAATTAAAAATAGTTGAATTCCAGATTCCTTAAATTTCACCAGTTCTATGTTTTAAAAAAACACACTGGTTTAAAAGGCAAAATAAAAACAACAACAAAAAAAACATAGCTTAAGAATTATCAACCAATGCTTTTTTATTCTAATTAAATTATTGGCCAAGTAATTTTTTTTTCTATGCAATGCCCATAGGCGACTGTTATAGCTAATGTCCATGTTTATTTCACTTTTTAGTTAGCTATTACCGAGAGCAGTTGTTATCGAAGTTCTCCAGAGACCACTGGGCCCCCAAGACCCTTTGAAGAGCACATAAGGTCACAATTATACTTATAATAATACTAAGCTGCTTCTTGCCTTGTTTGCTCTTATTATCTCCCAAGTGTACAGTGGAGTTTCCCAGAGGCTATGTGATGCATGCTATTACAACAGATTAAACGCCGAAGCAGAGACGAGATCCAGTTGCATCTACTAAATCAGAGATTTGTAAAAAAAGAACAACAATGCTACTTTTGATACTGAACATTTTTTGTTTGAGAAATAAAGTTATATTTCATGAGAAGTATGCTGTTTATAAGAACATAAATAATGTATAATGGGTTTAATTATTTTTAAGTTAAAAACATTTTAAAATTTATTGATTTTAATTTTTAATATTTCAATATCAATAGATACAACCTACATAAACAAAAACTCTGTGGGCCCTTAAAATTTTTTTTAAGAGTATGAAAGGGTCCTGAGATAAAAATTTGAAATGTTTTGACTTAAAATATTGGAAATCGGGGTGTGTCATATAATATCTTTATACCTATGCATAACATTTTCAAAACAGTTACTCATTTTCCAGTCTAAGTGGATTGTCCCTGCCTTCTGCATGCCAAACCGAGGTCATCTAGGCTTGCTACCTTTCCTTGTACAAACGTGAACTCACACGGGCTAGGTGGAACTCCCCGAGGGCAGGAACCATGGAGTCTGACACTAGTAGTTATTGAATGAATAAATAAGTTGATGTCATTCAAAGCACAGCGTGCAATACATCAGTTCCGAACTTTTTTAAAAATAATAACTCTAAAAATAACAAATGCATACATAAAAACCCCAATCTTGGTTAAAGCCAACTGCTTACTGTGACACAACGCCCTACCAGACAGCTGACATGGCTGGAGAAAGGCACACAAGAATGCTGACTAGTCCCATTTGAAATTTATGAGAATTAATTTGAATTGTGTCCTCAAGGGAACCTGGCAATCATACTATATTTCCTTAGATGACTATTAAATACCTTCTCCTGTCTCCTCAAACATGCAACATCTGTTCCCCTATCCCTACTCTCACCTGATGACTCAGTTTCCTATTTCATCACAACTATTATCTACAAGTCCCTTCTCTTCTCTACTCTGTACCATAGACAGAGTGATTGTACCCCACCAAGGCCAATACCTCCACTAGAGTCCATCCCTCTTGCTTACTCAAGGACATCCTCCAGAAATTCCTCCTTGATCAATTGTCTCCACCAAACATTCCTATTAGCATAAAAATCAGCTGAGATTCCTCCAATATTAAATTTTCTTTTCTCCTGGTCCCATCCCTGACCAGTTACACCTCCATCTTTCTGCCCCCCTCTATAATGTAACTTCCTTCAAGGTTGTTGATGTTTACCATTTCCGATTCATTTCCTCCCCTTTTCTCTTAATCTCTCTTCAGGCAGGCTTTTCTCTCTTTTTTTTTTTTTTTAATCAGTATCACAGTGACATCCACACTGCTAAATCTAATGGTTAATTCTCAGCTCTCCTCTTACTTGACCTTTCGGATATATTTGACACAACTGATAACAATTAATCCAAGAATAAAGAAACTTGTCCTAACTCAAAACCCCTCCCAAGTCTGGGATATTTGGGCCTTCCTTCATCTGTATACATTAGGTGTTTAATTTACATTAGATACATGAATAATAATCAACAGTATCACTAAAATATGCTGAAACATTACTATCAATATTAACAATTGTGCTATAAATTGATATCCTCAAAACCTCTTGGTTCAAAAAGTAAATAGATTTACCTGTGGATATAATGTCCTGAGAGCACTATTTATTGATTGGATTGCACCATATTCACTTTTTAAAAAACACCAGGAGAAAAGGGCTGAGTGGTCTCAGCATCAAGATTAATTGTGCATCTCCTGAGAAATTACTTTGATTTTGTCATGTGGTCCCTGTGAATTGTGTACCCAACCAGGTTTAATTTTTTTAAAAATGTCTCCTTAGAATCAAATTAACAGCTCAATCATTAACTAATAAGTAACTTATTAGGTTAAACATATTGTGATCACTGTAAGCTGCAATCTATGTCTCATATTTTATTTATTCTTTCATTGCCATTATCAACTGCTATAATTTTGGCATATTTTCTATATTCTCACAAGCCACCTTTTATTCGTTCCAGAATAAGGCAGGGTATAAATAAATAGCCAAGCCACTAAATAAATGCATATGAACATACATATATCTGCACAAACATAAACATAACAGACTAAAAGGGAAAATGTCTAAAGATTAAAGATGGCTCATCTGTGTTTCAGTGTCAAAGAAAAATCTGAGAGAAGGTTGTGAAAATTGGTATCAGTAGGAAATGAGAATGGCATTTGTTACTTATTTTCCAGGGTCAGTTCAGAAATAAGGAAGATCCTTCTTTAAGAGATTTCTGAACACAAATATATTAGATTGCCTAAGGTTCTTCAAACCAAAGAACTGATATCATATTATTCAAACAACTAAAATATAAGTAATCATAAATATACATGATCTTTCTAGTTACACTATTTCTGCTTTTCTACCGAAGTCTGAGTTAAATCTATGAAGCACAAAAATTATAGCAACTGAACTGGACCAAAGTGCAAGACAAAATTTTAGTGTGGACATGACTTATTTCACTTTGTTTCACATGGTTATCCAGCCTTTTTGTCTTTTTTTATAGGAAAAGATCCACTCTGTCATCAGATGAGCCAGAGGGAGTCAGAAAAGGATTAGACATCCAAAACACAAATAGGGATGAAATGCCTTTCCTATGCAAATTTATTATTTAGTGCCAGTTGTTTTGGTGACTAATTTTGTTCTGTTTTGTTAAATAATTATACTGTATGATTTCCAGTCTGCAAACGAGTTTTCTGAGGCTCTAGGCAAATGAGGTACGTTGGAGCACATAGAGAAAGAGAGGAGGAGTGTCAGCTGCCTGCCATAGCTGATGGCAAGAAAACATCATTTATACCAGGAATTGGAACAGAGTTAGTTTCTCTGTATTGAGTTACCCATTTTTCAAGCCAAATGTTAATAAGTGAAGGATTTTCAGCTTTTCAGCCTAAGATCCCAGGTTAGAGAACAATGATTCCCAAGCACAATGGAAAACTACACACAATACTTACTCTTCTCTTAAAATTCAATAGTTTTAGTCCCCACTTTATGTTTCATAATGAAGTGAAACAGAGGCACTATGCATGTCTTAAAATGTGTACAAACTGGTATCAACTTTATGAAACATATTCCTGTGTAATAACATTTCATAAATCTTGGGTGAATTTTATCTCTAAAAATGTAAAGTTTGGGACTTACACATGGTGTTTTCCAATCCTCATCATATATCATACATCTTCATCCTTTAAATGAAAGTTCCATGGAAACAATGGACTGGAGTGGGTTTTGTTTTTCCTCCCAGGAATTACAAAAAGAAAAATACATTATTAGCTTGTAGCTCATTTGACAGCAGGATAAAAAGTGAAACCGTTTTCAAGAAGCAGCTGATAAAGGACTAGACTCATTAAAGTGAATTCAGAGGCTCATGGCTAAGTGGTAAAATATTTCAAAGGATCAAATTTAATAAACTAATAAGAAAGCTCAAAGACTGCCATCTCTACTGTGCACCAATTTAATTCAATGTTGCACACGTGGTAAACCTCTTAGCCCAACACTTGACAGTATAATTACCTCATTAAAGAAAGGATGTAAGTGTAGTGTAGAAATCTTGGTGGACTCAGGTTTTCCTAAGGAAATAAAAGCTTTATAGAATCTCTTTTCCACTTGATAAAAGAATATTTAAGCTTAAAAATGTCATCAGGTTTTTTGGAGGGGAATGCAAAAGAACTCTTTTTTGGGTGGGGGTAATAAAAGCCTACATATATATATATACACACACACACATATACATATATGGAATTAGAAAAACATATGACTATGTTTAGGTTTGTCTTATTCGCTCCTGTTTGTTTTATTCCCTCTGCTACTGTAACAGTAGCAGTTTCAAGCTTTGCTTTCCTTATGGAGTAAAACATATATTAACATAAAATAGAATAAAAGGATTCAGTTAACACCGAAATGAAAAGATCCTCCAGGTAAGGGAATCTCAACACCTGTTGCACATTAGAATCACTTGGGAACCTTTCAAAATTACTGATGCCTGCATCTCATCCCCAAGATTCTGGTTTTATACGATGTAGGAACCACGTTTAGGTATCAGTACTTTTAAAAAGATTTCCAGATTACTGTAATATATAACCAGGGGGTGAGAAATCACTGCTCTAAGTCACCATGTCATGTGCTGGAGCACCTTTGAGAGTAAAAGGAGCCCCGCAAATACACCTGGATTAAATAGTAAACTGCCACTGTCATGGGCAGACTAGGACGTAGGGTCACCTACCTCATTTCCAATGCTAAATATATCTACAGTGTTTCTGATGACAGATAGTTCAGTCTACACATTATTACCTATACAAAAGAAAATCCCTTATCTCCCAAGACAACATCTTATATCCTTTGACAGTTAGAATATACTCTCTATCAGTTCTAGCCATTATTTCCTGAGTTCACCCATAAGGGATTAACTCCTCTTCCAGAGACCAGCCCTTAAGATATTTGAAGATGTGTGTTAATGTTCCCTCCTTAGCATTTTTTCTTCTGAAGCCAAATTTTTCACCTCCTGATTAAATACTCTTCAGTTTTTCAGGACTTGTCTGATGTTATAATTTTGAGTATTTTACTTTTATTTTTATTTTTTTTTGAGATGGAGTCTCACTCCGTTGCCCAGGCTGGAGTGCAATGGCACGATCTCAGCTCACTGCAACCACCGCCTCCCGGGTTCAAGTGATTCTCCTACCTCAGCCTCCCGAGTAGCTGGGATTGCAGGCGCCCACCACTGCGCCCAGCTAATTTCTGTATTTTTAGTAGAGACAGTGTTTTGTTATGTTGGCTAGGCTGGTTTCGAACTGCTGACCTCAAATGATCCACCTGTCTCAGCCTCTAAAGAGTTTTCTTATCTTTATGGTTGCTCATATATGAAGATTTTCAAGTTTGTTTATTGCATCTTATAAGGCAGAACCAATGTAAGGATCCTGTAATGATTATTATTTGATATATAATAATATATACACAACATTTAAGTAAAGATTTGTTAGAAGAATAAAGGCGGTATTATTATCTGAGCTGCTCAAACCTCTTCTCCACCAACCAGCAGAATTGTAGACAGCCTAATAAATAGGCCTTATGGCTATGAGGAAGAAAAGGGCTCATCAGTTTGTAACTTGTTTATCCTCAGGGATGCCTAAGGCAATTTTCATGCCAACCAGAGCTCCTTGCAAATACTGACTGATGGAATTTACTAGCAAAAGGATGAATGAGAGAACTGAGGTGTTGCTCTGTAATAATTTCTTATCTAGGACTGCTTTTAGCTGCATATATCTGGTCTGTCTAGATTTTTAAAAATAAATTATTCTATAATTTATGGGCTGCCACTAGACTGAATAATAGATAGTTATTTGATTAAACAGGGCTATGGAGTTGCAAAACATAAAAAGTAAGAGATCCCAAAACTCCAAGACTTCCCTCTACCAGCTTGCCTTCTACGCAGTTAGCATTACTCATCCCCAAACTAAACTGCATCCAAGTGCTGCAAAAGAAGCTCAAAGAACGATGTCTGAAAGAGTCAGGTCTCCCAGATATCTTGTTGCTCATGTTTGTTTGTTTGTTTTCTTTTTTTTTTAGAGACAGAGTTTGGTTCTTGTTGCCCAGGCTGGAGTGCAATGGCGCCATCTCGGCTCACCACAACCTCAGCCTCCTGGGTTCAAGCGATTCTCCTGCCTCAGCCTCTACTAAAACTCAGTGCTCTGTCATTTCCCGTATGTCTAACAGTTTTAATCTTTGGGACTTCAGTTTCGCCTCATTCCGAGGGTACTGTTTTTAGGCTCTTATTGACCATTCTGAACAGCGTGCTGTCTTGTCTTTGGTTCAAGTTTCTCTGGCTAACCTCTTTAGATTAATGTTTCCTTTTAAATGAAAACTTGCCTTTCGATTCCAACTTTCCCTCTGGGCATGGCTCTTTTTGAAAAAAGAAAAAAAAAGCTTTATTGAAATATAATTCACATACCAAACAATTCACCCATTTAAAATGTACAATTCAATGTCTTTTAGTATGTTCAGAGTTGTGTCATCGTCACCACAATCTAATTTTAGAACATTATGTCACCTCAGAAAGAAATCCTGTACCCACTCCACCTTCCACCCACCAACTCCACCCACCACCCAACATAGCAACAGCGAATCTACTTTCTGTTTGTATAGGTTTATCTATTCTGGATTTTCATATAAATGGAATCACACATTTGTGACTAGTTGATTTCACTTAGCATTATGTATGTTTTCAAGGTTCGTTCCGGTTGTAGCCCATATCAGTACTTCATTCCTTTTTGTTGCTTAATAACATTCCATAGTATAGACCTACCACATTTTATTTATTTATCCAGTAATCAGTGATGAACACTTGGCTTGTTTCTTCTTTTTGGCTCTTCTTTTTGGTTATTATGAATAATACTGCTGTACACATTCATGTACCAGTTTTTGTGCGGATACACATTTCCATTTCCCTTGGGTGTATACCTAGGAGTGGAATTGAGGGACCACATGGTAATTCCGTGTTTCACAGTTGAGAACTGCCTAGCTGTGCTGTCAAGCATGTGCACCATTTACATTCCCACCAGTTTATGAAGAATACAATTTCTCACATACTCACCAACACTTTTTTATTTGTCCTTTATTATTATTGTTGTTGTATCTCAGTGTGATTTTCATTTACATTTCCCTAATGGCTAATAAGGTTGAGCATTATTTCTGGTTCTTACTGGCTCTTTATGTAAGAGCCAATGTCTTGAAAAATATCTTTTCAGATCCTTTGTTCACTTTTAATTTTGTTATCTTTTTATTACTGAGATGTAATAGTTATAAGAATTTGTTCATATTGTGGATACATGTAACTTATCAAATATATAATTTGCAAATATTTTGTTTCATTCTGTGGTTGTCTTTTTCCTTTCCTGATAGTGTCCTTGGAAGTACAAAAGTTTTAAATATTATTGCAACTCAATGTTTCAACTTTTTATTTTGGTTTTACACTTTTGGGGTCATATCTCAGAAGGTTTCCTTAATCCAAAGTTATTAAGATTCACTCCTCTCTTTTCTTCAAAGTTTTACAGTTTTAGATCTTACATATAAGTCTACAATTTACGTGAAGTTAAGTTTTGTGTAGAGTGTAAGGAATGAATCCTTCTTCATTATTTTGCTTGTGGATATCCAGTTGTCCCAGCAGCATTGTTTCCTGCATTAAATTGTCCTGGAATCCTTGTTGACAATTTATTAATCTTAAATGTAGGAGTTTATTTATGGACTCTGAATTATATGCCATTGATGTATATGTGTATATTTATGCCAATACCACACTTTGTATTTTTCTAGTACATTTTGAAACCAGCGAGTGTGAGTCGTCCAACTTTTTTCTTCTTTCTCAAGATTGTTTGGACTACTCTGGTTTCTTTCATTTCCATATGAATTTAAGATCAGCTTGCTAATTTCTGTGCAGTAAAAGCCAGGGTGACAGCTAAAATTTTGATAGGGATTGTGATGAGTCTGGAATCTGTAGATCAATTTGGGGACTACTGAAATCTTAACTATCATGAGATTTTTGATCCATAAATGTGGGATGTGCCCCTTTTACTTAGGCATTCCTTAATTTCTCTCATCAATATTTCTTAGTTTTCAGTGCACAAGTTTTGCACTTTTTTGGTTAAATTTATTCCTAAGTATTTATTAGTTTTAATGCTGTTGTAAATGTTAATGTTGCTAATTTTATTTTAGAATTGTCCATTGCCAGTATAGAGATATGCAATTGATTTTTGTACATTGATCTTATACCTTGAAATCTTGCTGAATTCACTTATTAGTTATAAAAGCTTTTAGTGTATTCTCTAGTATTTTCTATACACTAGGTCATGTCATCTGCAAATAGAAATTGTCTTACTTCTTCTTTCCCAATTGGGATGGCATTATTATTATTATTATTATTATTTTACTTCTTCCTTCCCAATTGGGATGACATTTTTTTTTTTATGTAATTGCCCTAATTAGACTATCCAGGTGCAATGTTGGATAGAAGTGGTGAGAGTGGACATTCTTGCCTTGTCTCTGATCTTATCTGGAAAGCATTCAGCTTCACCATTAAGTATAATGTAAGCTGTGGGAATTTTGTAGATGCCTTTTCAGGCTAAGGAAGTTTTCTTCTATTTCTAATCTGATGCCTTTTCAGGCTAAGGAAGTTTTCTTCTATTTCTAATCTGATGAATTCTTTTCATAAAAGGCCACTGGATTATGTCAAATGCTTTTTCTGTGTCCCCTTAGATGATTACATGGTTCTTTTTTTATTACATGCATATGGTAGATTACATTAATTGATTTTCAGATGCAAAACCAACCTTACATTCCTTAGACAAATTCCCCTTGGTCATGGTACATAGTTCCTTTTAAATATTGCTTTTATTTGCTAATATTTTGTTGTGGATTTTTTTTGCCTATATTCATAAGCGATATTGGTATGTAGTCTTCCTTTTTGTGATTTATTTGTCTGTTTTTGGATATCAGGGTAATTCTTGACTCATAGAATAAGTGAAAATGTGCTCCCTCATATTTTTCAGAAGAGCTGTTGAGTAACTGATACTAATTCTTCTTTAAATTAATAAATAGTTTACTAATTGTTACTAATAATTGACTAATAAATAAATGATTATTAATTTGACAATAATTTACTATATGACTAGTAAATCTGGGCTGGGCTATTTTCTTTAGGAAGATTTTTAATGCCTAATTAAATATATTTGCTTAGCGAGTAGGTATTTAAATTTTCTATTTCTTCTTGTGTAAGTTTCATTAGTTTGTGTCCTTCTAAGAGTTTTCCTATTTCATTTAAGTTAGTGAATTTGTTGGCATACATTTGTTTGTAGTATTCCCTTGACATCTTTAATTATTTCTGTAAGGTTGGTAGTAATGTCTCCTTTTTAGTCCTGATTTTAGTGACATGAGACTTCTCTCTTTTTTTCTTGGTCGGTTTAGCCAAAGATTTTTCCATTTTGTTGATCTTTTTGAAGAGCCAACTTTTGGTTTGGTTAATTTTTCTCCATTGTTTTCCTCTTTTCTGTTTCATTAATTTCCATTGTAATCTTTTCTGTTTTTTGTTTTTCTTTCATCATTGTCTTAGAAGACTGTGTGTTGATTATTTTAAGGTAGATATTTACAGCTAAAAATTTCCCTCTATGACTGCTTTAACTGCATAAGTATTGATATTTAAAAACATTTTATTAATCTCAAAGAATTTTCTAATTTAATTTGTGACTTTTAAAATTTGACCTATTGCTTATGTAAGAGTGTGTTGTTCAATTTCCAAGTATGTTTGAGTTTTCCAAATTTCTTTGATTATTGATTTCTATTTTACTCAATTGTGGTTGGAGAACACTTTTGTTATCCTTTTAAATTTGTTGAGGTTTATTTGTTGCTTTATGTCTTAGCACGTAGTCTGTACTAGAGAATTTTTCATGTACTCTTGAAAAAAATGTACATTCTGCTTTTGGTGGTAGTGTCTGTAGAGGTAGTCTATGTGTAGTGTTTATGGATGTAGTCTATAGATAGCCCTATTTGTTTTACTGTTTTTCAAGTTTTGTATATTCCTGTTGATTTCTTCCTAGCTGATATATTCTGTTTTTATTCTTTTCTTTTCTTTTTTTTGAGATGGAGTCTCACTCTGTCGCCCAGGCTGGAGTGCAGTGGCGTGATCTTGGCTCACTGCAACCTCTGCCTCCCTGGTTCAAATGATTCTCCTGCCTCAGCCTCCCAAGTAGCTGGGATTACAGGTGCCTGCCACCACACCTGGCTAACTTTTTTGTAGTTTTAGTAGAGACAGGGTTTCACCATATTAGCCAGGATGGTCTCTATCTCCTGACCTCATGGTCCGCCTGCCTTGGCCTCCCAAAGTGGTGGGATTACAGGCATGAGCCACCACGCCCAGCCTCTAGCTGATATATTCTTTAAAGTGAGATCATTGAAGGCTTCAACTATTATTGTTGAATTTTTTTCCCCTCTATTTGTGTATTTAGGGATGTATTTTTTCAGGTACAAGCTTTTTTGTGTGTGACATATTGTCATTCAGCTTTCTTACCATTGCAGTTTATATGTATCTCCTTGTCCATCCTTACTTTCAATCTGTTTGGATGGAGTTTTTATGGGGTCTTTTTTGTTGATGTTGTTGTTGTTGCTGCTTTTTGTTTGTTTGTTCTTCTTATAACAGGCAGGTCCCTCTTTTGCAGGTCTGCTGCAGTTTGCTGGGGGTCTACTCTAGACCATGTTCACCTGGGTATTGAGTTGATTTTTGTATATGGTGTAAGGAAGAGGCCCAGTTTCAATTTTCTGGATATGGCTAGGAAGTAATCCCAGCACCATTTATTGAACAGGGGGGTCCATCCTCCATTGCTTGTTTTTGTCAGCTTGGTTGAAGATCAGATGGTTGTAGGTGTGTAGCTTTATTTCTGGGCTCTCTATTCTGTTCCATTGATCTATATGCCTGTTTTTGTACCAGTACCATGTTGTTTTGGTTACTATAGCCCTGTAGTATAGTTTGAAGTTGGGTAACATGATGCCTCCAGCTTTGGTCTTTTAGCTTAGGATTGCCTTGGCTATTCAGGCTCTTTTAAAATTCCATATGAATTTGAAAAAGTTTTTTTAAATTATGTGAAGAATTTCAATGGTAGTTTGATAGGAATAGCATTAAATCTATAAATTGCTTTGGGCAATATGGCCATTTTAATGATGCTGATTCTTCCTTTCCATGAGCATGGAATGTTTTCCCATTTGATTGTGTCATCTCTGATTTCTTTGAGCAGTGTTTTGTAATTATCATTGTAGAGATCTTTCACTTCCCTAGTTAGCTGTATTTCTAGGTATTTTATTCTTCTTGTGGCAGTTGTGAATGGGAGTTCATTCCTGATTTGGCGCTCAGGTTGGCTGTTGTTGGTTAATAGGAATGGTAGTTATTTTTGTACATAGATTTTGTATCCTGAGACTTTTCTGTAGTTTTTTTTTTTTTCAATACTTGAAGTTCTGGGATGCATGTGCAGAACGTGCAGGTTTGTTACATAGATATACATGTGCCATGATAGTTTGCTGCATCCATCAACCTGTCATCTACATTAAGTATTTCTCCTAATGCTATCCCTCCCCAGAGCCCCATCTGCCAATAGGCTCTGGTCTGTGATGTTCCCATCCCTGTGTCCATGTGTTCTCATTGTTCAACTCCCACTTATGAGTGAGAACATGCAGTGTTTGGTTTTCTGTTCTTGTGTTAGTTTGCTGAGGATAATGGTTTCCAGCTTCATCCATTTCCCTGCAAGGACATGAACTCATCTTTTTTATGGCTGAATAGTATTCCATGCACCATTCTGGAAGTTACCATTCAGGCATAGTCTTTGAGTTTCCTTGGCTTCAGGTTTTAATCTTATGTATTTTGCTATTCTTGCATTGCTATAAAGAAATGCCTGCGACTGGGTAATTTATAAAGAAAAGAGATTTAATTGGCTTATGCTTTTGCAGGCTGTACAAGCATGGGGCTGGCATCTGTTCAGCTTCTGAGGAGGCCTCAGGAAGCTTTTACTCATGGTGGAAGGCAAGAGGGGAACAGGCATGTCACATGGCAAAAGCTGGAATAAGAGAGGTGAGGATCCACATGCTTTTAAACAACCAGATCTCATGAAAACTTACTCACTATTGCGAGTTACAGCACGAAGAGGATGGTGCTAAACCAATCATGAGAAATCTGCCCCAATGATCCAATTACCTCTCACCAGGCCCTGCCTCCAACATTGAGGATTATATTTCAACATGATATTTGAGCAGGGACAAATATCCAAACTATTTCACCTTGCAATCTAGCTTATACCTACTTCTGGCTCTTAGAAATCTATCTAGGTCTAGAAGTCTGTTTTCTACTTATCCACAAGAACAGTATGACACTCAGTCGTCCTTAGTCAGCTTGGATTGCTATAACAAAATATGACATATTGGGTGGCTTAAATAGCAGACATTTACTTCTCACAGTTTTGGGAGCTGGGAAGTCCCATATCAAGGTGCCAATATATTCAGTTTTTAATGATATGGCTCTTCTTAGTTTGCATATGGCCACCTTCTCACTGTGTCTTCACTTGTGGGGCAGGGGGAGAGAGAGCTCTTGCGTCTCTTCCTCATCTTATAAAGACACTAGTCCTACAAGGCTCCATCCTCATGACCTCATCTAAACATAATTACCTCCCAAAGGCCCCACCTCCAAATAAAATCACATTGGAAGTTGGGACCTCAACATATATATCAAGGGGGAGATACAAATTAGCAGTCCATAGCATCTTTAATCGAAAGATTTACGTTAAAGGCCCTTTATATTTCTGTGTAACTAAATACAATATTTGGCTCTTTCTTTTGAGATCTTCACAATCAGTAGGATTTGAGAATTCTTCAAACTTATTTTGATACATACACTTCCAATGTTCACTATGAATTTAAGATTATATTTGAAAATTTCTTACCTGATATTTTAAAAATAAATTGTATTGGTCCTGGCACAAATATGCTTACCTATATAAAAGGCTGGGAGCATCACCACAGATTTACTCGACTAAATGCTAGATTCAGAAAAACAAAGGCAAGGAAACTATTTGGTCCTATATCATTGCATATTGACTTATAAAGTGCCTAAGGAAGTTAATATTATCAAAAAATCTTGTCAAATTATAACATATGCCATATAAAATGTGCTGTACTTGCAGAATGTCAAGTAAATTAGTAGAATGCATCAGGTAAAATATATGATCAGGATAAGGGCGGTAGAGACAGAAATAAATTATGAAAAGAAAGAAGAAAACAAGTGCTTTAAGTATAATTTATTAGTCTTAGTCTATCGAATCCTATTTCAGCTCTTAAAAATTATTATTAAAAAAACCCAACGGTCCACAAAATTGAATGAAAATAAGAAAACTCAAACATGCCCATGCCTTTTTCTCACCATTTCTTCTATTCATCATTTCTAAATATAACCAGTGAGCAGGTGCTGTTCCTACTAGCCTGAAAAAGTCAATGCAGATTCCAAGAACCAACTTCACACTCACCAATAAATGAATGTCTTCTCATTGCCTAAGGATCCATTTGAATGTATCTAGGACTGATTATTCATTTGCTGAGCTCCAACTATATGTCTATCATTGTACAGGGCGGTGTGGAACATATGGTAAAAGCATGATACAAGGCCTCTAGTCTTAAACATTTTATGTTCTATTTGAGAAGAGAACTTCAATTAAAAAAGGATTTAATCATATAGAATATAACACAAATGTATTGTACATAGTAATGAAGATCATTGTATGCTGAGATAGCTAAGAAATCAAATCTTAAATTACCCTATAAATCAGAAGATGTTGTTTTAAATCTGGCTTCCACTACTTCCCAGTGGTATGATTTTAGGGAAATTACCTCATTTCTCTGACTCTTGGTCTCCTCATCTGAAAAGGTCAGTGATAGTACTTATGTCAGAGGTTTCTCTGGAAGGTAAAAGATGAAGCACTAGAAATGTAACGCATGACATAAATAAGCCATGTGATCAGCATTAGTTGAATTAGAAGATGAGAAGGATCTGGACAGGCTAAAATAAAGCAGGCAGATATTTCTAGGAGAAGCAAAACATAAATGTAAAATGTCAAACTTTAGGATATAAATAAATAACTTGTTTTCTCTTTTGTTTTAGACTAAGATATATTGAAAATTTTGGTAGTCCTGTTAATTCGAATCACCAACACATTAATTTTTCAGTTGTATCAGAAACATTTTCTCTGGAAATATTTGCTAAATCTGTACCAGTTCGGATTTTTTGGCAGGAAGGGTGGGGACTATTTGGACCATTGTATCTTTTTAGATCTCTACGTAGAACCCTGTAAAATATTGCATACTCAAAATGGAATTCAAAGCATGTAATTATGTATCAGCTCTTAAGTAATTTTCTGAATTGTCACCTTTTCCTAATTTTGGATTGTGTTTTCTATTTCGAAATGAAATGTTGGCATGCCTACTATTTTTTTCTTCTTCAAATCTGGATGCCCAACTGTCGAACTTCTAAAATTTTACTTCCTACAGCAGAATGAACATGTTCTTAAATACACTTTTAAATTTTTGCTCTGAGTTATTTTACCAAAGCAAGGGAGTCTTTATGACAGAATATAGTTGCTTGCAACAAACAAAGAAGGAAGCATGAATTTTTCCAAACACAGGCATTTTATAAATTACCTAATACGGGCAAGAGGTTATTGAAGCTGTCTTTTCAAGAGCTTACACAATCTCTTTGGCTTTTTTTTAATATTTCACATTTTAAATTTTGCGCTGTCATCTGTATTTAGAGTCACATTATTTAAATGCAGCCACAAATAAGCAGATTTTGCAAAAGATTCAAATCTGTAGCATTTTCAGCTCACAAACAGTTCCAATAGTGGTGTGTAATTGAAAAACTGAATTCTGGTACTATTTAGACTTAGTTTCAACTATGGGTCTTCCATTCATTAACTTCATGGCTTTGAAGAAGTCACTTCTCATCCCAGAGTCTGTTTCCCAATCTGTGAATTGGGGATGATAATAAATCATGAGCACACAGAGTCTATAAGGGTCATATTTGATAGTAAATGTAAAGGTAAATGGAACAAGATAGTGGAGTAAGACTTTCCAGCATTGTCTCCACACACACAGAAATACCAATTTAAACAATTGTCCACAGATGAAAATACCTTCACTAGAGCTAAGAAAACCAGGTGAGAGAACACAGTTTCTGGTTGTGGCACAATGATGTAAAAAGATGCATTGAATAGGGTAGAAAGGACGATTTTACATTACTCACATCATCCTTTCCCCAGTCCCAGGCAGCACAGTGTGGAGAGAGATAGCATCTGCTTCAGGGAAAAAAAGGGAAGTGAGCACAGGACTTTGTCTTGGACCCACATTGGGCCCACCAGAGTAAAACCCAGCACTGGGCAGACTCCCCAAGGACCCGTATACTAGGCCAGTATCACAGATTGAGCCCCTAGACCCACCCTGGCATGAGGTGGAATCACAAAGCCCCAGGCTTCAAGCTTGTATGGTGAACTTGACCTATGGCCTGCACCAACACCAGACCAATGTCAGCAGCTCTGGACTCTGGACAGCTCTAAGTGGCCTCTGGCTATAGGCACCTCAGTATTATATTAGCCACAGCTGCCTCAGGCTTATCATCTGCTTTAGCACACATTTGTCATAGCAGGCCACAGGCTTCTGGCAATACTATGACAGCCATATCTGTCCCAGGCTACCAGCCTATACCAGGACTATACCTGCTGCAGGGCTTTCCAAGACAAAGCCAGCCTGTGAAAACTGGAATAACCCAGTTTTGTACCCACTTCTTCAAATGTCCAGACAGCAGTGTACAATAACAAGAATCAAGAACAATCAGGGAAATAAGACATCACCAAGTGGACAAAGTAAGGTGCTAGTGACTGACCCTAAAGAAATGGATATGTATAAAATGACTTGACAAATAATTCAAAATAACTGTTTTAATGAAGTTCAGCAAACTTCAATAAAATAGAGAAACAATTTAATGAAATGAAAAAAAGCAATGTAACCAGAATGAGAAATTTAATAAAGATATTAAAATAATTTAAAAAATCAAACAGTAAATGTCAATTGGAAATTAAAAGGAGCTCTTTAATTATAGCTATTATTATTTTTATTAGAGAAAAAACTGATCATCATTCAAAGCATATGAAAAAATTGTGGCATGGGGATGTTGAGAAAGTGTGGTCAATTTCAGCTTATAGACCCTGAATTATGTAGGTGGTATCGCAAAATAATATACAATAGAGAACAAAATGAATAGGACAGGCAACAGGTGTATAGGAGTAATTGTTCATAATCTAAAATCATCAGTGCTTTATTTAGTGAAAATCAGTTATTACCTCATTTTCTCCAGGAAGATTTCATAGAGGTAAATGGTAGCAGAAGGGATTCTTTTGCCAATGGTCAATGGGAAATCAAATCATTTTTGACATTAAAAAGACAAGCCCAGCTTTAAAAGTCTAAATATTTCTCAGTAAATGTATACTGGAGAAATCCCTTACTACATTTATTTTCTCTCTTAAGAACTTTAAAAAGGCAATTTACATGGCATTCAAAATGGTTGATATGGTAGGCTGAATAATGGCCCTACAAAAGATATCTTTTAATCACCAGGATTTGTAAATGGTACATTATATGGCAAATAAAAAGACTAAGCAGGTGTAATTAAATTCAAGATCTTAAGATGAGAAGATTATCCTGGATTATCCAGGTGGGCCCTAATGCAATCACAGGACTCTTTATAAGGAGAGGCAGAGAGAGAGACTTGACACAGAATAGAAAGAAATGAGTGAAAGAAGCAGAGGGAAGTAGAGTCAAAAGAGAAGATGTTTTGCAACTGTCTTTGAAGGTGGAGGAAGGGGCCATGGGCTAAAGAATACAAGAAATGCTGTTCTAAACACTGGAAAAGGTCAGGACATAAATTCTCACCTCAGTCCTCTTGAGGGAGCATGAACCTGTTGTCACTTTCATTTCAGCTCAGTGATCCTTATTTTAAATTTCTGTCCTCTGGATCTGTGAAAGAATATTTTTTTTGTTGTTCTAAACTACAAATGTTTTCCAGGCATAGATAAAACATATGTGTCTATATATTTTTCTCCTAAATCTCCATTAAACATAAGAAATTTTAGTTTTTCAACTATAACAATTAAAATAGGAGGGATAGCATGGACAAGAAATGTCAACAGATTTCTGGTAGATGATAAAGTGACATAAATATATGCAGAGGAGGCTGAATTGTGAAAGGGCATGGGTGCCAAGAAGAACATAAGAGAAACTCGAGAATCTGAGAGGGAAGCGGTGGTGATGGATGGAAAGAAGTAATACACAGGACTAACAAGACAAATATTTACCGAAGATTTCTACATTGTCCACTTAGGGTCCTCAAGCCCCTCTTGCTTCTACATTCAGGATGATCTCCAGCCAGACATTCACATCCAGTTTCCAAAAAACCACAGTTCTTTTTAAAACTAAAATTGAATAAACTGTATAGAGGGAACCAGGCAAATTTATTTGGATGCTGGTATCTGGAAGAAAATCTTGAATTTTTGCATGTTGAGGAACAGTAGCATAACAACTTCCTGACCTTTCAAGCTGAAACAAATCCTGCTGTTGGCCCAGAGGACAGAGTTAGCCATCTATCTTATTTCTTCACGTTTAAGTTTGAACAGGCAACAACACATTACCACCTTTTGAGGAAAGCCTGCGAGAGAAAATGTAAGATAGAGAAACTGATCCAAGAAAAAAACATTTATCAGGAAAGGTAAAAAAAAAAAAAAGCTACATTACAATTGTAACTAGATCTGCTTTGATTATGAAGATGTTTTATACATCAAGTAAGAAAAGAATGTCATGAATAAGGAACAGAAGACAGAATTTACAATTACAAAAAAGAAATCCAGAATTGAAATATAAAATTTAATAAAAGCTTCCAGAACCTATTATAAGGACAAAGACAGAAATATGAGAAGGAAGAAAATAAAATGTATAAAACAGGAGTTCTAACATAAAATTAATAGATTTTTAAAAAATAAATGGTAGGAAGGAAATTAGGAAAGTGAAGAAAACCTTCTAGAATTAAACAAAGCAATGAGTCTTCCAATTTAGAGGCTGACCAAATACTGACAAATTAAGGGTACTTAGACATATCATTGAGAAATTTTCTCACATTAACTATTCTTAAAATTTCCAGAGAGAAGCATACTTTATAAAATGTTTTTAAAAAGGTGCAGAATCAAATTGGTGTCAGACTTCCCATAAGCAGCATGCAATGCTTGAAAACAATGCTCTGAGGGAAATGATTTTTAACCTAGAAATATATACTTAGTAAAACAACCAATCTACTGGGAGACAGACAACTTGCATACATTTTCAGCATACAAGGATTTAGAAAATTTACCTCCCACACTCACTTTCCTAGGAAGCTTCTTGAGGGTGTATTCTAAAAAATAAGATAAAATATAAGAAAGGGGAAGTCATGAGATTCAGGAAACAGTGGCTGAACGCCCAGGAGAAGAGTGAATGGAAGTGCCAGGACTGCAACTGCATAGCAGATCTAGGAAGCAACCAGTCAATATTGGAGCAGGAAGATGCAAAACTCTGCAAGAAAAACCTCTGGGAAATAAAGAGAACACCATACAATAATAGTAACTGTGTGAGAGAGACTAGAAATATCAAGAACTGGATAAAAATTTTAAAAAATGCAAGAAAAAAATAAAGACTACTCAAATTTCAGGAAACAAAAGTCAACAAGAGTCAAGTAGAACATCATGGGCTACAGGCAATTGAAAGAATAAATATGAATTGGAAAAATATTGTGATTCAGTTTCTATTACCAGTAATAGTGAAAAATAGAAGCAGAAATTATAGAAAGCCAAATAAAACTCAAGAAATACACTGTCAAAATACAAAGTAAATAAAAGTTGTATCATGGTTTTAAGCATAGACTGGGTATGAAAAGAGATTCATCTTTTGAACATGATGCTAAGAGTACTTTCCTTTGGATATCTCCAAAATAGTGAGTAGTATCTATAATAGAAATATAGATGGAAATGATAATATCTCATTAAATAGCCCTGTAGTAGTTAGATCATCATGATAACTTAAACAAGGTTTGCCATTTCAGCTTTTAGAATCAACCTATATACAGAGCATGAAAGCCTTAATTATGGTCACGATAAATGAAAATATTATAAATTTTCATAAGTAAGAGTAAAAATGACAGAAGTAGGGAGGTTGTTGGTATAGGGAGATATTAAATGGAAGGAAGGGTAAAGATACTAATACCATTATCTTAAAGAATTATGGCTTTACTTAAAGGAACAAATAGAGGTTTAAGTGCATTATTTAATGGGGCTTGATATAAAATTTAAAGTGAGTTAGAGTAATATTTATGCAAACAAAAGATGATACAATGATATTGGTAGAGAAAGGATTGATATAACTGAATTAAATTCTAGTCTATCATAGTAAAAAGTCAATATATGTTGTCTTAAGTGTATAAATAAAAAACTATAGTATATTACTTAGCCATATATTAATGCTTAATAATATACTAATGTTGGATATTGTTGGATATAGAAATGTACTACTGCTGGATACTACCAACAAAAGATTTTTATTTTTTTAATGTTAAAAAATAAATAAAAGCTCTGAAGAAGAAAGGGACCAGATGTTAATACTTACTGAATCTCGATGGTCAATACACAATCCTTTGGATTTCTCTATACTCAAACACACACACGATTATGGAATAAAAAAGACTCAATCAAACACAAATACCAGAACTAGCTATGTGACTTAGGGCATCTTCAATTCTCTGAACATTAGCATCCTGATCTGAGAGGTAGAGAGTAGTATCTATAATACAGTACTGTTGTAAGAATTAAATTAGTTTAAATTTTCAAAGGACTCAGTGTAGTTTCCGGCACCAGAAATCTAAATAAATGATAGCTTTCCTACAGGAAAGCTATCATTTATTCCCCTGGTGTGCAGTTGATAATAGAGAGCTGGAACCTGAGGTCCATTTATCTACATTAGCTCAAAAACAGAATTTCTAAAGACAATAGAAAAGTACCAAGCTTTATTATCTAAACTTTATAAAACACAGTCCAGAGAAGCTAAGGGTAGATCATCTTAACATAGATTTATGAAATAATTAAAACAATCATTCAAGGAAACTTTAATCAAAAAAGTGTTAACAACCACCCCTTGCTCACCAATAACGTCATAATGTGTGGTTCTGTAACAATCCTGTTTACTATTTTATAAACTCCATGACTGAATACTGTTAGCACCTAATCAAGCAATTAATACATCTCTGTTGAACACATTAAATTCTGGGTACTACAAAATAGTATTTTAAGGGATAATTGGAAGGACAGCTGAGGAAGCAATGAGGCCAATAGGACCCAAGTTTCAGGCATGCTGATTTATTGTCAGTCCTGCCAGGCTACCTCCTGACAAAAGCAGAGGGGGCAGCCCTGCTTACAGACTACAGCAGGACTTTATAGGGTGACGAACTGGGTCAGGGTCGGGGAGCTGAGCTGGGTGTGCAGGAGGGCTGAGCTGGGGTTGGGGAGCTGAGTCGGGGCTGCAGGTGCCTTGACTGCATCCTGGAGATGTTTTTTGTCAGCTTTGTTATGCGAGGTGAACAGACATGTTAACCGCATCCTATAACTGTCTGGACAAACAGTTACTGGAGGGGTCTGTGAAGCGGTGGTGGGGGGCGGGGGTTGTCTTTTGCCCTGGGGTAGCTGTGTGGAGAGCGTAAGAGACTGTATTGTAAGGCCTGTGGGGGGGGGAAGGGAATGGTCTGGTGGGGGTGACCCTAACAAGTATTCTCCAGGTTCTTATGATATGGTAGGAATATGCACAAAAAGGCACACCAGGCAGTATTTGATAAGCCCTAGACTTGTCCATGAGAATTATAATTAAGATCGCCACCACTACAAATAAAGGAGGATGTTGCAACAGAAATAGCACTAGCATTGATGTCAAGAGACCTGGTTTATAAGCCAGCTCTTTTGGGTGACTGTGTTACATTGTCACTTAATCTCTCTGAGCTTCGAGTTGTTCACTTGATATACCACCTAGCCTGACTACCTCAAGCACTGTTGTGAATGTTAAAATGAGTTGACACATGAGAACTTGCTCTTGGAGGACATATAAACTCTTGCTAGGAAGCTGCTCCCAGCTGTGTCCAAAAGAGTAGCTAAATGTTCATTGATTTCCCCAGAACAGATCCTCCAGTTTTCCTGCTTTCATTTCAAAAGCTAATTTCAATCTTCTTTGCTCTTCCTGACACCCCCTCTCCTGCTGCAGCAGCTACAGAAAACAAGATCAAATCAGCAGAATGGCTTTCTTTCCAAGGGGACAAAATTATCTTTACTTATGTGTATAAATTCCTGAGGCCAGGAAAAGGGCAGATCTAGCTTAGGACTGCTGACTCCTAGCCCATTACTTTTGCAATGTCAAATTGCATATCTGTGTCTATCCAGTGAAAATTATAGCAAGGAAAATATGGGCACTTACAACTGGAAATTAAACAGTCCACTAGTTTAATTTCCACTGCCTCTACTTACCCACTAGTTACTTGTCAAGAGGTCCAAATTACAATTCTGTTATCTTGACAATGCCAAATATCAAATTTCCCCTATTTTTCCCTTTCCCCTACTCTCCAATGTTTGATGTTATTGTCTGAGTCTATTTTGTGTTGCTATAAAGGGATACCTGAGGCTGGGTAATTTACAAATACAAATAGTTTATTTAGCTCCTGGTTCTGCAGGCCGTACGAGAAGCATGGCACCAGCATGTCCTTCTGGTGAGAGCCTCAGGCTGCTTCTACTCATGGCAGAAGGTAAAAGCCAGTGTGTGCAGATACCACATGTTGTGAGAGGAAGCAAGACAGAAAGAGGGAGGTGCCAGGTTCTTTTTCACAACCAGCTCTGGTGGGAACTAATAGAGTGAGAACTCATTCACCCCTGAGGGACCGCATTTATTTATTCTTGAGGGATCCATCTCCATGACCGAAATACCTCCCATTGGGCCCCACCTCCAACACTGAGGACCAAATTTCAACATGAGGTTTGCAAGGAACAAATATCCAAACCATAGCAGTCACTACGTAAAGTCTGAAAATATTTGTTAAATATCAGTAAATTTAGAGCAGTTGTTATTGACCAATATTGTTATTGGTCTGTTGTGGATACTCTAAATGAAGAATTATTTTCTTTAGCTAATTGGATATGCCGGTAATACCATGAAACAAGCCAAACTTTGCAAACTTTCAACTATGAAGACCGAAATATTGTCTGGAGCTCTTCAGAATTGATGCTTTCCAAACCCAGAGAGGCAGGCTGAACTTTGCATAGGATATCTTATGAGTACAAACTCTTATAACTGCATACAACTTCACATTTTTGTTTCTAGGCAACCAGAAACACAGAAATATGGCAGGCTCATATTTGTAATGCAGAATTCTACTATTTCAAGATTATTTATTGTAATGATTTCTGCCCTTTATATAAACTTATAGGCTTAAATTAGGCCCTGGCTGATTAAAGAAATGTAAAGGACTATAATTTGCTTTCCATAGGGTTCTAACTATGAGTCAGGCACCATTTAAAGGATAAAACTAATGCAAGATCCCTTCCCTAAAAAATCTTACAATATAACAGGGAGCTCTAACACTCTCATAAATATCTAAATGAAACTGTTACAACAAATGTTATCCATTTTTACAATAGCTATTTTCTTTCTTTATTTATAGTAATGACTGAGTGCCTATTATTTATGCCAAAGACTATATGAGGAATTAGGACTCAAACATAAGTCACGTAGTATTGCTGCCCCCTAAGCTTGCAATCTAGAGAAAGAAGGAAACAATAAGAAGCTGATTTTACATCATCAAATAATAAATACTATATAAGATGTTCAGATACAATATATGGCAACACCTGAGGAAGAATTCGGGCCCTGTTTTAAATAATTCCCTCCACTTAAAATGTATTTCTCCACTCCTTACTTTGTATCCATACTCCTTTACCATCCTGGTAACTTACTCACTTTAAAGAACTAAGCTCAATGCTAACCTTCCCTGACACCACCTTTGCTATACACCTCAGGCAAATGTAGCTGTTATATGCCCTCTATGCCCATGTTAGCCAACTCCTGCATTGCTATAAAGAAATACCTGAGGCTGGGTAATGTGAAAAGAGGTTTAATTGGCTCACAGTTCTGCAGGCTGTATAAGCATTGTTCCAGCATCTGCTCATAGTGAGGGCCTCAGTAAGCTTCCAATCATAGCAGAAGGTGAAGGGAGAGCAAGCACGTCACATGGTGAGAGCGAAGCAAGAGAGAGAGGGAGGAGGTGCCAGACTCTTAAACAACTAGATCTCACAAGAACTTACTCACTATCCCAAGGACAACACCAAGCCATTCATGAGAGATCTGACCCCAGGATGCAAACACCTCCTACCAGGCCCCGTCTCCATTGGGGATTATATTTCAATATGACATTTGGTGGGGACAAACATCCAAACTTTATCAATGCCTGCACCAATGCTTAACACGTAGTTAGGAAATTTGTAGCCTTTTTTTTTCCCCCAAAGGAATGACTCTGAAGTGAGAATACTGATATTTTCCTGTATCAAGTTCTTCTAAGACATGTACCTTTCTTCTTGAAGAACCAAAAAATATTGGCTACTAGCCATATATAAACACTGACATTGAGTAGTTATTAAATTTAATTATTCATGATTTCTACACTGTATAAGTTAAATATGACGTAAGTACAACTTTTTCCAGCTTTCTAGGGGACCACTCTTAGTATACAGCAAGTGAATGCATTCTGTTCAATAGCTGGAGCATATTGCCTGGTGAGCACCCACATGAACATCAAGTGCTTATGAGGTTAATGCTAAATTCCAGTTCTGTGCATTTTAAAGAGAGAACCCTATCCACACTATATACATCTGTCTGGCTCACTAACACACAGTGATTTCCCATTTTTTCTTAAACTAGATTATTAACCGCCTTAAAATATCTGCTTATTCAGAGGCAACATTAAACAGCTGCCTAAAGAAATACTAGTACTAGAGCAATATCCCCCTCACCAACCATCTTCTCGCTCAATATTTTTCTTAGAGTCTGTTTTTAGTTTTCTTCTCCCCTCTTTTTCTTTTCCGTGTAGATTTTGAAACATCATTTTGTTTTTCTTTGAGACAGAGTCTCTCTCTGTCGCCCAGGCTGGAGTGCAGTGGTGCGATCTCAGCTCACTGCAACCTTCACCTGCTGGGTTCAAGCAATTCTCCTGCCTCAGCCTCCCGAGTAGCTGAGACTACAGGTGCATGCCACCACGCCTGGCTAATTTTTTTTTGTATTTTTAGTAGAGATAGGGTTTCATTGTGTTAGTCAGGATGGTCTCAATCTCCTGGCCTTGTGATCCACCTGCTGTGGCCTCCCAAAGTGCTGGGATTACAGGCGTGAGCCACCATGCTGGGCCCAAACATCGTATTTTTTATGGTGCTCAAGACCACTCCTTTTATTCAATTTATCTATCTTGGCATTCCTTCTTTCGGGCAAAAGAATTACTTTAAATGTTTGACATGTAAATACAGATCAACATCTAAACACAATTAAAATTCAGAGAGTATCTAAAATGATAAGTTAAAAAATAGATAAATAAAAAAGTAAAGTAAGTGAGTTTCTTACAGGCAACCTATAATTACTCTTTTTCTCTTTAAAAGCCTGGCTTTATTAGCTTTAGATGTTTTTAGCTCATGCAAAGTCTTGAAATAATATTATATTAAAAATTTACAGCAGAGTTGTTGTAAATCAAAATTTTACTTAAAATATTCAGAAGCATTTCCCCCTCTCTTAGAAAGCCAATCTAGTTGTTCCTCAAATCCATTATATAATAGAGTGAAATACACACACACACACACACACACACACACACACACACACACACACACACTCTTCTCCATTAGATTTTCTAATCTAAGTATTGTAGATACAAAACAAGGACAGCAGGATTATCAATAAATTGATAAAATTATAAGTGCAAAATTTGTTTAGAAGACATAGACTGTTATAATTAAAAATGAAACCCCCAAACAAGTAACCAATGTCTTTGCTTTGGTTGATTGCTGTGTAACAAACCACCCTCAAAATTCAGTGGCTTAGTTATTCTCTCTCACACTTCGGTGTGTTGATTGGGTCAATATGGTGGCTCTCACTTGGGGTCTCTCATTGAATTCAAATAGCTGCTGGGGCTCAAGCTTGCTAAAGGCTTTACTGGCCTAGACATATACAATAGCATCTACACTCACATGTCTTCTCCTTGGCTGGGTTGACTGAAATAGCTGGAGAATGTCCAAGTATCTCCATTTTCCCCATGTTGCTCCACTGCTTGGCTAGGTTGGGCATTTGCTCACAGCGTGGTGTCTGCTGGCTTTTTCCAGAGTACTCATTCCAAGGGAGCCAGGTGAAAATCTGCAAGGAATCTTATAATTTTATCTCAGAAGTCAGGCAGTATCACTTCTACCATGTTCTTCTGGTTAAAAACAAGTTACAGGGCCATCTCAGGTTCAAGGAAAGGAGGCCACACAGGAGTGTGAGTACTGAGATGCATGGCTCAAGTGTGAGCTATTTCTGAGGACCTGCCAATCTAACCTCTAATAGTATTTGCTTAACAATAGTGATAACCTTAATTTAATTCTAAATTTTATGTCCAATGGGTGGTACCAAAAGGGTTGGCAGTGAATAGAAATGGACACATCCCTCAATGGATTTTATAGGATAGTGTCTCACAAAAAGATAACTCATATTAGCAAGTGAAAAATGTATTTGATTTTTAAATTTTCTGCATTTGTGAATAGTTCAAATATAAGGATAATTTATAGATAATTCATAGGTCCTCCTTTCTGTCACTATTATCAATCACTATTCTTTAAAAAATACTTCTATAAAGAAGGTAATAAAAATATTTGTTTCATATTTCAATAAAAATATTGTTTTAAGGAAAAGTATTTGATGCATTTAAGTCTTACCTCATTTGCTTTGGTGCATATGCTAACAAGCAGCAGGCAGGCATTAAAAAAAAAGTATTAAACAACAACATGTCTAAAAGATGGTATAGAAAAATGAGGAGTGCTATTCCTTCCTGTGACTACAAGGGATGTAACTAAATAGCCTAAGGCTTGAGGGAGCCATGTACGTCAAAGGAAACAAGCTCTCTACCACAACCTGAAAAGACATTCTTCAACTCTAAACTTCTATATCTCCCTGCTGAAAAGGCCTATGTTGCTTACATTTGAGATCAGTATGACTATGCATACTAATAATATGACTTATTCCAGCAATCACTGTTTGGTTAGAATTTATAACTTGATTTGGACCTGACTGGAGATATGATTCTGTTCACTAATCCACTTTTGTCTTAGAACAAGCAGATTATGTTTGTCAGTTTTTGAATGCTATTAGGTTAATTTGATTTAGAAAAGCTAATTGGTTCAGTGTGTTATTTTTAAGAGGAAAAATGATTTCAAACCTAAGATAGACAATAGATATGTGTGCTATCCCACACTGCTAGGAATGTCTTGAAGTGTTTATAGAGTCAATAAAGCTACTCACAGAGGTGGGTGTTTCACCATGGCCCCAGGCATGAATTGGACACCCCCTGAGTGTCTGCAGTTTTAAAAATGTAATGTGAGAAACAGAGTTTGTGGATTGCCTTAGAACAATGATTATATTTTCTTTTTTCTGAGATCATGTTACAAAAGGAAAAACTAGCTTCTTAAGTAACTAGGTAAGATGACATGCTTCAAGCTGGTCTAGTTCTTGAGGTCTCATTAAACCTAAAGATTATTCAGCGCGTAGTGAGTTTGAATTGCTTTTTACAAAACTTTTCAAGATGTCAGTTTAAACATGCAAGTGTACCGTATTCTAAGAAATGAGAGTTTAATATCCTGTATTGATTCTTCTGTAAGTTTCAGGCATTCATATGCTGCTTATAGTCTCTAGTGACTCAATGTCTAATTTCTATCTAAGCTGTATGAACATCATTTTCATTAGCCAATAGCCAAATACTGTGTTCCATTGTTTAGCATTGGCAATAGTGTTTCAACTGAGGAGATAAGCCACAACCCAGATAGTTTGTTGCATTATGGTATATTTTGGTTTGTAAATTGTCAGGGACAATAAATGTATGTTTTATCTTTTTTGACATATCTGTTTTCAAAGTAAATAACAATGTTCAGATACTTCTCTATCTAAAGCAATAATCTCACCTCAACCCATGGATCTTTTTGTTACTGGTTATTTGAAGTGTAAGATGTTGGCTAATATGGATCAGAAAATAAATATTTTATATTGAAGGAGAGAAATGCATCAGGATTTGTTTGTGGAAATAGAATGCATGAAGCCATTGAATTCCAGTGAATATTTACAAATCTCTATGTCATTCTGGAGGAACGAACAGCTAAGGACAAGAAGATTGCAAGATATTTACTTTCTTGTGACTCTGTGTGAGGTAAGCCAGAAATGGAGTTGAGAATTGACAATGGAGCAGAGAATTCAGCTGACAATAAATTGTAGAGGCCCAGGTCCTGGTTGTCCTGGCAACAGCACCACCTCCTTATAATAAGGGTTTTTTTTTGTTGTTTTTTTTTTTGAGACAGAGTCTCACTCGTCGCCCAGGCTGGAGTGCAGTGGCGCGACCTCGGCTCACTGCAAGCTCCGCCTCCCGGGTTCACACCATTCTCCTGCCTCAGCCTCTCCTAGTAGCTGGGACTACAGGCGCCCGCCACCACGCCCGGCTAATTTTTTTGTATTTTTAGTAGAGACGGGGTTTCACCGTGGTCTCGATCTCCTGACCTCGTGATCCGCCCGCCTCGGCCTCCCAAAGTGCTGGGATTACAAGCGTGAGCCACCGCTCCCGGCCTTAATAAGGGTTTTATTATGTGAAAAGACTTAAGCAAATGAAGCAACTATGGTTTAGAGGTAGAGCAATACATGGTCTGGATCAAGGGTTGGTAAATTACTGACACTGGCCTCTTTTTATATGGCCCTCAAGAATGTTTTCTACATGCAGTAGGTATTCCTAGTAGCTACTAGGTCAGAGGAATTTGCTTAAAAATTCAATCAGTTGCTAGTTAATGTTATGAGATTAGAAACTAAGTACTCTGACCACTTTAAAACTAAATAAAACATTTTTTATTTTCTGCATTTTCTGTCTCCTTGTTTATAAACACAAAATCTGTACCAGTTATAACTCTTCACAGACATCTCCCTATTATATGAAATGTTAGAAGTTTAATTTTCCCATTTACCTCATTAGTACTTCTAATCACCATGACTGAGACTACAATTCCTAAAAACAGAAGTGGTCAAGAAGTGGCATTGTTTAATAAGAAACACATTTTATCTTGGTCAGTACATTCCACGAAATGCCGAAGGTTGGATACTTCCACATCTAGTTGAATGTCAGAAGTCAGAGCCTGTTAACGCTTTTGCAAAGACAACTAGAAAAATCTAATAAACTAAAATTCTAGAGGAGAAAAAGTATATCTTAGGTGAGCTTACAATCACCTAGGGGCATTTATCGATTCTGAGAGTGGGCTGAGGATCAGATTTAGCTCAGGCAAAAAGTCTCCATGGGAAGGTGAAGGGAGGAAAGTTGGGGGGGTGGGTGGGATGTGGGGATGTGGGTGGGAGAGGGAAGAAAAGCATAAGCACTTGAGAGACCATGTGAAGCTGGAGACATAAATTCCAAACTCGAAGGGCCTCACATGCACCGTCTGTTTTTCCCAAAGAATATTTGCTGAGTTTAGAAGCCACTGAAGGAGGGTTGGGAACTGAGAAGCACTTATGAAGGTTATAGCCCAAGGGCAGAGATTCCCTAAAGGCCAGAGACCTAAGTATAGAAACACAGAATACTTTCCATCTCCCCGTATCTTAGTACCACGTCAATAGGACTCCTGTGTAATAACAGGATAATATAACGAAAGAACTGCATATTAGACCTGATTTAAGAAGTCAGTAGGGAACCCCAAAGACATCAAGGGAGACAACATCATAAACACCAGAGGAAACTTTAGCTTCTGATACCTAAAGCTGCAGCTAATAGTAAACACAACCTAACCCCTAAAAGCCAGATAAAAATAAAACTTTACACGAAGAAACCTATTTACTAGTTACTTTTGCCCAGTACCTTATGCCCAGCTTTCAACAAAATATTACAAAGCATAATAAAAGACAAAGACCACAGTTTTCAGAGACAGAAGAAGTACCAGAACCAGATACATAAATGGAAGATATATTGAAATTATCAGACAGGGAACTTAAAACAACTATAATTAATATGCTAAGGGTTCTTATGGAAAAAGTGGGTGACATTCAAGAACACATGGGTAAGAAAAAATCAAAATCACATGTAAGAAATCAAAAACACTCAACTGGGTGCGGTGGCTCATGCCTGTAATCCCAGCACTTTGGGAGGACGAGGCTGGCGGATCATGAGGTCAAGAGATTGAGACCATCCTGGCCAACATGGTGAAACCCCGTCTCTACTAAAAATACAAAAATTAGCAGGACATGGTGGCACATGCCTGTAGTTCCAGCTACTTGGGAGGCTGAGGCAGGAGAATTGCTTGAACCTGGGAGGAGGAGGTTGCAGTGAGCTGAGATCATGTCATTGCACTCCAGCCTGGCGACAGAGTAAGATTTCATCTCAAAAAAATAAACATAAAAATAAAAATAAATAAAAAATAAATAAAAACAACTCTAACAGAATTAAAGATTGCCTGTGATGGCTTCCTCAATAGACTGAACATCACCAAAGAGAAAAATAATTAGCTTAAAGATATGTCAATAAAAACTTCTAAAATGGAAATGTGAAGAGAAAAAAGAATGGAAAAATGGAACAGAATATCCAACAACTATGGGACCATTACAAGAGCTGCAACATATACACACTGGGAATACCAGAAAGAAAAGATAGAGAAGAAGAAATGAAAGAAATATTTGAAGCAATAATGAACGAGAATTTCACGAAACAAATGATAGAAACCAAATCACAGATCCAGGAAGCTCAGTGAACACTAAGAAGAATAAATGCCAAAAACATCTACATCTAGGCATATCATATTCAACAGAAAAAAAAAAGAAAAAAATACCTAGCAGACAAAGGAAATACACTGAAAGAAGCCAGGAGGTTGAGGGGAAACCTTACCTATAGGAGAGCTAGGGTACAAATTAGATCAGATTTCTCTTCATTTACTATACAAGCAAGAAGTAATTGGAGTAAAATATTGGAAATGTTAAAAGAAAAAACTGCTAAGTCAGAATTCTGTATTTAGTGAAATTACCCTTCAAAAGTTAAAGGTCATCAGTAGACCTGCCTTGTAAATAATATTAAAACATATTCCCCAAACTCGTATACACTGTTGGTGGGAATATAAACTAGTACAACCTCTGTGGAGAACAGTATGAAGGTTTCTCAAAAAACTACAAGTAGTTTTGATGGCCCAAAAATCCCACTCCTGGGAATTATCCAAAGGAAATGACATCAGTATATCATGGAGATATCTCACCCCCATGTTTATTGCAGCACTATTCATAATAGCCAAGATATGGAATCAACTTAGGTGTCCAACAGTAGATGAATGGATTAAAAAGGTGACATATATATGTACATATATATGTATATACACACACACATACATTCATACATGCACACAGTGGAATACTGTTCAGACATAAAAAAGAATAAGATCTTGTCCTTTGCTGTAATGTGGATAGAACTGGAGGGATTATATTAAGTGAAATAAGCCAGGAGCAGAAACTTAAACACTGCATGTTCTCATTCATATGTGGAAGCTAAAAAAAAAAGAGTAAATCTTAAAGAAATAACAAGTAGAACATAGGATACTTGATGCTGGGAAAGGTATAGAGAAGGGGGGACATGGAAAGATTTGTTGAGGGACACAAAATTATAGCTAGTAGGAATGAGTTCTAGTGTTTCTTTTTGTTTGTTTTTGAGGTAGAGTCTTGCTCTGTTGCTTAGGCTGGAGTGCAGTGGTGCTATCTTGGCTCACTGCAACCTCTGCCTCCAAGGTTCAGGCAGTTCTCCTGCCTCAGCCTCTGGAGTAGCTGGGAATATAGGCATATGTCACTAGCTCAGCTAATTTTTGTAATTTTATTAGAGATGGGGTTTCGCCATGTTGGCCTGTCTGGTCTCGAATTCCTGACCTCAAGTGATCCACCCACCTTGGCCTCCCAAAGTGCTGGGACTACAGGCATGAGCCACTATGCCCAGCCAGTTCTAGTGTTTTATAACACTGTAGGATGACTATAGTTAACAATTATATATATATATCTATATATATATAAAATATATAATTTCAAATAGATAGAAGGAGGATACTGAGTCTGTGTTCACAGATGCCCACATTGAAAAGTTAGAAAGCTCTTAAATTAATGACCTAACAATGCAACTAGAGGTACTAGAAAAAAAAGAACAATGCAACTGCAAAGCTAGTAGAAGAAAATAAATAACCAAAATTGGAGAAGAACTGAATGAAATTGAGGCCCCCAAATCCATACAAAAGATCAATAAAACCAAGAGTTTTTTCTTCAAAAGAATAAACAGTGTTGATAGACTGATAGATAAGTTAACAAAGAAAAAAAGAAAAAAGATGATCCAAACAAGCACAATCAGAAATGGTAAAGATGACATTACAACCAATCCCACAGAAATACAAAAGATCCTCAGAGACTGTTATGAACACCTCTATGAGCAGAAATTATAAAGTCTAGAGGAAAGGATAAATTCTTGGATGAATACACAGCCTCTCAAGTTTGAACCAGGAAGAAATTGAAACCTTGAACAGACCAAAAACAAATTTGGAAATTGAATCAGTAATAAAAAACCTACCAACCAAAAAGAGCCTTGGATTAGATAAATTCACAGCTGAATTCTACTAGCTTTACAAAGAACTGATACCAATCCTACTGAAACTATTACAAAAATCGAGGAGGATGTACTCCTCCCAAACTCATTCTGTGAAGCCAACATCAGCTTAATACCAAAATTTGGCAGAGACATGATAAAGAAAGAAAACTTCAGGCTAATTATCTCTGATGAATGTAGATGCAAAAATCCTCAACCAAATACTAGCAAGCTGAATCCAGCAGCACATCAAAAAGTTAATTCACCAAGATCAAGTAGAGTTCACTTCTAAAATGCAAGGTTGATTTAACAGCTTTTTATTGATGAAAATCAATAAATGTGTTTCACCACATAAACAGAATCAAAAACAAAAACAAAAATCACAGGATCACCTCAAAGACACAGACAAAGCCTTCTGTAAAATCCAACATCTCTTTATGATGACTCTCAGCAGACTAGGCATAGAAGGAGCAGACCTTAAAATAATAAGAGCCATCTATGACAAACCCACAGCCAAAATCATACTGAATGGGCAAAAGCTGAAACCATTCCCCTTGAGAACTGAAACAAGACAAGTGTGCCCACTCTCACCATTCCTATTTAACATAGTACCAAAAGCCCTAGCCAGAGCAATAAGGCAAGAGAAAGAAAAAAAAAGGCATCCAAATAGAAAAAGAAGAAGTCAAATTATGACTCTTCACTGATGATATTATCCCATACTTAGGATAGCCTAAAGACTCTGCCAAAAGGCTCCTGGAACTGATAAATGAATTCAGTAAAGTTTCAGGATACAAAATCAATGTACAAAAATCAGCAGCATTTTTATATACCAATGACATTCTAGCTGAGAACCAAATCAAGAACACAATCCCATTTATACTAGCCACAATGAAAATGAAGAGTATAGGAATTCATTTAACCAAGGAGGTGAAAGATCTTAACAACAACAACAAGAACAACAACAAAACCTAAAAACACTGCTGAAAGAAAGAAATCAAAGATGACACAAATAAATTGAAAATACTGCATGCTCATGGATTGGAGAAATCAATATAGTTAAAATGGCCATACTACCCAAAGCAATTACAGATTCAACGCTATCCTCATCAAAATACCCATGCCATTTTTCACAGAATTAGAAAACTCTATTCTGAAATTCATTTGGAACCAATAAAGAGCCTGAATGGCCAAAGCAATCCTAAGCAAAAAGAACAAAGTCAGAGGCATCATATCACTTGACTTCAAACTATACTTTAAGGCTATAGGAATCAAAACAAAACAACATGATACCAGTATAAAAACAGACACATAGAGCAGTGAAACAGAATAGAGAACCCAGGAATAAACTGACACACCTAGAACCATCTTCAACAAAATTAACAAACATAAGCTATAGGAAAAGGACTCCCTAGTCAACAAACGATGCTGGCATAACTGGCTATCCATATGCAGAAGCATAAAACTGGACCCTTACATCTCACTAAATGCAAAAATTAACTCAAGATGGATTAAAGGTTTAAATGGGATACCTCAAACTATTAAAATCCTAAAAAAAAAAAATCTGAGAAATACCATTCTCATCATAGGCTTTGGCAAATAATTTATTGTTAAGTCCCAAAGGCAATTTCAACAAAATAAAATAAAAATTGATAAGTAGGACTTAAGTAAACTAAAGATCTTCTGCACAGCAAAAGAAATTAGCAATGGAGTAAACAGAGAGCCTATAGAATGGGAGAAAATATTTGCAAACTATGCATCTGACAAAGCTCCAATATCCAGAATAGACAAGGAACTGAAGCAAATCAACAAGCAAAAAAGAAAAAATTCTATTAAAAAATGGGCAAAGGGCATGAACAGACACTTCCCAAAATAAGACATACAACTGTCCAACAAACATTAAAAATTGCTCAACATCACTAATCATTAGGGAAATACAAATCAAAACCACAAAGAGATATCATCTCACACTGGTAAGAATGGCAATAATTAAAAAGTCAAAAAACAAAAACAAAAAGAAACAAACAAAAAGGCAGATGCTGGTGAGGCTGAGGAGAAAAGGAAATGGATATACACTGTTGGTGGAAATGCAAACTAGCTCAGCCATGGTGGAAAGCAGTTTGATTTCTCAAATAACTTGAAATGGGATTGCTGTTTGACCCAGCAATCCCACTTCTTTGGTATATACCTAAAGAAAAATAATTCATTCTATCAAAAAGACACATGCACCTATATGTTCATTGCAGCACTAGTCACTATAACAAAGAAATGGAATCAACTCAGGTACTCATCAAAGGTAGATTGGATAAAGAAAATACGGTACGTATACACCATGGAATACTACACAGCCATAAAAAGAATGAAATCATGTCCTTTACAGTAACATGGATGGAGTTGGAGGCCATAATCCTAAGTGAACTAACATAAGAACAGCAAACCAAATACTGCATGTTCTCACTTGTAAGTAGGAGCTAAACATTGAATACACATGAATGTAAAGATGGCAACAATAGACATTGGGGACCACTAGACGGTGGAGGGAGGGACAGGAGTGTAGGCTGAAGAACCATCTGTTGGGTACTATGCTTACTTTCTGGGTGATGAAATCACTGGGACCCCAAGCTTCAGCGTAATGCAATTTGCCTGTGTAATAAACCTGCATGTGTACCCTTTAATTTATAATGAAAATTGAAATTATTAAAAATTTTTTATTTTTTACTTAATTTTTTTGTTGTTGTTGAAACTAAGACCAAACATGCATATTAGCCTGTTATCCTAGGCTTGCATGGGTCAGGATCATCAATACCCTTGTCTTCCACCTCCACACTTTGTCCCACTGGAAGGTGTTCAGGGGCAATAAGATGCATGGAGCGGTCATCTCCTAGGATAACAATGCCTTCTTCTGGAATCCCTCCCAAAAGACCTGCCTGAGGTTCTTTTACATTTAAGATTTTTTTTTTTTATAAGTAGAAGGAGTACACTGAAAAATAACAGTAAAAAGTGTGGTGCACACATAAACCAGAAACATAGTAGTTTATTATCATTGTCAAGTATCATGTACTGTACATAATTGTATGTGTTGGCCTTTTATACAATTGGCAGTACAGTAGGTATTTTTACACGAACATCACTGCAAACATGTCATTAATGTGTTGCACTACAAAGTTATGATGGCTGAGATGTCATCAGACTATAGGAATTTTTCGGCTCCATTATAATCTTACGGGACTGCCATTGTGTATGTGGTCTGTCACTGACTGAAGCATCATTATACAGTGTGTGACTGTGCATCTATGGCAGGAATATCAGAGAAGTGATGTTTTCCTCTCCTTGCATTCTATCAGATTGCACTTGATTTTGACATATCCTATTACTTACAATGTTCACTTTGGTCATTTGATTAAAATGGTGTCTCTCCAGCTTTTCCATCGTAAAAGTAAGCCTTTTCCACTTTACGATGAATAGGCATATTTTGTGGGGAAGTGCTTTGAAACTATGTAAGATTCCTCTTCTTCAACAAACTGTTAATGAATTCACTTGTATTAGTAGGGGGTTCATGGTTTTCTATTTAATTTAATGGGTTACGATCCATTGCTATCATTTTTTAAATCAACTTTGTTAACTAAGACATAATTACATATTATGAAATATAGCTGTTTTAGATATACGGGTTGATGAGTTTTTAAGAATATGTGCACCTATGTAACCACTACACCAATCAACATATAGAAATTTTTCTTTCTTTCTTTTTCCTTTTTTAAATTTTATTTATTTATTTATTTTTGACACAGAGTCTGGCTCTGTCGCCCAGGCTGGAGTGCAGTGGTGTGATCTAGGCTCACTGCAAGCTCTGCCTCCCAGGTTCACGCCATTCTCCTGCCTCAGCCTCCCAAGTAGCTGGGACTACAGGCGCCCACCACCATACCCGGCAATTTTTTTGTATTTTTAGTAGAGACAGGGTTTCACCGTGTTAGCCAGGATGGTCTTGATCTCCTGACCTCATGATCCGCCCGCCTCGGCCTCCCAAAGTGCTGGGATTACAGGCATGAGCCACCATGCCCAGCCCTTTTTATTTATTTTTGAGACAGGGTCTCATCTGTTGCCTAGGCTGGAGTGCAGTGGCACAATCACAGCTGACTGCATCCTTCACCTCCTGGACCCAAGTGATCTTCCCACCTCAGCCTCCCAAGTAGCTGAGACCACAGGTGTGCACCACCATGCCTGGCTAAATTTTTTATTTTTTGTATAGAGACAGGGACTTTCTATGTTTCCTAGCCTGGACTTGAATTCCTGGGCTCAAACAATCCTTTCACCTTGGCCTCCCAAAGTGCTGGGATTATAGGTGTAAGCCACTGTGCCTGGCCCAAAAATTTTCATCACCTTAAAAAGTTTCCTGGTAACTATCTGTGGTTAACCTACTTAACCACTTAATTGTTTTCTGTCAAAATACCTGGATTTTTCCTCTTCTAGAATTTTATATGAAGGGAATCATACACTATGTGCTCTTAAAACATAATGTGTTTGAGATTCGCCCTTGTCGTTGTATGTATCCATTGCTCACTCCTTTTCATTGCTGAGTAGAATTTCAGTATACGGATATACCACAATTTATATATTCTCCAGTTGATAGACAGTTTGGGTTTTCCTATTCAGAAGCAATTTTGAACAAAATTGCTGTGAACATTTGTAAACAAGTCTTTGCATGAACATAAGTTTTATTCGATATGTATTTACTGAACTTTATAACACATTGCCAAACTGTTTTCCAAAGTAACTCTAACATTTCTTAATCCCATCATCAATATATGAGTTCCAGTTGCTCTACATCCTCATGGACATTTAGAATTGTCCTTTTTATAATTAGCCATTCTTGGTGAGTGTGTGGTGTATCTCATTGTGGTTTTAATTTGCATTTCCCTGATAACATCTTTTCATGGGCTTTCGGCCATTTGTGTACTTTTGGAAGAGTCTTTTTATACATTTTCTCCATATTTATTGGGTTGTATGCCTTCTGAATAATGCGTTTCAAGAGTTGTTCATAGCTATATATCCCTTGGTGAATTCATCTGGGTATAAACATAGGATAAATTCTTACAGATGTAGTTGCCAAGTCAAAGAATGTACTTTTTAAACTTTTGAGAGATCTGATTAATTACCCGCTATAGAAACTGTACCAATGTATAATCCCCTAAACAATGTAGGACACAGAACAAAAATATCAATATTATAAAGTTCAAATTAATTTTCAAATTTTATAGATATCAAAAAATGTGGACACAATGCACCTGGGGTAGAATTTCTTCCACATTACTTCATATAATATAGATAAAATCACTGAAATAATGGAATGTAGCCAAGGATTGTTAAGTTTTTAGGAGAAAATTTCTTTGCAGAACCAAAAAATATTATTGTTATGGTAAGATTCTGGTATCAAATAAATGCTCAAAAATAAAATTACAAATTAGCTTATAACAAAAATTTATTATAACAGGTCCTAATATATGAGTATATAAATTCAACTTACCTAATTAATTAAATTTATTTGGAAAAAGCCTCTCTTTATTTAAAATATTGCTACAATATAAGACACTGCTGTAAATATATTTAAATACCAAAGATAAATTTTATGGTAGTGTAAATAGATCAGGGTGACAAAATTGTTCAAAATATAACTCTTTAATGAGTGCAGAGTTTTTGTTGGGGACGATGAAAATGTGCTAGAGATGGAGAATAGTGATGCTTACATAACAATGTAAATGTACTTAATGCCACTGAGCTATACACTTAAATGGTTAAAACTGTAAACTTTACGTTACATATATTTTACCACCATAAAAAAATAGACAAAATTTAACTATTGTATTAGTTCAATATTTTTCTATATATCTATGTATATTTAAATGATTTCACACCATGTAAAAGCTTTTTATCTTACTAAAGTGAAAACCAGTAAAAAGCCACTTCCTGTCCCTAAGTTTTTTCTGTAACCCTTTGTTTTAATTCTACATTATATCAATGTACTTATTTCATATTTCATCAGATAATATATCTGTTTCTAAAACCTATTTGAAAGCTTTTAAGAGGTCATGAATAATTATGTAAGTCATTATCCCATTACCTATTTCCCCAACTAATCTATTTTGCAAATATGGGTTTTCATATGTGGAGTTTCTTAAACACCTATATTATTGTTAAAACACTGTTTGAGTTTTTTTAATAATGATGATTCCATTGTCTGTTTGTAAACTCCTGAAGTTTTTATTGACAAAGAAGACTCATCATTTTCAAAAGAAAAGGTCACTATATGAAATAGTCATGGTTCTGACTAAATAAAGATTTATAAAGACATTACAGATTTTATTTACTGCAATTATACTGAAAGCTGTTTCTCATAGAAAACAAACAGAAAGGATTACCTCCTCCACCAGTATAGCATTAAGCTTTTATAAGGAAATAATTGTATTTTACATAATGGCATTTATCAATGCTAAAGGTTAGCATGTCCAAATATAAGACAAATGATAACAATTTCCATTTGTGGGTTTTAGGTTTCCAAAGAGTTTCCATTGCTTCTTTTGATAGAGCAGTCTGGTGGCACAGTATCAAGGGGTTTTATTCAAATATTTTACAGATGAGATAACTGAGGTTTAAAAAATTCAGTGAGTTACCCAAAATCTCACACTGAAAGACCTCTATCTTGAACCAGGATTCTTTGTGTCATTCCCAGATTGTCTCCCATGACTATAGTAACAGACTACCTTAATCCTTGGTTCATCACTAGTTACAATTGTATCACAAGCAACAAAGAGGCTGGCAGAGTATGTGTGTAATGACACTGTTACCAATGTAGGAACACCTCAAAGAACGTATATCTTCATGGTGTCACTGGTCTACTTTTTATGAAATAATAAAATCTCACAAAATTCTGTAAAGTTGACCTACCATTTCTGCATTTATTATTCTATTTGATATTCAGGTATACTTACAACACATCTGTGAGGTAGCAGATAAGGCAGATGGCTGACAAACTCACTCATTTGGTAAATGGATAGATCAAAGCTTAGGGAAGACAACAGATTCCTGAAGCTCATACGGTCAAGTGTGTTGCATAGTTGAGTTGGGATACAGTGCTAATTGTGCCCAGGTCTTCTCAGTCCAAATATTAAGCGAGTTTCATTAATGTGGAAGATAACTAAAAATATGGTGGATTTCATTACCAACATTATCTAAACTTTCTAGTGCCTAATAATGGGATCTTGTGTTAAATGAATATTTTCCAGTCTAAAGTTTTAAATTTTCACCTCTAGAAGATACATTTTTGATTAAAAAATTATACCCAAATAGCTCTGCTTAAGATATTTGAGCTGAATTCAAGAAATCCTTCAGTTTCACAGCAGACATCTGTAATGCCTAAGCTCTCAAGCCAGTTACTGAGAAAAGCGACTTGATATTTTTTCTTTCTTTCCCCTCTAAAAGATGAAAATGAAGAGTTTTCTCCTGAGAAAAGTGAGACACTGAAATATTTTCTGCCAAAAGAAATGTTATTAAAAAGGTGAGGTGTGTGCAACAAAATTCTGAGGTACCCTTCTATAAAATTAGAGATTGAATTCCCTCCTCAGTAATTACGTAAATCATATTTATGGAATGCTGCTTTTCACCAAATGAATAAATCATAGCTGCTAAATGCTGAGTATACCCGTGTTCCACGTACATGTCCTGTGGTCCCTGTTGGAATCTTGTTCCCTTGAACCATGCATTCCAGCCTCTGGCTGCCAAGTATTTTTATGTCTTCAATAAACTAAACTGAACCAAGCTATTATTACTGAATTGCAGACTATCAGAAGCCGAATGTAGCTGTTGGTGTATCACCATGGGAAATAAAAACTTATTATGTTCATTTTGTATGTAACCTAGACAGTTGCATTTGCAAGCAATCAGCATTTGCAGGGGCTGTTTCAGATCTGGAGAGGTTGCACAGGAGACCTCATCATGGTTTCTATGCCTGCTTAGGATTCCTAAGCTACCTGCCACAGAATTAATTGTGCAGAAATTGAAGGATCAAAGTTGTTTCCCAGGTTGCAGTGATATCTTGTTCAGTTGCTTAAAATAGTCTTGTTCTTCATGCACACATAAGTGGGCTCTGTGTAAAAACAATAATAATAACAAAATAAAGTAATGGAGGATGAGCAAGAGCCATGTACATGGATTGCATGAGGTTAAAATCAACAATGAATTTAATGTTATAGACATTCATCTCCAAGGAGACTGTAAATTTCCAGAGAAACATTGATTTTTAAAACATTTGTTAAACATAAATAAAAAGTTGTTTTTCCCAACACAGTATCTATAGCATAAGTAGTTTGACTGCTAGCTAGTATCTCTACCTCCATTAAGTGGAAGTCAGAAGTAGATATAAAAACAAAGCCCAGATTAAAGCAATTATCAGTTTAATTATTGAAGTCTCTCCTAGCCAAAAAGCTATCAAAGCCATAACTAAGTAATCCACATAGCACAAGGTTCCAAAGCCATGTAAAGTGTTTTAGGCAATAACTACACAAAATGAATTTGTTAAGCCATGCTGGTTCTGACCCAAAATAGATAAATAAGATTTAAAAAGTGAACAGTAAACCCACTTGTAATCTCCCATAAAAATAATTACGGAAGCAAAACATTTCTAGATTTGTTTCTGCAAATCAGCGATGGCAATATTTCTGCCTGTTGCTCAGCGTGTAGGACTTTTCCTCAGGCTTGTTGCTTTGTGGTCACAAAATGGTTACTAGAGGTCTGGGCCTCACATCCAATGACAGGAAGGAGAATTTTTCTTTGTTTGGTTTGTTTTTTGAGTGAAGTGTTTTTGTGGGATAAAAGCTTTCCCAGACACCCATGTTATGACTTCTTCTTGACCGTTTAAACATATGCACATGCTCTGGGTGTAAGGAAGACTGTAAAAGCAAGCATCTGGCATTTTTAGCTTGTAAAATGAGAGATAATCTCTGCCAGTAGTGAAAGAGGGGAGTGAGGAAGGCTGGGGAATGGCTTTTGGGTCAGAACCAGCAGGGCTTAACAAATTCATTTTTTAAATTGCCAATAAGTTCCTAAGGAAAAATTTCACAGATTATTACTTCCTCTTTCTTTCTTTCTTTCTTTCTTTCTTTCTTTCTTTCTTTCTTTCTTTCTTTCTTTCTTTCTTTCTTTCTTTCTTTCCCTTTCTTTCTTTCTTTCTCTTTCTTCTTTCTTTCTTCTTTCTTTCTTTTTCTTTCTTTCTTTCTTTCTTTCTTTCTTTCTCTTTCTTCTTTCTTTCTTCTTTCTTTCTTTCTTCTTTCTTTCTTTCTTTTCTTTCTTTCTTCTTTCTTTCTTTCTTCTTTCTTTCTTTCTTTCTTTCTTCTTTCTTTCTTTCTTTTTTTGAGATGGAGTCTCGCTCTGTTGCCCAGGCTGGAATGCAGTGGCGCAATCTCAGCTCACTGCAAGCTCTGTCTCCCGGGTTCACCTTCCTCTTTCATTTCTAATGCCACAGAATTGTCTCAAACCCTATTGTTTTACCAGCCTCCCTTCCATTAGTTTCAATTTCCTTCCATCCATAGGATAAGCTAGATTTTCAACAGTATTTCAAAATATTTCAAAGTTCATTGCTTCTTTCCAAACTCCACAGTAGTTCACAATTGCCTTTTGAACCCAATGAGGTTAACGGATTGTGTCTTTTTAAGGATTTCCATCACAAAAGTGTCTTTTGTGGTATTCCCAAAAATTATTCCCCAAACTCATCTCCTTTCAAGCGTTTTATTGATACATAAAGACAAAAAACACACCAAATATAAACTCGGTGAAAATACAAAAACTATGAAGTTCTTATGGTTACCATCTTTTGTCTACAGCTCCTTGTCACCTTACGTCAATACTAACCTAAGGGTGAATCTTACCACTCGACCCCACTCCTACTGACCCAGGGCTCCCTCCACCACCGTATCTCAGGTTCCAAAGTACAATAGAGGCTGTCTTCCCCAGACTGCAAATCTGAAGAAGAGATCCCTCTTGTCTCCAGCAGGTAATTTCTTGAAATTCAGACTGGCCTATGTCAATTTCAATGAGTTATTCTGAACTGCAGAAATGTGATATCTCAGATCAGAACTTCATAAAATAACTCTTAATAAATCATAAACTTTTCCATGATTCCCATTTTCTAAAAATAAAAATAAATATCTCCTCATTTTTCTTCTCTACTGCAACTTCCATTAATACGTATGTCGTATCAAATACCAGATATAAGTAAAAAGTTGATGCCATGAATATCAAGAAGAAAAAAGAAGGAACTTATCACATAATTATTTCTTTTACCACAAGAATATTCCACACCTCATTTTTTTAAGGTCTCATGCAAATCGGCCGATATGTTCATTTATTCATCCAACAAATACTTATTAAATGTCTACTATGGATTGGCATGTGAACTTGCTCCCAGTAAATGAGTCATCTGGTAATGGAAATGTTAATACAGTTGTGTCAACACTGCATGTCAATATTTGACTGAATAAAGGTGACTCTAGTACAACCACTGTTGTCACAAGGCATCTGAATCACGAGGTCAGGAGATCGAGACCATCCTGGTTAACACGGTGAAACCCCGTCTCTACTAAAAACACAAAAAATTAGCCGGGCACAGTGGCAGGCGCCTGTAGTAGCAGCTACTCGGGAGGCTGAGGCAGGAGAATGGTGTGAACCCCGGGGGGCGGAGCCTGCAGTGAGCCGAGATTGCGCCACTGCACTCTGGGCTTGGCGAAAGAGCGAGACCCCGTCGCAAAAAAAAAAAAAAGAAGGAGACATGGAGTGAGGGGGGGGACATGTGTCCACCTTTTTCGTCAGTAATTATAAAACCTCAGAACTGGAACACTGCATTCCCTTGTGTAACTCCATAAAGCTTTGAAGGGTGTTTTGAATGCATCATTCACAAAACAAATGATTTGAATTGAACTTCTGACAATAATTTTTAAAAATAAGACTTCTTACTATTCATAAGAATATTACAGATAATATATAGATAACATAATCATTTGTAATATTAGATTTAGGAGTTGCTTTAGTAGTAAAGAAAACTAAAAATTAAAATTCAGACAGGTTATCTGATATTTATGTATTTGAACATCACAGACAAAATAGCCTTTAAGAATATGTAAAACATTGTCCACCAAATTATAGACCAACTATCATATAAGGGAAGAAGTGTACCAGATTACATTTACAGTGCCCATGGCATGGTTTTTAAAGAAAATACTAAGAACATTGCCAGTGTGAAGCAGCCTCAACTTTGTGCCCAGACAGAGTTAACAATATGAGAATAATGAGTCTTTATGATTTTTCCCCTCAGAAATATAGAAGATAGTGTCTTTGTAGGAATGAATTATCATCTAACTGGAATAAAATCCTAAAGATCACAAATCCATGTGTAAAACTGTATCTTTATTTTCTGTATCGCACCTTGCTCTGGCGCTTCCATGCCCATGACAGCATCAGAGGAGGATAGGATGGGGAGAGGGATTTCTAAAAATTGCCAATTAAAAGTAATCCAGCGTCTTCCAAGTTAAAAGGGTCCTTTTATGAATGAATATTTATTCATTCAATTCCTAGTTCAAATCCCTCTAAGAGAAAAGTTTAAATCATCTTTTTACTTCCTCCCGTCTTCCCTGTCACTCTCTGCATGTTGGGATCTGGGTGCAAGGGAAGTTATGGCAGCCAAGAAAGACCTGTGGTCTTTATTCTGCCCTGTAGGACATTACTGCATCCAGAAAGATGGCACGCTGAGCTCTCTGGCTTTTGCACCATTGCCTCCCACAGCAAGATGCATTCACTCTACCATTTTCCCACCAGATCCCAGGTTTCCCAATTTCTCACCACATCCTCATTCCCCCACAAGGACAAAGGGGGCACTTAGGATATCCTATAAGCTGCTCCCGAGTGGTGACAAGTGAGAGTAAAATCTCTCTGAAGAATCTCAAACCAAACACCAAGCTACGCGGAAGTGGGAAGTGGTGTCACTGGCTCCCTAGGAATAGTCCTCAAACTTACGAGGATATTTTAACTCTCCCCACTCACCTCCTATGAGTTTCAAAAGAAGGAGGTTAGAAGTTGGAATTCTCTCCTTCTCTCTCTCTCTCCTTGAATATTCCCACTGCCAAGTCAACGCTAGATGTTCTTCTCCTCCTTTATCTTTCTAGAAGAAACTACCCCTAAGTCACATCCTTCTCCTTCTTTAGGTGGTCTTCAGCTAGAGCTAGAAGGCCAGAAAGGCTGCAGGAAAAGGAACTGGAAGGTGGTGAAGGTAATGCACAAGTGATACATTTTGAATCTGTTATAGCTAAATCAGAGCATGCTCAGTGAGCTTTGAAAATCTCAAAAATGCACTCAATAAATAGAACTGTAAGTGTCCCTCTGTTTTCATGGCTTGGTGTTTCAAAACTAGGGTGTGGCCATCATCATTAGGGAGGATTCCTCTAGATCTATTGAGAGCAGAGGTCCCTCCCTGGGTCTTGGACATTTAAAGGTTGTAAATTTTTCATTTCCTTGGAAGTTAATCATATTTATCCTATCAAAGGATACACCTTTACCAAGAGAGAGCCAGTCTTCAGGAAACTGTCCAATGTGATATGGTAATTTAGTCTCCTAGACTTACCTTGCCAGTGATGACTGTACCATAAACTTGGTAAAAATTAATTAGGAGGCTACATATAAAATTTCAGATGTTACCATTTCTCATCATTTTTAGTTTAAAAATATGGAAAATAATATAACAAGCTAAGGCAACCTAGATTTAAAAGCAATTCACCAACTAGGAGAAGATTGCAACATAAATAAAGAACACAAATAACTTTAAATCAATAATGAAAACCACAAACAATGTAATAGAAAAACGAGAAAAGGACACTTACGTTAGAGGAGGAATTTCAAATAGCCAATAGCATGAAATGACAATTCCACTAGTAAATAGACAATTGCATCCTGTAACAATAATGAGAAACTATTTTTATCTATTTACCTCAGATTAGCAAAACTGAAAAATTTGTCAGTACCAAAGTTGAACAGACAGAAATGAAAACACTCATATACTGTTGGATAATGTGAAAATTGCCATCACACTTTAGAAAGTATATGGATGTACAAGAGAAAAGATTGTTAGATATAGAATTAATTTTTAAGTTTAAAATGTTGAAAACTGATACAAATCTCTATCAAGAGAGGAGTAGATAATTGTGGTATTGTTATATAATGGAATACAGTAGTTTGTTAATTTGAATAAATAAGCTCTATAGACATGTTTATATGTTTTTACTACAAATGTATTTTAAAATAACATATAGCTACTCACTTTTACTGATTATAATTTTTATAAAAATTACATAAATTATTTACAAAACATTCTCTGGAGTTGGAGAGATTGGACTTTGGAGAGGAACAACGGAGATCTTTCCCTGCACTTTAAAGTAAAAATAATAAACTATTAATAGCTAATAATATAGTAAACTATTATAATCAAGGTTTATAATAAACTGCTTTGTTAGGTTTCTTTAGTCCCTAAAATTTGAACTTTCTCCTGCTTTTTAAAATTACCTTTACTTTTGGAAGAATCTAGATCACTGTGATTATTTTCTCATGTTATCATTTAACTATTTTCTCTAGCTCTTGTATTTTCTCTAGACCAGAAGTTTGGTTTAGAAGTGTATAAATTGAAGTTAATATTTAGAAAAAAAATATTTTATAGGTAATGGAGTGTGTACACCATATTGTATCATATCAGGGGACATAACATAATATAATCTAATTATTAGAGATAGTAAATTCACTCACTTTTTGAAAGAGGTAGAAGTCAAGTCTTGCCACTGTGAAGGTTCATTTTTCTCCTTTGTAATTATCAAGTAATGTGTGATGAGATACTTTGACACTATGCACATCTCCTGACGCTATGCACATATCTAGGCACTTTTCATGCAATGGTTTTTGTATCCATTTTTGAGTTTCTCCTGAGTTTGGAAGAATGACAAAATGAATATTTTCTGATTCTATCATTCTTTCTATAAAAATGAGCTTTTCTTAGTCAATATCCCTGTAGCCATCTTTCTCCTTTTATTTAATCATTTAGAGTATTACAGCTGACTCATGCATTTGTTTAATTCAACCAATTATTGTCCTGAATGCTCAAACATTCCCAGATGTAAACAGCGGAACTGCTTCAAGCTGGTTCCATGGCTTTAAAATAATCTCATTTGTCTTTGGACATTCCTTTGCTAATACATGCAACAACATGTCCCAAGCTCACTCTGTACTTTCCTGCCTTAGATTTGGAATTAGTTTTCTCCAAGGGGCCCTAATTCCTTTTGGTTGAAAATTATTATTTAGAAAACAGAATTTGAGCACTATGTACGCTCATTGCCACTGGAGGATCATTGCTTTTAGGCCACTTTAGTGGAAAAAGCTGAGGTGTGTATGAGTGTGTGTGTGTGTGTGTGCATGTGTGTGCACGTGTGTATATGCACGTGAGAGAAAGCGAGCTCATATTGTTAGTTACGTACATATTTGTACCCCTTTTAATTAAAAATCTTTTATTATAATATCAATCTATTTACTTTATGTTACAATATAATAAAATAGTTTCAACTGTACAATATATATACTCAATAAGGTTTAATATTTAGTGCAATATATGCACTAACAATAAATGCACCGAATAAGGTTTAATGTTGTTAAACATTAAACATACTAACATACTAAGGATAGGCAATCAGATTATTTTGCCCGTAGATTAGTTGAACGAACTTATTCTGTTCTCTATGATTATATTATCAAGTTGATATATTGTTGAGTTCATACATATGCCTATATTCAATTTTAGAGTTTTCTTTTTGATTCCTTTTAATTTTAAATTTATTTTGAATATATAAAGCATTAACATTATCCAAAACTGAAAACTACATTGAGAAGAATTGCTCCCATTTCCATCCTCTCTACCTTATTCCTACCTATCCCCTAAAAGTAACAATTTTAATTAGGAGATCTGAGACACAGGAGTAAAAACTAAAAGGTTTAAAAGGAGTAATGAATTTGTTTTGATGATCTCCAACTGCTTCTTTCCTCAAGAAATTTCCTAATGGGTGCAGATAGAGATTGAGAACAAGGCTTGGCTACAGAGATCTAATGCTAGGGCACAGAGGAACCAGCACATACTCTAGTGGTTGCACAGGTTTGTAGCGGCAATCCTGGAGACACAAGAGAAAGGGGGAAAATGGTAGACTTAATTAAATTAATCTTCAAACAAACTTCCAACCACATCAACCTAGCAGAAAAATGGGTGAACTATCTCTGTTGGAAGACAACATCATTTAGATTCTCTCCTGATACTGTTTGGCTGTGTGTCCCCACCCAAATCTAATCTTGAATTGTAGCTGTCATAATTCCCATGTGTCATGAAAGGGACCTGGTGGGAAGTAATTGAATTATGGGGGCAGGTCTTTCCCATGCTATTCTTGTGATAGTAAGTCTCACAGATCTAATGGTTTTATAAAGGGGAATTCCCTTACACAAGCTCTCTCTTTTCCTGCCACAATGTAAGACGTGACTTTACTCCTTATTTGCCTTCTGCCATGATTGTGAGGCCTCCCCAGCCATGGGAAACTGTAAGCTATTTAAACCTCTTTCCTTTATAAATTATCCAGTCTGGGGTATGTCTTTATTAGCAGTGTGAGAACAGATGAATACATCTGTTTTTAATATACAATGTCTAACATTCATTGAATCTAAAGTCACCAGGGATGTGAAAGAGTCATGTCCATATGACCCATAATCAAGAAAAAAAAATAGGAAATGAAATCAGAGCCACAGTATTATTGCAGTTAACAGATAAAGACTTTAAAATAACTATGATTAATATGTTCAGTAGAATAGAGCAAACATTGGACCAAGTGGATGCAAAGAAGGAGAATTTTAAGAGTCAACTGGAACTTACTTTTCTAGGAATCAAACGAATATTCTAAAACTAAAAAGTTACTCACTGAAAAAAGCATTCAATAGATTGGAGACAAGTAAAGTTAGGAGTAGGAAACTGGAAAACAGGTGCAGTTGAAAATATACAACCTAAACCAAAGAAAAAGAAAATAAAAATAAAACTAAAAGAGTATCAGACATAAATACAATGCAGTTGAAAGATCTAACATGATATAAATATGGTTTAAAAAAGAGAAGATTGAAAGAAGTAATACATTAGGAGATAAAGACCAAACATTTTTCAAATATGAGGAAAGACATAAATCATAGATTCAATAAGCTCAGCAAACCCAAGATGAAATCTATAAAACAAAATATATAAAAACAAACCACACTAGAGTAAGATAGCCAAAACCCAAAGATGTAGAGAAAATTTAAAAATAGGGAAAGATATATTTTCCTGGGTACTCACCCTGATCCCTAGAGGTAGCAGCTGCTCCTACTTTGCTGTTTTGGAAGTCCTTAGAATTGCCTCTTGCCTCATTAGTGGTTAGGTTAGCTAATAAATTTGTTTCTTGTTGTTGCTATAAGAAACTACCACAAATGTAGTGGCTTAAAAGTAACACAAATCTACTACTTTACAGTTCTGTAGGACAGAAATGCAAAATGCACTTCACTGGGCTAAAATCAATGTGTTAGCAGGCCTACATTCCATTTGGAGAATCAAGAGGAGAGCATTCCTTTGCCTTTTCCAGCTTTTAAAGGTTGCCTGCACTCCATGGCTCATGATCTCTTCTTCCATCTTCAAAGCCAGAACCATAGCATCTTCAAATCTCTGACTATGACCCTGATTTTTTTATTGCATCTCCTTCTCTGACACTGACTCTCCTGCCTCCATCTTCCCCTTATAATGACCGTTGTGATTATACTGAGCCCATCTAGATAATCAAGACAATTTTCTCAAGATCTTTAACTTAATCATCTCTGCAACATCCTTATTGTCATAGAAAGTAACATATTAACAGGTTCCAGATATGAATATCTTTTGGGGGGTGTCTATAAGCCTTCCCCAGCTAACTTTTACTAGTTAATAATTTTTATATTAAATTCTTCTTGTTAAAATTATTTATGTGGTTTCTGACTTGTCCCTGATACATAGAGAAAACAAAGGATAAGAGTCTAGATACTAACCTAAACATATAAGTAACTAAATGCAAACTGACTAAATACTCCAAGTAAAGTACTAAGATTCTTAGATGAGTTAACAATAACAAATAAACAAATAACAAATAAAGGTATATGCTGCTTATAAGAGGTACAAGATTTATATAAAGATAAAAAAGTTGAAATTAAAAGAACATAAAACAATAAATGTCAAAAATGTTCTACTTTAAAAAGTTGGCATAGAAATACTTTTAAAAAAATAAAAAGCAAAATATATTGCTAGAAAGTTCATAATGACACAGGGGTCATTCCGCTGATTAATAATAAGAGTCACATTTTTTAAAAAGCACAATGAAACATATAACAAAGAATACCATGTAAAATAAGCCTTGATAAATTTCAAAATATTAAAATCATTTCCTTACCACAGTGGGATTAAACTAGAAATAAATAATAAAAACTACTAAGTGTTTAGAATTAAACAATACATTTATAACTAAATCCACAGATCTAAGGCAAAGTTTTATTATAAAATATTTCACACTGAATGCTAATGAAGATATGGCATACTAAAACTTGTACGGTGCAGCTCATAATATGCTGATTAGAGAGAGGCTAACTTTAAAAAAGTGTATCAGAAAAGAAGAAACATTAAAAATTAGTGACCAAATCTTCCACCTCAAAACACTAGAAAAGAAAGAGCAAATCAAACCCGAAGAAGTAGAATCAAGGAAATAGTAAAAAATAGGACCAGAAATCAATAAAATAGAAAATAGGTATAAAATAGAAACAAATAATTGATTCTTAAAGATATTTACAAAATTGATAAATTCCCACAAAATTAATGAAGGAAAAAGTATAGAAACCACAAATTACCAATAACAAAATAGAAACAAAGACACCACTACAGATCTTAGAGACATTTAGCAGATTATAAGAGGACATTATGAACAAATACATGCCAATAAACATGCTAATTTGAATGAAATGAATAGTTTAATAAAACACATTATACCAAAATTTATGAAAGAAGAAATAAATGATATTTAAAGTGCAATACCAATTAAATAAGTTGAACATTATTTAAAAATCTTCTTACACCCACAAAAGTCTACACATAGTGGGCTTTAAAAGTGAATTTTTCAAAATATGTAGGAAATAATGAGTTTTGCAAAATCTTCCAGAGAGTAGAAAAAGAACAAACACTTTCCAACACTTTCTTTAAAGATAGCAGGTTCTTCTGAAATCTACTAATTTAGATGCAAAATAATAAAGAATTATTTAGCAAATAGAATGCAGTGGTATGTAAGAAGAAAATACATTACTACAAAATGGGTTTATTCCAGGAATTCAAGGATGATTTAACACTCAAGATAAATGTAATTATGAACTAACTTATGTGATTAATTCAGTAGGTACTAGAAAAGTATTTAATAATATTAACACCCTTTATGATTGAAAAAACAGTCTCAGAGGGAGACAAGATGTCTGACTAGATGCAGCCAGGAAGAGCATCTCCCACTGAGAGAGCAGACCATAAAGGCCAGAATGCTCCAGGCAGATCTTTGGAAGGAAGTCCTGAGAGTGGATGCAAGGAGGAAACAGACCCTAGGCTAAAGAGACAGGAAGCTGGGAACCCTACATGGGGCTGCCAAGCACCAGGACTCATTCCTGGCCCCCAGCAGGTCCTGGGTAAAAAGTGAGTTAATAGGCAAGGAGCAGCCACCTCTCACCATGAACTTTTGGAATCCTAGCTGCAGAAGACCTCATGACCCCCACAGTCATTTTAGCTTGCAGAGGGAGCTGCTTGGACAGCTAGCATGAACAGGACTCCACTCCTTGCAGAGCCCAGAGGGTTTTGTAGTTGCAGTAGAGCATGGCCAGAAATGCCCATCCCCCAAGGCTCACCATGCTCCTCCAGATGGCTTTGGCTTCTGTTGACTGTTGGGTCTGGACAGAGTAGGGGTGTCTTACCTGTGGGATAAAGCCAGTTTAATCTGAGTGCTCCCCTGTCTGCCAACCTTTCCTGGGGTCCCTTCCTGGTGGCACCTGCTTGTAGTACAGCCTCAAATGCCCAACCCAGGTGCTTCCCAGTGGCCACTACCATACCTCTTCTGCTGGCAGACCCTGTCTAACCATCAAGGAGCTTCAGCAGATGGGCCCCCACCAATGTACACACATTCACAGTCTCCCCCACTCCTTCGATGGCACACACTTGCCCATAGCCTTTTCCCACCACTTTGATGGCATGTGTGCACTTGTGGACCTCACCAACCCAATGAAGTGCTTTTGCTGGCACCCCCAACAGGGTGTTGTTGCAGACACACCAGAAATACCTTGGCTCCTCCAGTGCAGCAGGTGCTTAACCTAGAGGGGCCAGAGAACAAAGCCATAAGCCTGGTTCCAGCTCCTCAGAGTTACAGCATGCAGGCCAGGAGTGCTGAGCTGAGTCCAGATCTTCTGAAATCATCCAGAAATAAAGCCTGTTGACTGAACCCAACTTATACTGCAATCAAACCCTCAAGGGCCTCAAAGAGTATAAAAGTAAAAATCTCCATCCAAAGAACACCAACATCAAAGACTAAAGAAACAGCCCACAAAGATGAAAAAGAACTAATGCAAAAATTTTGGCAACTCAAAAAGCCAGAGCAACTTCTTACCTCCAAACTTGCTCCCCAGCAATTGTTCTTAACCAGGCTGAAATGGCTGAAATGACAGACTTAGAGTTCAGAACCTAGATGGCAATGATGATCATTGAGATTCAGAAGAAAGTTGAAACCCAATCCAAGGAATTCAGTAAAATGATACAAGAGCCATTTTAAAAAAGAATAGAATTGGTTTGATAGAGCTGAAAAACTCACTACAAGAATTTCATAATACAAACAGAAGTACTAGCAGCAGACTAGATGAGGCTGAGGAAAAAATCCCAGAGCCCAAAGACTAGTTATTCAAATCAATTCAGACAAAAATTGAGAAGAATCAAAAAAATGAATAAAACATCCAACAAACTTGGGATTATGTAAAAAGACAAAAACCTATGACTCTTTGGCACCCCTGAAAGACAAGAAGAGAAAGCAAGCAATTTGGAAAACATATTTGAGGATACTATCCATGAAATTTCTCCACTCACTAGTGAGGTCAACATTCAAATTCAGGAAATTCAAATAACCCTTTTGAGATACTATATAAGACGACCATCTCAAGACACATAGTCATCAGATTCTCCAAGATCAATATGAAAGAAAAAACATTAAAGGCAGCTAGAGAAAAGGGGTAGGTCATCTAACAAAAGAACCCCATCAGACTAACTGCGGACCTTTCAGCAGAAACTCAACAAGCCAGAAGACATTGAGGGTTTATGTTCTGTTTAGCATCTTTAAAGAAAAGAAATTCCAACTAGGAATTTCATACTCATCCAAACTAAGCTTCATAAACAAAGGAAAAATAAAATCCTGTTCAGACAAGCAAACGCTAAGGTAATTCATGACCAAAAGACATGTCTTGCAAGAGGTCCTTAAGGGAGTGCTAAATGTGGAAATGAAAGGCCATTCATTACCAGCCATCACAAAAACACACTAAAGTACATAGACCATTGACAGAAGAAAGCAACTACACAATCAAGTCCACATAACAACCAGCTAACAACACAATAACAGGATCAAATCCACACATATCAATAATAACCCTGAACATAAACAGGCTAAATGTCCCATTTAAATCACACAGGGTACAGTGGTAAGTTGGAAAAAGAAGTAAGACCCAACTACATGCTATCTTCAAGAGACCCATCTCACATGCAGTGATAGTCATAGGCACAGATCAAAGGGATGGAGAAAATTCTACCCAGCAAATTAAAAACAGGAAAGAACAAGGGTTGCTACTCTAATTTTAGACAAAGTAGACTCTAAACCAATGAGAAAAGGACATTGTATAATGTAAAGGGATCAATCCAACAAGAAGACTTTACTATCCTAAAAATACATGCACCCAAAATCAGAGAACCCAGATTCATAACACAAGTTCTTAGAGATGTATGGAGAGACTCAGATAACCACAAAATAATAGAGAGAGAGTTCCAACAACCCACTGACAGCATTAGACAGATAATTGAGGCAGAAAACTAACAAGGATATTTGGGACCTAAACATGACACTTGACCCAATGGACCTAACAAACATCTACAGAGGAATTCACCCAACAATAGCAGAATATACATTGTTCTAATCTGAACATGGCACATACTCTAAAATTGACCAAATGCTCAGCCATAAAGCAATTCTTAACAAACAAAACAAAACAAAACAAAAACAAAATCACACCACCCATACTCTTGGCCACAGCACAATAAAAATAGAAATCAATGCTAAGAAGATTTCTCAAAACCATACTATTACATGAAAATTAAACAACCTGCTAATAAATTAGTTTTGGGTAAACAATAGAAGTAAGGCAGAAGTCAGGAAATTCTTTGAAACTAATGAAACTAAAGATACAAAATACCAGAATCTCTGGGACACAGCTAAAGCAGTGTTAAGAGGAAAGTTTATAGCACTAATGTCCACATCAAAACGTTAAAAGGATCCCATGTCAATATCCTAACATCACAGCTAGAGGAACCAGAGCAAACCAACCCCAAAGCTAGTAAAAGAAAAGAAATAACCAAAATCAGAGCAGAACTGAATGAAATTTAGATGTAAAAAACCATACAGAAGATCAATGAAACAAAATATTAGTTCTTTGAAAGAATAAGTGAGATTGATAGACTGCTAGCTAGACTAATGAAGAATAAGATAATGTCCAAATAAACACAATCAGAAATGACAGGGGACATTACCACTGACATCATATAAATACAAAAAACCTTCAGAGATTATTAGGAACACCTCTATACACACAACATAGAAAACCTGGAAGAAATGGATAAATTTCTAGAAACATAACCTTCCAAGATTGAGCCAGGAAGAAATTGAAACCCTGAATAGACTGATAATCAGTTTCAAAATTGAATCAGTAATAAAAAGACTACCGACCAGAAAAACCCTAGACCAGATGGATTCACAGCTGAATTCTACCAGATGTATAAAGAAGAGCTGGTAACAAACCTGAACCATACTAAAACTATTCCAAAAAATTGAGGAGAAGGGACTCATCTTTAGCACATTCTATGAGGCCAGCATCATTCTGATACCCAAACCTGGCAGTAACACAATGAAAAAAAATCTTTAGGCCAATATCCTTGATGAACATAGATGCAAAAATCCTCAACAAAATGCAAGAAAACGAAATCCAGCAGCACATCAAAAAGTTAATTCACCATGATCATTTGGGCTTTATTCTTGGGATGCAAGGTTGATTCAACATATGCATATCAATAAATGTGATTCATCACAAAAACAGAACTAAAAACAAAAACCATATGATCATTTCAATAGACACAGAAAAGGCTTTTGGTAAAATTCAACATCCTTTTATGTTAAAAACTTTCAACAAAATAGTTATCAAAGGAACATACTTTAGAATAATAAGAGTCATCTATATCAAACTCACAGCCAATATCATACTGAATGGGCAAAAGCACTCCCCTTGAGAACTGGAACAAGACAAGGATGCTGACTTCCACCACTCTTATTCAATATAGCACTGGAATTTCTAGTCAGAGCTATCAGGCAAGAGAAAGAAATAAAAAGTATTCAACCAGGAAGAGAGGAAGTCAAACTATCTCTCTCTTTGCAGATATATAATTTTGTACCTAGAAAATCTCACAGTGTCTCTCCAAAGGTTCCTAGACTTGATAAACAACTTCAGCAAAGTTTCAGATACAAAATCAATGTAAAAAAATCAGTAGCATATCTATATACCCATAACATCCCAAATGAGCATCAAATCAAGAACACAATCCCAGTCACAATAACCACAGAAAAAAATAAAATACCTAGGTATACAGCTAATCAGGGATGTGAAAGTTCTTTGCAATGGGGATTACAAAATGCTGTTGAAAGAAATCAGAGACAACACAAACAAATGGAAAAACATTTCATGCTCATGGATAGGAAGAATCAATGTTCATACTACCCAAAGCAATTTACAGATTTAATGCCATTCCTATCAAACTACCAATGACATTCTTTACAGAATTAGAAAAAAAAACTATTGTAAAATTCATATGGAACCAAAAAAGAGCCCAAATAGCCAAAGCAATCCAAAGCAAAATGAACAGAGTCAGAGACATCACATTATCCAATTTCACACGATACTACAAGGCTACAGTAACGAAAACTGCATTGTCCTAGCACAAAAACAGACACAGCAAATAAACTGAATAGAGAATTTGGAAGTAAAGATGTATATCTACAACCATCTGAATTTCAACAAAGGCAACAATAACAAGCAATAGGGAAAGGACTTCCTATTTAATAAATGGTTCTGGCAGAACTGGTTAGCCATGTGCAGAAGAATTAAACTGGACCCCTTCCTACTATCATATACAAAATCAACTCAAGATTGATTAAAGACTTAGATGTAAAACCTAAAACTACAAAATCTCTAGAAGAAAACCTAGGAAATACCATTCTGGATATAGGCCTTGCAGAATATTTCATGATGAAGACTCCAGAAGCAACTGTGACAAAACTAAAATTGACAAATGGGACCTAATTAAACTAAAGAGCTTCTGCACAGCAAAAGAAACTATCAACAGAGTAAACAGACAATCTACAAAATGGGAGAAAATATTTGCAAGTTATGCATCCAACAAAGGTCTAATATCCTGAATTGATAAAGAACATAAACAAATTAACAAGCAAAAAACAAACAACCCTATTTAAAATAGATGAGGACATGAAGAGACACTTCTCAAAAGAAGACATACAAATGGTCAACAGGCATACGAAAAAAATGCTCAACATCACTAATAATTACAGAAATGCAAATCAAAACCACAACGAGATACCATTTCATACTGGTCAGAATGGCTATTACTAAAAAGTCAAAGAAACTACAGATGCTGGTGAGGCTGCAGAGAAAAAAGGAATGCTGAAACACTGTTGGTGGGAATGTAAACAGTTCAGCCACTGTGGAAAGCAGTTTGGAGATTTCTCAAAGAATCTAAAACAGAACTACCATTCGACCCAGCCACCCCATTACTGGGTATATACCAAAAGGAATAGAAATCATTCTACCATAAAGACACATAAATGCGTATGTTCATCACAACACTGTTCACAATAGCAAAACATGGAATCTGCCTAGACGCCCTTCAGTGGTGGACTGGATAAAGAATATGTGACACACACACACACACACATACACACGCACACAAAATGGAATACTATGCAGCCATAAAAAGAATGAAATCATGTTCTTTGCAGCAACATGGATGAAGCTGAAGACCATTATCCTAAGGGAAATAATGCAGGAAAAGAAAACCAAATACTGGATGTTCTCACTTACAAGTGGCAGCTAAACTCTGAATACAAATGAATGCAAAGACGTTAACACCAGAGACTACTAGAGGGTGGAGGGTGGGATGAGAGTGAGTATTGAAAAACTACCTGTCGGGTATTATGCTCATTACCTGGGTGACAAAATAATGACAAGCCCCTGTGACACACTATTCACCCATTTAACAAATCTGCATGTGTACTCCGTGAATATAAAATAAAAATTGGAAAGAAAAAAGCAAATTAGGAATAGAAGAGAACTTCCTAAACTGAAAAACAGTATTTAATAATATCCTACATAAAAATTATCATAATGGCAAAACATTAAGTGCTTTTTCCCTGAGATTCACAATGAGACAAGAATTTCTGCTATTTCCACTTTTTTTTTTTTTTGCAACATCATGCTAGTCACAAAATTTTGCAATGAGGAAAAAATGAATACAAAATTCATGAGGTTTGGATAGGAAGAAGTAAAACTCTCAGGGTTTGCCAAAAAGATAATTGTGTGCATTTAAAATTCAAAATAATCTGTAGCCAATTTAAAATTAATAAATGATTTAGCAATATCACTGGACTTAAGGTCATTATAGAAAAATTATTTAAATTTATATCCCAACTGATATGGTTTAGATCTCTGTCCCCACTGAGGTTGGAGGTGGGCCTGATGGGAGGTGATTGGATCATGGGGGTAGAGTTCTCATGAATGGTTTAGTGCCAGCCCCTCGGTGCTAGTCTTATGGAAGTGAGTGAATTATCATGAGATCTGGTTGTTTTAAAAGTGTGTAGCTTCTCTCCCACCTCCTATCTTGGTCCTGCTCCTGCCATGTAAGACGTCTGCTCCCACTTTACCTTGTGTTAGGAGTGAAAGCTCCCTAAGGCCACCCCAGAAGCAGATGCTGCCATGTGCTCTGTACAGCCTGCAGAACCATGAGCCAATTAAACCTCTTTTCTTTGTAAATTACCCAGTCTCAAGTATTTCTTTACAGCAGTGTGAGAATGACTAATACACCAACAAAAATTAGAAAATAATTACTTTGAGACTACTATTTACAACATGAAAAAAGATGAAATAACATGGGAAATATAACAAAAAGCCTTCATTTACAAAATATTTTTGTCTCCTTTCACTCATTTCTTTATTGAGTTTAATCAGGACTTGTTTCAAATCCTTTCTGATACTCAATTTCTGAGATGGTTAATTTCAGATTCATGTTATTCTCTCATGTGAAATTTATTTTTTAATGATATTTAATTAAACGTGAAGGGCTGTGTAATGATATTCCTCTGCTACATGTTTTGTTTGTTTGTTTGTTTTTTGAGAGAAGGTCTCACTCTGTCACCCAGGCTGGAGTGCAAGTAGTGTGATCTTGGCTCACTGCAACCTCTGCCTCCCAGGTTCAAGCAATTCTGCTGCCTCAACCTCCCGAGTAGCTAGGATTACAGGCGCTGACCACCATGTCCGGCTGATTTTTTAAATATTTCTGGTAGAGACGGAGTTTCACCAAGTTGGTGGTCAGACTGCTCTTGAACTCTTGACCTCAGGTAATCTGCCCGCCTCGGCCTCCCAAAGTGCTGGGATTATAGGCGTGAGCCACAGTGCCCGGCCCATGGTTGTTTTATATAGCCTATGTTCATCAGCTAGAAAGTTTTTATGCTTACTTTCTATTTTCTTCTAAGAGTAACTTTATTTAAAACTTTTAAAAACAGCCTTATTGAGATAAAATTCTTCTACTATACTATTCACTCATTTAAGGTGTATGACTCACATTCATTTAAAGTGTATTTTCTGAGGTCGTGCAACCAATTATCACAATCTAATTTTAGAACATTTTAATCTCCCTTAAAGAGAATACTCACACCCATCAGCTGCCGCACCCCACCCCAACCCCACCCTTTTCACTCACTCCCCCATACCACTGAGAAATCACTAATATACTTTCTGTCTCCATAAATTTGCCTTTTCTGGGCATTCCATATAAATGAAATTATACTATATATATTCTTCTGTGACTTGCTTCTTTCACTTATAATGTTTCTACATTATATTTCATTTATAATGTTACTACAACGTTCACCCATGTAGTAGCTGTATTTCATTCCTTTTTATTCCTGAATAATATTTCATTGTATAAATATACCACATTGTATTTCTCTTTTCATCAGTTGATAAAAAATTGATTTGTTTTACTTTTTGATTGTTATGAATAATGCTGTTGTTAATATTTGTGTACAAGTTTTGAGTGGACATGCATTTTTTATTTTTGTGGGCATATACCAGGGAGTGGAATTGCTGGGCACGTGATAATTCCATGTTTAACTCTTTGAAGATTTGCCACTCTGTTTTTTAAAACGGCTGTACTCTTTTACATTCACACGGCAGTGTACAAGGATTCTTCCTCATCTTCACTAACACTTATTATTGGTCTTTTAAAAAATTATCGTATTCTACTAGTGTGAAGTGGTATCTTGTGGTTTTGATTTACATTTTCCTAATGATAAACAATGTTGAGAATCTCTTCATGTGCTTATTGGCCGTTTGTATATCTTTGTTTTTTTTAATGAAATGTCTCTCCATATCCTTTGGCCACTTTTAGTTTTTTTTTTGTCTTACTACTGAGTTGTAAGAGTTCTTTACATATTCTAACAGTTTCTTCTCAAATATATGATTTGCAAATATTTTCTCCACTTCTACGGGTTGTCCTTTAACTTTCTTGATAATATCATTTGTAGCACAAAATCTTATACTTTTGATGAAATCCAATTAAAAAATTTCTCTTTTGTTACTCTTTCTTTTGTGTTGCTGCTAAGAAAACACTGCTTAACTCAGGTCATGAAGATTTACCCAAATATTTTCGCCTAAGAGTTTTATAGTTTTGGCTCTACATTTAGGTCTTTGGTTCATTTAGAGTTAACTTTTTTGTATGGTGTGAGATAGGAGTTTAACTTCATTTTTTTGCACATGCTTGTGCCAGCACTATTCGTTGAAAAGACTCTTCTTTCCAGTTAAGTTGTTTTGACATTTTTTGGAAAATCTGTGAATCATAAATACTTATGGACTTATGGGTTTATTTATGCACTTATGGGTTTATTTCTGGACTTTCAATTCTGTTCTATTGGTCAATTCTGTCCTTACACTAGTGTGACACTGTCTTGATTACAATAGCTTTGAGGCAAGATTCAAAATTGGGAAATGTGAGCTCCCCAACTTTGTAATTATTTTTCATAGTTATTTTGACCATTTTGGATCTTTTACATTTGCATATGAATTCTGGGATCACCTTGCCAAATTCTGCAACAAAGCCAGGTAGGATTTTGAAAGGGATTTTTGTTGAGACTGTAGATACATTTGTTGAGTATTATCATCCTAACAATATTTAGTCTTCTGATCCAGAAACATGGAATGTCTTTCGATTCGTTTAAATATTTTCTAATTTTTGTCAACAACTTTTGCAGTTTTTAATGTACAAATCTTGCACTTCTTTTGTTAACACCTCAGAAGGGTGCTATTATAAATGAAATTATTTTATTCACTTTATTTTCAGGTTGTTTGTTGCACCTGTATAGAAATACAATGGCTTTTTTACATTGTTATTAGATTTTGAAGCTTTGCTGAACTTGTTTGTTAGTTCTAATAGTTTTTAGTGGATTCTTCAGAATTTTATACACAAAATTATGTCATCCATGACTAGAGATAGTTCACATTTTAAAAAAAATCTAGATGTCCTTTATTTCTTTTCCTTGACTAATTGCCCTCGGCAGAACCTTCATAACAATTTGAATAGAAGTGGCTAGAACAAGTATCTTTGTCTTGGTCTTTATCTCAGGGAGAAAACATAATACATAATGGTGTCTCACCTTTGTCTGGTTTGGGTATCAGAATAATAATACTGGCCTCATTAAATGAGTTGGAAGTGTTCCCTCCTGCTCTATTTTTGATGAGTTTCTGAAGGATTAGTACACATTTTTTTTTTTTTTTTGAATGTTTGGTAGAATTCATCAGTAAAGCCATCTGGTGCTGGGCTTTTCTTTGTGTGAAAATGTTCAATTACTAGTTTGGTCACTTTACCTGTTGTAAATTTACTCCAATTTTTAATTTACTTTTGAGTAAGTCTCAGCAGTGTATGTCTTTGTAGAAATCTGTCCATTTTATTTATGTAAAATTTGGCATACAGTTATTCATAGTACTTATTTATAATCTTTTCTATTTCTATAAAGTTAGTGGTAATATCCCCTTTCATTCATAACTTTTGTAATTTGAGTCATCTCTCTTTTTTTCCTGGTCAACCTAGCTAACGTTTGTCATTTCTGTTTTTTTCTCCGCAAAGATCAGGTTGTTTATTTTTATTTTCCCTATTATATTCTATTCTCTTTTTATTAGTTTCTGCTCTAGTCTTTATGATATCCTTCCTTCTACTTGCTTTTAGTTAAATTTGGTCTTCTTTTTTTAAAAAAACTTTAAGGTGTAAGCTTAGGTTATTAATTTGAAACACTTCTTCACATATAATATGGCCATTATAGGTATAAATTTTTCTCCAAGCACTGTGTTAGTTGCATCTCGTAAGTTTTGTAAGACATGTTTCCATTTCCAGTCATCTAAAAATATTTTCTAGTTTCCTTTTTGATTTCTTCTTTGACCCATTAGTTACTTAGGGTATGTGCTGTTTAATTTCCACATATTTTGAATTTCCCAAATTTTCTTCTGTTTTTGATTTCTAATTTACTTCAGGAGGTCAGAGAACATACATTGTATAACTTCACTAATTTTAGAAATATTGAAGCTTGGCGGGGTGTGATGGCTCATGCCTGTAATCCTAGCACATTGGGAGGCTGAGGTGGGTGGATAGCTTGAGCTCAGAAGTTCAAGACCAGCCTGGGAAATATGGCAAAACCCTGTCTCTACCAAAAAAATACAAAAATCAGATGGGTTTGGCAGTGCCCGTAGTCTCAGATACTGGGAAGGTTGAGGTGGGAGGATGGCTTGAGCCCAGGTGGTGGAGGTTGCAGTGAGTGGAGTGTCACTGCACTCCAGCCTGGGCAACAAAGCCAGAATCTTAATCCCCCTTCCCCACCCTTGCAAAAAAAAAATTATTGAAGCTTGTATCGCCTAACATGAGTTATCCTATAGAATGTTCCATGAGAGCTTTATAATATGTATTCTGCTGCTGTTGTATAGTATGTACTTTAGATATCTGTTATGTCCAGTTGGTTTATAATGTTCAAGTTTTTTATTTTCCTGTTGATTTTCTCCCTAGCTAGTGAATTCTTCACTAAGTGGGATATTGGGTTCTTCAACTATTATTGAATTATCTGTTTCTCCCTTCAAGTTTTTTAGCTTTTGCTTCATCTTTGAGCACTGTGTTGTATATAAATTCCAAAGTTTTATCTTCCTGGTGGGTTGGCCCTTTAATAATGATGAAATGTCCTTCTTTATCTCTAGTAACATTTTTAAGTTTATTTGTCTGATATTAGTATAGCCACTCCAAGTCTTTTATAGTTGTGGTTTACATGGCACATCTTTTTCCTTCCTTTTACCTTCAACTTATTTGTATCAATATATTTGTATTGGTACGTAGCATATTTTTCCTTTGTTTTACTCAACTTATTTATATCAATGTATTTGTATTGGTACATGGCATATAGTTGGATCTTGTTCTTTTATCTCATATGACAATCTCTGCCTTTTGATTGGATTGTTTAGTTTACTTAAGATTTATATTAACTTAACTCCAAGGAAACAGAAAAACTTTACTCCTATAGAGTCCCATTTACCCGATCTCCTTTTTGTGCTATTACTGTTATACATATTACAACTTTATATCTCACAAACCCAATGACATATTTTATGATTATCAGTTTGTATAATCTTAAATCTTTAAAGAAGCTGACAGAAGAAATAGAAGAATATATTTAAATTTTTATGTTAACCTTCATATCCAGTTCTCTTCATTTATTTAAGCAGATTTAATGTACCATCTGATGACATTTTCTTACTTCAATAGAACTTTGTTCCCACTCCCTCGTGCTGTTATTATCAAACATATTACATTTCTATACGGTACAGCCACAACAATGCAATTATATGTATATTTTAATAAAATTTTTAAATTAGCCAAGAGAAAAAAAGGAAAAGAAATATGCAATTATAATTTCTTTTACAATTATCTACATAATTGTACCTTGTTTAGCAATGTGAGCTAGAAATACTTGCTGGTGTTCAGTATTTCTTGTAAAGCAGACCTGCTAGCAACAAATTCTCAAGGTTTTTTTATTTGTTTGCTTGTTTTTAACTGGGAATGTATTTCACTTCCTTTTTAAAACATAATTTTAGCCTATTTTAGATTCACAGGGTATATGTGCAAGTTTGTTACATGGGTATATCTTGTAATGCTGAGGTTTGGGGTATAAATGATCCTATCACACAGGTAGTGAGCATAGTACCCGATAGGTAGTTTTTCAGATTTTACCCCCTTCTTTTGTCCTCACTCTGGTTGTCCCCAGTGTCTATTGTTTCCATCTTTATGTCCAATGTGTACTCAGTGCTTAGCTTCCATTTATAAGTGAGAACATGTGGTATTTAGTTTTCTGTTCCTGTGTTAATTTGCTTAGGATAGTGGCCTCCAACTGCATCCATGTTGCTGCAAAGAACAAGATTTAATTGTTTTGTATGGCTGTGTAGTATTCGATGCTATATATGTTCCGCATTTTCTTTATCCAATCCACTGTTAAGGGGCATTTAAGTTAATTCCATGCCTTTGCTATTGTGAATTCACTCCCTTTTTTGAAAGATAGATTTGTAGAATGTTAAATTCTTGGCAAATACATTTTTATTTTCAGCTCTTTGAATATGTTGATCTACTCCCCTTTTTTTCTGTTGAAAAGTCAGCTGTTAATCTTATTGAGGTTCATTTGTATGTGATAAATTATTTTTCTCTTTCCAGTTTCAAGGTTTTCTCTTTGTTCTTAGCTTTCAACATTTTGGTTATAATATGTCTGGATGTAGATGTTTTTGCTTTTATTTTACTTAGAACTGATTGAGCTTGTTGTTGGATGAGAACATTAATGTGTTTCATCAAATTTGGGAAGTTTTGAGTCATTATATCTTTGATTGCCTTTTTCCGTCCCTTCCTCTCTCTCCTCTCCTTCTCGTAAATATTTTAATGTACATTTAGTGATGTTCCACATTTCTCTGAGGCTCTTTATTTTTATTCATTCTTTTTTTTCTCTGTTTTCTTTAGATTGAATAATCTTTACTGCTCTATCTTCAAGTTCCATGATGCTCTCTTCTACTAGCTCAAACCTATTTCAGGTTTCTACTAACCTAATTCCAAAGAAATATAGAAACTTTATCCTACTAGTGAATATTTTTTATTTCATGTATTATAATTTTTCAACTCCAGAGTTTCTGTTTAGTTCTTTTTAGTACTTTCTATCTATATTCTTTATTTTATAGACATTTTATTATAACTTTCTTTAATTTTTAAAACTTTGTTTCCTTAGATCTTTAAACACATTTGAAATAGCTTTTTTGAAGACTTTGTCTGCTCATTATACCACCTAGAATCCCTCAAAAGTAGTTTCAACTGCCTGGGTTTTTTCTTCTTTTTTCTTTTTCTTTTTTCCCCCTCTTGTTGTTTGTTTTCTTGCATATGTGTTACATTTTCCTCTGTTTTCAATTTTTATCTCACATTTTTCTTGAAAACTATACATTTTAGATAATATAATGATATAAAAACTCTGGAGGCTGGGCATTGTGGCTCACGCCTGTAATCCCAGCACTTTGGAAGGCCAAGGTGGGTGGATCACCTGAGGTCAGGAGTTCGAGACCAGTCTGGCAATGTGGTGAAACCCTGTCTCTACTAAAAATACAAAAATTAGCTGGGTATGGTGGAGGGTGCCTGTAATTCCAGCTACTTGGGAGGCTGAGGCAGGATAATCGCTTGAACCTGGGAGGCGGAGGTTGTAATGAGCCAAGGCTGTGCCATTGCACTCCAGCCTGGGTGACAAGAGTGAAACTCTGTCTCAATAAAACAAAATAAAACAAAACAAAAAAACTTTGGGTACTAAACTCCCTCTCTGGAGGTGGTGGTTGTTTGCTTGGTCATTTGATTATTTGTTTAATGACCTGGCTGAGCTAATTCTGCAGAGCCTATTTCTCCTGCAGTGTGCTCAAATTGTTTTTTGTTGTTTTTATGTTAGCCTGGCAACCAATGGTCACTACAAGTCAGTATAAGTTATTTATTGGATGAATGTTGTGCTTAAGCCTCCTTAGCCTTTTACTACTAGACCTTTACCCTTCACCACTGGATGTGTGTATAGCTTGGAGGCTATGATCACAGTGAAAACAGTTTTGGTTTTTGCCCCATGTTCAGGTAGGGACTAGTAGCTTGGAAGTTCCCTCTCTGATTATTTCTGAGAGGGCACAGTTTTCAGCATACACACAGCCTTGCAGACTGCCAGAAGTGACTGTCGTGTTATTTTTAAGTCTAGCTTCCCAGGAGTCATACCTGTGCCAGACTAGCATATTGCTCAGTAAATGTTTGGTCATCAGAGATTGTATTTAAGAAGCTTGTGCCAGTGAGGCTTCTACCGTGTGTTGATGTATCTGTGTATGGCTTGGGAAATGCCTTCAAGTTTGTTCTATCTTCTGTTCTGATTTCTCCAGAGATGGGACAACCACTTAGTTGCACGGCTTTTCCAACCCTCAGAGTTGACTGTGATCCCAAGAGTGTTCTTAATTGCTGTTTCCTTGTTTCTCTCTATAAGGCATCTGGCTGCTCATCCGCTTTGCTGCATTATAGAACGACCAACTCCTCTTAATTGCTTTCCTTCAAAGTTTGTTTTGTTTTCAGCAAAGTCCTTAAACATGTACTTGTCCTCATTCTGATCCCAAAAGTTCAGTCTCTTCAGCCACAACTATAGAACTCTTTACCTTTATGATCTTCCCTTCTCCCCAGGAAGAACCCTCAAAACACTGCAGCAGATTTGGAAGTGGGGGCCTGCTTTTCCCAGAGTGACATCACTACTCTACAAGTAGGCACAGGAAGAGGTGGCAGCCCCAGCCTTCTTGGGCTACCTTTTGCAAGGTGGAACCACCAACTGCCAAGCCAGTTGTTGTGGTGGTGATTTATGGCCCAGTATTCTTGGGTAGAGCTTCTGTCCGATGAGTGGCAACTGAGCTGGGGAAGGGTAGATCTGGTCTGTTCAGTCACATATGCCTAGATAGAGCTTGTGCAATAAAGATTTGACAGAGATGAAAAATGCCAGAAATCTGCCGCTCCTGATATCAACTATAGTTCCACACTGGGAGCAACAAGGTAAGAGAGCCCTTGTCTTCTGACTGCACATACAGAGTTTTCATAATACAGAACTTGGGTTGGAGGTGGAACAGGCTGTGGCTGAAATGTCAAAAACTTTTGCTATTACCAAGATTTGGTAGGCATACTTGAATAAATGTTTATCCATTGGCTATATGCCTCTAGAACAATTTCCAGATACTTTAAATAATTGGTTTTTTGGATACGTAAGCATGTAACAAAATTTCTCATGTATCTCATAAATTTGTACAAATAAAAAAGCTGGTATTCAGATTATATAAATAACTTTCTCAACTCAATAATAAGAATATAATTTCCCCACCCCCAAAATGGCAAAAGATTTAAATATATAACTCACCAAAGAAGATATATGAATATACAAATGGTAAATAAATAAGCAAAAAGATGCTTAACATCATTAGTCATTAGAGAAATACAAATTAAAACCACAATGTGCTACAGCTATTAAGGAAAAAAATAGACAATACCAAGTCCCCAGAATGGGAATGAAAAATAAAGCTATTTTGGAAAACAGTTTCGTAGTTTTTTTTAAATGTTAAATACTGACGGTATTGATCAGGGTTCCCAGAGAAACAGAAGCAATATGGTGTGTGTGTGTGTGTGAGTGTGTGTGTGTGTGTGTGTGTGTGTGTAGAGAGAGAGACAGAGAAAGAGAGAGAGAGAGACATTTATTATAAGGAATTTGCTCATGCAATTACAGAGACTGACAAGTCCCAAAATCTACAAGCTGAATCAGCAAGCCCAGGACCCAAGAGAAACTACGAGTTAGTTCTAGCTGGTGTCTGAGGGTCTAGAATGAGGAGAGCCAATAGGATAGTTCCAGTCCAAAAGCTGGTAGAATTGAGACCCAGGAAGCACCAAAGTTTCAGTCCAAAGGTAGGGAAAAGCTAATCTCCCTTGCCCAAGGTAGGCAAGAGGAATCTCTTTTACTCAAGGGAAGCTGATCTTTTTGTCATAGTCAAGCTTTCAACTGATTGGAGGAAGTACACCCATATTAGGGAGGGCAATTTGCTGTACTCAATCCACTTATATAAATACTAATCTCATTCAAATACACCCACACAGAAACACTCAGAATAACATTTGACCAAATAGCTGGGCACTGTGCGTGTGGCCAAGTTGACACATAAAATTTGCCTTTTTATTTACCAAGAAAAATAAAGATGTCCATACCAAAAAAATATGTAATTATTTATAGTAACTTATTCATAAACATGCAAACAACCCAAATGTCCCTCAGCTGATGAATAGGTAAACAAATTGTGGTGTAAGCATACAATGAATTACTATTTAGCAATTAAAATAAGACAAATCTCAAAAGCACTATTCTAAGTGAAAAAGGCCACATTCAAAAGACTACGTATTATGATCTATTTATATGAAGTTCTGAAAGAGGCAAAACAATAGAAACGAGAAAGAGGTCAGTGGTTGCCAGGAGCTGGGGAAAGGACCACAAAGGGCACAGGGAACTTTCAGGGTGAGGGAAATATTCTATATCTTAATTGTGATGTGGGGGGTCACATGACTGTAGGCTTGTCAAATTTCACCAAACATTAACAGAATGAATTTTTCTTCATGTAAATTACACTTCAGTAAAACCTGGCTTAAATAAATGGCACAAGTTTTGAAGGAGACAGGTCCAATTGTGTGATGTCATCTGCTTTCTTAGGAATCGTCCACCGTTGATGGCGTCTTTACCTTTGGACTAAGCCTCCAAAGGACATTTCCCCTTCTAAGCTGCATTCTCTCCCGAGAAGTGATGCCTTGTCAATAATTCATCTCTGTTCCACATGCCTACCAACTCCCTTCATTTTGATTTCCAGGTAGCCCTGTTCTATCTGACTTGTCCTAAATATTTCGCCTTTCTGAGAGGGAGTCTCTCCTTCAGGTAGTGTGTTCTGCCAGTGCTGGGACCCATTGCACTTTTCATTCTTCTGTGCAATCTCCACCTAACTCCACTCTGGGAGGCTCCAATGATCTTCTGGTATTCATTCATTTTCAAATTTACATGAAAATGGACATTTATAGAATTTGCTATCTTTTACTCTGCAGGTTATATGTGATTTTGTTCGTCCTCCTTGGTTTTATTGGTTTGAGAAATGTAGAGAGATTTAGATTATTCTAACTGGCTTCTAATTTTGTTGCAATAGTCTCAGACATGTTGTTCTGCATATTAACTGTCCTTAGAAAATTCTTGAAATATTTTTCCCTATTCTGTAGTAAAATTTGGTAAATTGTTTATATATTCTGAAAAGAGTATACATTACCTTGTTATTGAGCACAGGAGCTTGTTAGCTACATTGACAAATTATTCTAAAACTTACTGAATTTTTGCCTGCTGAAAGAAAAATTTCTGATAGAAGGATGTTTTAAAAATCAAATTGATATAGATTTTTCAAATATAATACATGCATATTTCCAAAATAAAATAACCTATTTGAAGTAACTTTTAAACTATGAGTGCTACAGACAGTTATTGCATTAGCCATGGAAACAAGATAAAATATATGATAATACTTGGCATAAAAGTACCAATTAAAAGTGTCCTGAAGCGAATTCATTCTGGATATTACAGTTTGTCTGACTGAGAGCATTAATCTTATTAGCCAAAGAGGCTGCCTTAAAAACTTTGCATAATCACAGTAAAAAATGGCGTAACCTTGATGTCTATGAGTCGTCAGAAGACTTTATTATCTCTATGTTGATTCAACTAGAATGATTACTGCTCTCAGGACATATCAGAGTGAAACGGGAGAGTTCCCTGATTCCCCTGGCAGGTTATGCGACATGGGTGGCTGGCATGCTTAGTCGCCCTGCAGCTCAAACCTCAAGGGGGAGCATAGAGATGGGCAATGCAGAGGCTGGAGCCAGCACTTCTGGGCTCTGGCCTCAAAGTAGCATCTAGGGGTGGGTGTCTACCTCCCGAAGCCCAAGTGGGCATGGGTTACAAAGCTCTTTCAGATTTGCAGTCTGCAGGTGGCTTTTATGTTAATCAGTTCAATAAACCCTTGCCTTTTCACAAGAGCAGAGGGCCAGTGTATCCTGAGCATTTGCCCAGTGTCCTGAAAGAATGAATCACACGTGGGCCTGAAGGATGAGTGAAAGGTTTTATTGAGTGGTGAAGGTGGCCTCAGCGAGATGGATGGGAGCTTGAAGAGGGGGATGAAGTGGGAAGGTGGTCTTCCCCTAGAGTCAGGCCACCCAGCGGCTGGACTCTTTCCCAACAAGCCCCCAGCTGAACTATTCTGGACATACAGATGTCCCTCTTCTTCTCTCTTTCTCTGCTGCATTGTTCTGCCGTTGCTGGTCTGCTGGTCTGCTGGTCTTGACTTCCAGCTGTTTGTGTGTGTGCTCGCTATAAAGGTCTTGGGTTTATATGGGCACAGGATGGAGGGGGTGTAGTGGGCCAGAATGGCCTTGGAAAATGTAACATTTGGGTGGAAAATAGAAGTGCCTGTTCTCACTTATGTCTTTGGGCACAGACCAGAGGATGGAGCCTTCGCCTGGGACCCTGCCCTTCTCTATCCAGCATTTCCCTGTCCCCCTCCCATATCAATAGATATGTAATTTTATCTCTATCTCTTCCAATAAAATCCTATTTGATTTCAATAAATCTCACACAATATTTTGGTACAAGATATAAACCTCTAAGACTTAAGAATGTCAAAGCACATTTTGCTAGTCATTTGGTAGAGTCCCAAGGGAATTGAACTTTGAGATATTTTTCAATCATGGGTTTGACTCAAACAGTGTAGCTGCAAAGAGAGACTGTCAGCAGATTATTAGAAAGATATACATTTTAAAGGTCATTGTTTTCATTGTCTTTTCTGTGTTAATGAGCATGGCATTAAGACATGAGGATTTCAAGCAGACCCTGCAGGGTTACTGTGAAATATAATTGGATGTCATGAGAGTAGGGGAAAGAACCCCTGATGTTTCTCCTCAATATTCTACTCTACCAGCTCATGAACCGTGTTAAGGGTGGGAACCAAATACAGTAAAGGGATATTTTGTCTCTTTGCTAGTGATTCTGTATTTTTCTGTGTGCAAGTGGGAAACCAAACATTTCTTGCATAATGAAAGACTAATTAGCTTTTCTCTAATGAATAAAGAGACTTCAATAAATGCCAATGGCTACAGTCTCACATAGTCTATATAATGAAGGGGGGCAATTTTTTTTGAATGTGCACACATTTGCATTATAGAGTCCTTTCTAACTAATTATCAGGAACATTCAGTGATGCTTTTAAACTTACTTTTAGACAGTGTATAGACCTGGAAAGTGAATAATGGGATTAGGAATGACAGGTCAACTATTTCTGTCTAGACAAGGACATTAGTGTTCATAAATGATTGTGGGACTGCTATCTTAGCCTATTGGAATGGAATCGGCATGGGGATCCAGTACTCAGGTGACCTGGAAACCACTTTGACACTTCTCAAAGAGGTACCAGTAGCAGAGCTGAAGGTCTAGAGAAGAAGTTAAGTGCATTTTTGTCAAGGAAGTGCTAGGTAAATTCAATGAGAAGATAAACAAAATGAGAATAGATGAATGAATGTAGTTCTATGGCCATCCTTAATTTCAGGAAGAGGATGTTTTCCTATTAGGAAAGCATATTTTACCAATGATATTTGTATAGTTTTGTTTTGTTTTTTTTTTTGACAGTCTTGCTCTTTCGCCCAGGCTGGAGTGCAGTGGCACTATCTCAGCTCACTGCAAGCTCTGCCTCCTGGGTTCACGCCATTCTCTTGCCTCAGCCTCCTGAGTAGCTGGGACTTCAGGCACCCACCACCATGCCTGGCTAATTTTTTATGTTTTTAGTAGAGACGGGGTTTCACTGTGTTAGCTGGGATGGTCTTGATCTCCTGACCTTATGATCCACCCGCCTCGGCCTCCCAAAGTGCTGGGATTACAGGTGTGAGCCACCGTGCCAGGCCAATATTTGTACAGTTTTACAGATGTTGGAGATGAGTTGTCAGGAGGAAAATGTTAGCTAGAACCAGCTTGCTTTTCTGTGACAAAAAAGCAATATCAGATATAAATCTTTTTCTCCATTATTTGAATTATGTATTTTTCTCCCGTATCCACCAGTTGTTCTCATGGAATAAGAGAGAGGGTGGTTGGACATAAAGAGCTCCCTTTGTCACTGCTGATCCTAAGCTTCTTGTCTGCCTCCTGTGGATGGACTGTAGCCTGCCATATCCCTTTCAGCTTCACTTGGATACAACGTTTCCCTCCTTCGTGCTTTGGTAGGTGGAGAGTGTGGTGAGGAGGAATAAAAGCAAAAGTATGGTCGTTTTCACGATATTGATTCTTCCTATCCATGATCATGGAATGCTTTTCCATTTGTTTCTGTCCTCTCTGATTTCCTTGAGCAGTGGTTTGTAGTTCTCCTAGGAGAGTTCCTTCACTTCCCTTGTTAGCTGTATCCCTAGGTATTTTATTCCCTTTGTGGCAATTGTGAATGGGAGTTCATTTGTGATTTGGCTCTCTGCTTGTCTACTGTAGCTGTATGGAATGCTTGTGATTTTTGCACATGGCTTTTGTATCCTGAGACTTTGCTGAAGTTGCTTAAGAAACTTTTGGGCTGAGACGATGGGGTTCTCTAGACACAGGATCATGTCATCTGCAAACAGAGATGGTTTGACTTCCTCTCTTCCTATTTGAATACGCTTTATTTCTTTCTCTTGCCTGATTGTCCTGGCCAGAACTTCCAATATTATGTTGAATAGGAGTGGTGAGAGAGGGCATTCTTGTCTTGTGCCTGTTTTCAAGGGGAATGCTTCCAGCTTTTACTGAAAGTAATTTATAGACCCAATGCTATTCCCATTAAACTACCATTGACATTCTTCACAGAATTAGAAAAAACTACTTTAAAATTCATATGAAACAAAATAAGAGCCCATGTAGCCAAGACAATCCTAAGCAAAAAGAACAAAGCTGAAGGCATCACGCTACCCAACTTCAAACTATACTACAAGACTCAGCAACCAAAACATCATGGTACTGATACAAAAACAGTCACATAGACCAATGGAACAGAGTAGAAATCTCAGAAATAAGACTGCACGTCTACAACCATCTGATCTTCAACAAATCTGACAAAAACAAGCAATGGGGAAGGGATTTCATATTTAATAAATGGTGCTGGGGGAACTGGCTAGCCATATGCAGAAAATTAAAGCTGGAACCCTTCCTTACACCTTATATATACATTAACTCATGATGAATTAAAGACTTAAATGTAAAAACCAAAACTATAAGAACTCTAGAAGAAAATTTAGGCAATACCATTCAAGACAGGCACAGGCAAAGCTTTCATGATGAAAACATCAAAAGCAATTGCAAGAAAAGCAAAAATTGACAAATGGGATTTAATGAAGCTTAAGAGCTTCTGCACAGCAAAAGAAACTATCACCAGAGTGAACAGACAACCTATGGAATGGGAGAAAATTTTTGCAGTTTATCCATCTGACAAAGGTCTAATATCCAGAATCTACAAAGAACTTAAACAAATTAAACAAGAAATTAAAGAAATTAAACAAGAAAAAACCAAACAACCCCATTAAAAAGTGGGCAAAGGACATGAACAGGTACTTCTCAAAAAAAGACATTTATGTGGCCAACAAGTATATGAAAAAAAGCTCAACATCATTGTTCATTAGAGAAATGAAAATCAAAACCACAATGAGATATTGTCTCATGCCAGTCAGAATGGCGATTATTAAAAAGTCAAGAAACAACAGATGCTGGCAAGGCTATGGAGAAATAGGAACGTTTTTACACTGTTGGTAGAAATATAAATTAGTTCAACCATTGTGGAAGACAGCGTGGTGATTCCTCAAAGACCTAGAACCAGAAATACCATTTGACCCAGCAATCCCATTACTGAGTGTATACCCAAAATGATATAAATCATCCTATTATATAGATACATGCTCACGTATGTTCATTTGCAGCACTATTCACAATAGCAAAGACATGGAATCAACCCAAATGTCCAACAATCATAGACTAGATAAAGAAAATGTGGTACATATACACCATAGAATACTATGCAGCCATAAAAAGGAACGAGCTAATGTCCTTTGCAGGGACATGGATGTAGCTGAAAGCCATTATTCTCAGCAAACTAAAACAGGAACAGAAAATGAAACACCGCATGTTCTCACTTATAAGTGGGAGCTGACCAATGAGAATACATGGACACAGGGAGGAGAACAACACACACTGGGGCCTGTTGAGGGGGCGTGGTGGAGAGGGAGAGCATCAGCATAAATAGCTAATGCATGTGGGGCTTAATACCTACGAGATGGGTTGATAGATATAGCAAACCACCATGGCACATGTTTACCTATGTAACAAACCTGCATGCCCTGCACATGTATCCCATAACTTAAAATTGAATTAAATTTTTTAAAAAAGTAAAAGTAATCTCCACAGTTATCATATTTGCTACCATTATCACTGTTAAAAAAAAACAACAGAAAAGAAAAATCCTTGCCCTTGTTCAAGTTTCTCAAAAATGCAACTTTTATTTAGCCCAAATTCTAAAACATTAAATAGTGGGATTATAAAACTTAACAAAAGCAAAGGTGAGGGAAGTTATTCTTTGTGAAGGGATATCAGATCTTAAAGGTGAAATTGAAAATCATTTTCCGAATAGCACATTTTTCTTTTTTAAAATGAAATGCTATTTCTCACTTCTTGAAAATTATAAAATGCTACTTCGATCTTGCCATTTCTCGTTCTCCTGTCTTTATTTACATTTGTCAGGTGAACTTGTTTTTCATTAATGAATCAGGCAAGATGAGGATGCCCATTATTTTGGGCAGATGCCTGCAAACATCCATGCGGGGTGGGAGGAGAGTACTAGTATATCATACTGAATCAAGAATTATTTATTTGTTCTAGAGAAACCATTATTCTCAAGTATAAAATATTTTTGATGTCACAAAATCTGCTGAATTACAAGAGGATTCTGGAGCACCATATTCAGACATTTTAGCTGTGCAGAAAAGAAAAGCTTTGTGGGGTAATGGTGATTGTTTTGTTTTGTATTTTTTTTTTTTTTACTAAAATAATGGAAGATTCAATCATTCCTGCCAATTCAAGTTCAAGCTGATTCAAACAAGTAAATAGGAAAGAGGCCAAAGTTTGGCTGTAGATTCAACTACCTTATCAGGGAATAAATTATCTGTGGTTGGAAGAACAAAAATGGAGCTTGGAGGCAGTGAGTGATTTTGGAGTTCTATTACTTACATAATCATATATAGGTATACATATAGATATATAGATGTATATTTTCTCACCTACATTATTTGAGAACGAGGATTGTGGGTTAATCTTTTTATTTTTCATCTTACCTAATTCCTCACCCCAGGTGATTTCATCCATACTCATGACTTTAAATGCCAGTTGAGCATTTAAAAGTATAACTTCCAAATTTGTATCTCAAGAAACTCGCTTCATTGAACTCCATGCTAGTGAATCTAACCGTCTGACATTTTGGGTATTCAACAAGAATCTCAAAACTAACATGTCAAAAAGGGAATTATTGATTTTCCTCTGAAAACCTGCTTCACACAACATTTTCCAATTCTGTGCTTGGAACCACTACCCAATTACTGAAGCCCCAGATACAGATGTCAGGAGTGGCTCTATCTCCAAATTATTACCTGCATCCATCCACTGTTTTCCGTGTTCACCACTGCTGCCTTTATCCAGGTACTGTGGTTTTTTGCCTCTTCTACTGAAGCAGCATAACTGGTCTCCCTAATTTCATTCTTAACCTGCTATGACCTATTCCAAACATTTACTTAAAATGTAAAGAAAACAATGTCATTGTGCTTCTTTTTCATGGCACAGAGGAAAGAAAATCCAAACTCATTGCTATCATCTACAAACCCCCACATAATCTAACCTTGACCATCTGTCCAGGGCCTAACATCAGCAAGTCAGACCACAGAGGTAGGCTTGCAAGACAGGTTGGTGGTGGAGTCAACACAGTTTTTAAAAACAGTTGAAAGGCATTTAAAAGGACTATTCTGAATTCTTTGTTGGACATATCACAGATCTTTAATTCCAAGTCCATTATTGGAGCTTTGTTGGTTTCTTTAGGTAGTGTCATATTTCCCTGAGTTTTCGTAATTTTTGTGTCTTTACATTGATACCTGTGCATTTAAGGAGACAGCCACCCCTTCCAGCTTTTGTAGGTGTTCTTTGGTGGTTTTAGACATTTACTACTTAAAATCAGAATTTAATTATTGGTCTACTGTGGCTTCCTTTTCTGGGGAGGGCTTATAGTGAGCACCAGGACTAAAAAACTGCACAGGAACTAATTGCCCTGTCTGGGGAAGACTTAAACAAACACTGGAACTTAATGACTGACCTTTCAGTTGTTTCCCAGTCAGGGGAAGGCTGCACTCAAGCAGCTGGGTTTTGTGAAAATCCGGCCAGGAGTCTGGCCTTCCTGTTTATTGTGCCCTCTGCAACCCTGTGGCACCAGCCAGTCTCCTCAGCATGGTATCTCTGCTGAACAGACTGTAGAGAAGCTGCCAAGGTATCCATGCCAGTTACTGTAATCACCACACCTGCTTTTCATCCCCCAATTTACCCCAGGTGCTTCAGCACTTCTGGTACTTCCAATGATTCCCATGGGATGGGACCAGCGTGGGCTTCCCAGGAAGATTCCCTGACTGGTGGAGAGATCAAATGTCTACCTCCAATTCCTTCCTTCCACCTCAGAAATCTTGGGTCTAGGAGATTCTCTGGGAGTATAGTTCTGACGGCCTGAGGGAGGTGTGGTGCAGTCTAAAATGGCGGCTTCTCTTACTGCTGGCAACTTCTCTCAATTGTGTGCCCAGTGGGTGTCTCCACTTCTCCAGGTTCTGGTGAATTCGGGATGATATTTTTGTCTTTGAATAGTTTCTGGGTGGATTTCTGTAGTGGGGGTGAAGCTAGGGGAACTTCTATTCTGTGATCTTCCAAAACGCCTTCAGTGAGGGAGAATGTGCTTAGGCAGAGCAACTCTCTCTCCTTACTCATTCTCAGCTGTATTTCTAAGACTAGGCGATTTTCACCTACAACACAACTTTGAAAGATAAAGAATTCTAAGAGGGTATGAATGAAAAAAGCCGCCCAAATTATAGTTCTTCTCTAGCAGAGAGCTTAGGATCAGGAGATAAACTATCCTGGAACTAAGCAACCATCTTGGGACCCTGCAGAATGCACCCCATCACTCCTTCAACCCAGATTGTTATACCCAACCGGTGACCATTCCACACTAAAACTCACCTCAGGCAAGGACCGTCTGAAAATAACCTGACTCAGTATTTCATTTCTCTGCAGGGTCACCCTTACCTTTGTGAATCAATGTGTATTACACTGAAAGTTCACTATAGCAGTACCTTGGGAGCTCTCGCTAATATTAGCTATAAATCCTATAGCTCTTAATCAAATTCTCCAGATAATTTATTACCTGAACCATTCTGAATATGATTTAAAACAAATACGTTTCTATCAAACCCAGACCATTTGTGGAAAGCTTTTGGATGTGCCTTCAGTGTGCATTTATTCATAGTTGTTGGTGTGTTGCTTCTCAGGTGTTCCAATGATAGTTTTAATTTCTCAGGGGCTCCTCTATGATTTTTCCTGTGTAGTCATCTGCAGCATCACTGATTATCATTCTCAAAAGCATAAAAAATATCAAACATCCTTCTTAAAATAAAGAATGTTTTAATCTTGAAGACTGCCATAACAAAAATACCACAGACTGAGGGGCTTCAATAACTGAAATTTACCTTTCAGTCATGGAGACTAGAAGTCCAAGATCATGCCAGTAGGGTTGATTTCCAGTGAGGTCTCACTTCCTGATGTGCAGACGGCTGCCTTATCACTGTGTTATTACATGGTCTCTTCTCTGTGTACACGGAGAGAGAGTGCTCTCTGGCATTTCTTCCTCTTCTTATAAGGACACTAGTGACTTCACTTAACATTAATCACCTCCTCAGAGGCCCTGTCTCCAAATATAGTCACCTCTATAGGGGTTAGAGTTCCAACATATGATTTTGGCAGACACAATTTTGTCCATAGCTCAAAGATTTCACAATATCAAGAAAAGTGTCCTAACAGAAATGTCCAGTTAACACCAAATAATCCAATACAGTTGAGCTAGAACTAACAACGGTGTTACCAGTTGATACTAGCGGGCATGAAAATCGAGCAGTTTTGTAAATCTAGTTAATGCCAGTCAGAGCACAAGTCACAAGTCAGCTTTAAATAAAATAATATGTTTTTAAAACCAAAATCAACTCTGATCATAAATTAGGTATAAATTAAGTTCACAGGAAGACAAAGTTTTGGTTTTGTTTTCCCAGAGAAAAGGAGGTCATTTAATTCACTGCGGGAGTAATTTACTAAATAGTACTCCAGCATCTTACTAATAAAGAGTAACTCTGGTGACGTATTTAAGTGCGCAGAGCCCAAAATGTCTCATAAGTCAACAATACTACATAAACAACACTGCTTTGTGCTAAATTAGGAATGCTTAACATTGAAAAAGTTCAAACTCTCTAGAATACATGCTGTGTAACCTGCACTCCGTTCCAAGTGCTGGATTACATTTTTTCTTTGTTAATTTTGTACTATCAAGTTTACTTGACAATATCTAAAACAATGTCACTGAATTTGTGAAAGCACTAGAGATTTACCAAGCCGTATCTCTTTAATTGGAGTCAAATGGCTGTTTCTTTCACACTAAGAATTGCCCACCTAGATTCTGTCACCTCATTTGCTTAGCTAATGAGAACAGTATGTCACAGTAGATGGACTTTATCTGAAAATTAAAGCAGCAAATGTAACTGAGCCTTCTTTCCTAGAAAGGGTTACTTTGAAAGCCCAGAAGGACTGAAGTCCACTGATTAAAAATGAGGTCATTTAGGTTTCACTAGGATTTCCAGCATAAATATTCTTGCATATACAAATGGTGAGATCAATACATAAAGTTAGTCATAATTGAGGAGGCTGTTCACTTCTTATGTAACTCTACTTTCATTCTCAAGTTAATGTTATAGCTGAAAACTGAAATGTCTAAAAATGGTTACTAAAATAACCCAAGCATCAGACAAGGATTTGGAGCTGAAGAGGGTATAGGGTATTTACTTTTAAAACAGAATATTGAGATGTTCTAAAAACTATACTAAGACAGACATTTTTCAGTCGGGAGTTTGTAGAGGTTCCCTGGAATATTTTGAAAGTAAAATTAGGCCTTAAGTGTCCGTGAAATTATGAACTTTTCCACACGTTAATTTACAGGAGGATAAATAAATTTCTGAATCTAAATCAGGCTCTGTTGCCCTCTGGATTATATTGCCTACTTTGCCTTACAGCAGAGCATTTCAACAGCCACCATCACAAATATGGAGGCCTCTTATGTCCCAAACAGTGCTCTAGGTGTTGGAGTTGACAATCTAATGAAGAAAACAGACAGTAACTAAGTAAAAAGTAGACATGAATCAGAGGTGATTAATGCAGTGGAAAAATATAAGAGAGAAGTAAGTTAACAAGTGATGGAGTAGGAGGACAATGCTATGAATCTGGTGAGCAGGAAAGCCCTCCCTGAGCATAGGGCAGTGAAGCTGAGAAAATATGAGGCAAGAGAACTCCAGGCTGCTGAAAAGTCTTGAAGTGAATACAACATGGCATTTTTCAGAAACAGCAAGAAGGCTAGAGTGGCTGGAGCTCAGAGTACCAGGGAAGAATGGTAGGGAAAGGTTAAGGTTAGGGAGCAATTTCAATAACTTTGAATGACCCAGTCCTAATGTTTACGAGTAAGAAGGACACTAGTGAATGATATAATTTCTGACTCCCTATCTAGAAATAGGAAGGAGCAAAAATGGAGCTTCAAAGGCACTGGAATAGACCACCCTCGTGTGCCGCTCTAATATTATTTTTCTTTCTAGAGCAGGGGTCAACAAACTTTTTATTTTTAAAGCACGGGCCAATAAAAGCCCAAGCAAAAAACATTTTAGGCTTTGCAGACCATAAAGTCTCTGTTGCAAGTATTTAACCCTGCTGTTTTAACACAAAGGCAGCCAGTGATGATACATGAATGAATGAGGGTGATTGCGTTTGTGTTCCAATAAAACTTTACTTACGAAAAACAGGCAGTGGGCTGGATTTTCCCTCCTGGCCACAGTTTGCTGACTTCCTACTCTTAAGTCCCTAAAGAATTACGTATCTGTGTAGTTTTCCTCTATATCAAAAATAGTATAATTCTAATGTAGTGTCTCTTTAAGAATACTTGACTAGGTTACCCTTGTCCTACCCAAGTGCTATGCTAACTGGAAAAGAAAAAAAATCTCTTTGAAAGATTTGAGTTCCAAGCATTTAACACTTAAATTAATTTGCACATCCTCAGCTGATACATTGTGTCAAGGAGGGTTCCACACTATGTTTTCATTATCTCACTTTCCCCATCATTCATATTTATTGCGCCTTGGTAATTTTACCCTTCATTTTAAAAGTTGTGTTACTAGGCGATAGACCATTAATACAGCACCTACATCTTCCTGAAGCCTAGACAAGGAGCTTAATGAAGCTACAGGACACAAAATAATTACCAGTAGAATATATTTTTCCTAAGTCTATTATGGCATTATCAACAATTTAATGGAAGGCTATTTCCATATGAGCTACATGTTGGGGAGGTATTAATAAAGTTATAGTGTTTAAATAATTCATCACATCAGGGAAGAATTTTATATTTGCCACAGTCAAAATACACAGAAAGGGTTGAAATCTCATTTTAGAAAATAATGATTGAGTCTTAAGCTATGAATATAGGAAACTGAATCACTCCATGTACAAGTGTTAGGTCAGAATACATTTACCAAGTGCTGATGTTTCTGGCTCCAAAATGCCATTTCTGTTTACCCTCTTGTTCTAATTTACACAGCCCCTAACTTAGATCAGGCCCTCATCTCTATATGCCTGGTCTACAAACGCCTCTTGGTTTATCTCTGGGTCTCTTCTAATTTAGCCCGTATAACCCATAATCCCCTGTGTTAAACTGTTCTTGCATTGCTATAAAGGAATATCCAAGACTGGGTAAATGATTAAAAAAAGGGGTTTAATTGGCATATGGTTCTGCAGGCTGCACAAGCTTGGAGCTGGCATGTATTCAGCTTCTGGAGAGGCCTCCGGGAGCGTTTACTGATGGCAGAAGGTGAAGAAGGAGCAGACAGTACATGGCAAGAGCAGGAGCAAGATAGAGAGTGGGTGGAAGTGCCACTCACTTTAAACAACCAGATCTCTCTCATGAGAACTCACTCTCTATCACGAGGACAGCACCAAAGGATGGTGCTAAACCATTCATGAGAAATCTGCTCGCTCCCATGATCCAGTCACCTCCCACTAGCCCCTACCTCCAATATGGTGATATGGTTTGCTTGTGTCACCACCCAGATCTCATTTGCTTGTGTCATCACCCAGATCTCATTTGCTTGTGTCGCCACCCACATCTCATTTTGAATTGTAGTTCCCATAATCTACCCAGTGGGGGGTAATTGAATCATGGGCCAGGTTTTTCCCCTGTGCTGATCTTGTGAAAGTGAGTGAGTTTTCACGAGATCTGATGGTTTTATAAGTGGCTTTTCCCCTTTTCACTTGTGAAAGTGAGTGAGTTTTCACGAGATCTGATGGTTTTATAAGGGGCTTTTCCCCCTTTTGCTCAGCACTTCTCTTTGCCTGCCACCATGTAAGACATGCCTTTGCTTCTCCTTCACCTTCTACCATGATTATGAGGTCTCTGTAGCCATGTGGAAATGTGAGTCCATTAAACCTTTGTTTTTAATAAATTACCCAGTCTTGGGTATGTCCTTTTAGCAGCATGAAAACAGACTACTACAATTAGGGATGACATTTCACCATGAGATTTACAGACGATAGATATCTAAACTGTAACATCCCTAGAACAATCTTTAACTAATATTGTCATCATAATACAACTTTGCTTAAAAATGTAAGTGTAGCTTGGAAATCTTCCCAAGAAGGTAACCATTTCTTATCGATTCTTTACCCTTTACGCTGGATCTGGCTTTGTACTATCTCAATGAAGCAAAATTCACCCAGCACAGCTAAATTGCTTCCCTATGCTAATCTGCTCAGTGAGACCCTTCCACTGTCTCTAATGAGCAAATCCTTCCTTGATCTTCCAGTGGTGAAGCCTTTCCAACCCTCCCTGCAAGCAATAAGTCACTTCCTCTTTTATCCTGCATAATGTAAGTAATACTTCCTGGTGCAGAATTATCACATTGTATTATAATCGCATGCTTATTCATCTGTCTGTCCCCAAATCAACTGTTCGTTCTTGAGTGGTGTGATTACAAATAAAACTTCAGTTGTGCCAAGTTATTTGTGTTTAATTTCACTACCTTGAAGATATGAACTGCTTCTTCTAATCCAATGAGTGCTATTTCCAGAGTTAAACTTCATTAGATATACCCTCTAGATATTCTAACTCAATAGATCTGAAGACAGGGCCAAGAATCCATCCTTTTCATTAGCATCCCTGAGATTTTGTGGCAGGTGTCCACAGACAACTGTCTGAGAAACCCTTTACTAAAGCACTTGGTATTGCCACACAATAAGCCTAGAACTTTAGTACATTGTTAGAGGGTTAGAGGCATGTTGACCCTAAATATGTTAACTTCAGGCATGAGTATATACATATGTACTATTTCATTTGTAAATTGTACTGAATAAAACAAAAAATGTACTTTAGGAGGCCGAGGTGGGCGGATCACGAGGTCAGGAGATGGAGAGCATCTGGCTAAAGATAGAGACCATCTGGCTAACACGGTGAAACCCCGTCTTTACTAAAAATACAAGAGAAAATTAGCTGGGAGTGTAGCGGGTGCCTGTAGTCCCAGCTACTTGGGAGGCTGAGGCAGGAGAATGGCGTGAATCCGGGAGGCGGAGCTTGCAGTGGAGCCGCGATCGCGCCACTGCACTCCAGCCTGGGCGACAGAGCGAGACAAGACTCCGTCAAAAAAAAAAAAAAAAAAAAAAAAGGTAAATTTCATCAACAAATAATCATTATGAAATTTGTAAAAATAATATACCTTTTGTTTTAAGGGGAAAAATCAAGATTTTAAACTATAAAATAGTTTCTGAAACGTATACCTAGTAGATGACACTGATGCTTCACAACTATCAAACTTAATATATTTACTGGTTCAGAGGAAAATTAGAAAAATAAAGCCCCCAAGAGAGGCATCAGTTGCTTCCTAGTCACAATATCACATCTAGAACAGATCACAACCCAAATCAAAAATGAAGTCCCTGCTATCCCTGTAAGAGCCAAGTCACATTACCACTTCTATAATTCCGCCTCTACCACTTATCTTAAGCACTGTAGGAATTGTTCTGAGAATAATCGGCCTTAATTAGATCACTAGTACTCAATGTTGAAGTCTCTGGTCAGCACTAATTGTTACAAATTTAATTACAAGACAGAGAATACAAGCTGTAATTCAGACCCCTGGAGCTCTCTGTCCCTGGAACCTCGGAAGATGTCTTCTTCCCTGAGTTTAACTTCAGGTGTGAGTAACCCTCAATGATTCCCCTTTCGGGCAGACTGTTCCAGGATCATAGATTAAATCATGTCTTAGGCTGAATGTAACAAAGATGTCCAAAAAGAAAATTGCCTATGGCATAGAAAATATTCAGAAACCAATGGTAGTCTATTTATAAAAGATTAGTGTATAGGGAAATTGCACAATTCTATGGTAGAATAAAAATAACTAGAAGATATCATTATTCTTAGTATTTCATTATATCCCCATCTTATTCCAAACCTGATTTAAAATAACCAGGCACTGACACCTGGTGAGTGCTTGCACTGGGTCTTGGTACCTTGCATCTTATCTCACTTATCCTAACAACCTGTTACGTCGTGTAATAACAATAACATCAAGGCTGCCTGAGATTACATTGAATATTACACAGCAGCAATGTCAGTATTGAAACTCACAGCTGTTGGAATGTGATCCATTACCCCACAATGCATTCAGTTTATTGGGAAACTCATTGCATAAGAAACTTGGGTACGTCTATTTCTGCTGGTCTGAAGCTGATTTACGTAGCAGAAACACAAGATAAGGGACCAAAATGACTTGTTATGAATCTACTCTGGCAATGATACAAGTGGAATCTACTCTAACAATGATGCAATCACTCAAAACATTTTGGATTTGTGTGTGTGTGTGTGTGTGTGTGTGTGTGTGTGTATGTATGTGTGCATACAAGTGCTTTTACAGGCAATGAATAAGCCACAAACTGAAAAGCCAATCTTACTACTTAACTGTCAAAACTTAAACTTTTTCCTTGTTTTAGTGCCAAGCAAGACAATTCAACTGGAACATATATTTTCTCCCCTAGAAGTTGTCTCTAAATTATTTCTAACTATTTCCACATATTCAAAAGAAAGTACCGCAGGCTGTGATGGTAATTGCAAGAAGAAACTCAGAAAATAATTCAAACAATAACAATATCAGTTGAATAAGTAATTAGCATTCTAGTATGACTAATTTGAAGGATGGTACTTTTTAAAATATAAAAGTTCTGTTGTATTGGAGGTTTTTGAAAATATATTATGTTTAATAATACTGTTCTATTGATTTCATGAGTTTAATAAAATTTTAATTCAAATGCAAAGAATACTATGTCTAAATTCTGAAAAAATAATAGTACAATTGTAAAGATGACTAGAGAGAGGTTTTTTACTATAACAAGCATTATCCTGGGTTTTGCCTTTGAAATATTTGCTTCTATGACTAATAAATCTTGACTATCATTTAATGAAAAGCAAGTATCTGCTACTGGTAGACCATAAATAACTAAGTATGTATTTATGCCATATATGCAATTTTTGATTCTAATCATAAAAAAAATTAGGTAAAATTGTTATAAGGAAAATGGAGAAAAGGAGAAAACTGAGATGCATATTCTGGTGCAGAATTTGCTCCCATAAATACACACCCTCTTCTGATTCCCTAAGAAAGTCAGTCATAACGAATCGTAGAATTTTTTTCTCACCTAGTCCAGGTAGCCTCACAATTATTCTCAATATAGCACCCCCAGCTTGCACTGTTAATAGATTAAAGCTGGTGCTAAAAAAGAAGCTCACTTTCCATCCCAAGAAATGGCACAAGGTTGTCATTTGCCATAGGGAAGAAATGGACATCCCGAAGTAATTCAGGTTATCAGTTTGCACTCCCTCCACCAACACTACGTGTGAACAGATTTAGAGAGACATTGTATCCTATTCTTAGAGGAAGGGCTAGAGAAGAGCACCAGCATTTATTGAATAATTATTACCTTTAGTCATTAAAAAATACTCTTGGAGCTAGAGATTTCTTTTCTGTATTTCAGATGTGAGGAAAATGAGGTGCCAAGATTTTAAGTAACTTCTCTTAGGTCACAGAGCTGGTGACTAGTATGAATATATACAGTGATTTTTCCTCAACTAAATGGTATGTCATTGTAATCTGCAAATATAAAAGCTATTGATGTGTGTGTATTAATTTTATACTCATCCATCTTACTGGATTTTATTACAGTTTTCTATTTTTTTCTTGATTAGTTTTAGGTTGTCTATGTCTACAGTAATAGCAGTTCACATAATGATAATCTTGCCTTACTCTTTCCAACTTTTATGTCTCTAATTTCTGTCTTTCGTCTAATTGCATTGGCTTGTTTCTCTGAATAGTGTTAAATAACAGCACTGACAGTACATATCCATGCTTTGTCCCAAGTGATTATGAAGAAACATTGTTGCTTCCCTCATTAAAGTTGATGTTGGCTTGGAGATTGAGACAGATTTTAAAAATCAATTTAAGAATATTTTATTTAAAGTAAATAATATTTTCATCCAGAATGTACACTGACTTTTTAACAGCCTTATTGAGATATAATTCATGTACTGTGCAATCAACCCATTTGAAGAATACGATTTTAGAATATCCAGAGTCATGCAACCATCACCACAACCTAAATTCAGAATGTTTTTATCACCCCAAAAGGAAGCTCTAGACCCATTACTTTCCTCACTCCTCATCCTACCCTCCTACCCTAGACAACCATTAATCTACTTTTGTTTCACTAGATCTACCTGTTCTGGATATTTCATATGGATAGAATCAGACAATATGTGGTCTATGGCAACTGGCTTACCTTTAACTTTTTCAGTGCTTTCCTAAAACTTTTGGAGATGTTTATGCAATTCACCATAGATCTATAACAAAGATAAAGTATGTCAACATATTTTCTAATGTAGAACCACCCTCAGGTTCTTGAAATGACTTCTTTTAATTGACTGCTAAGTCATCTTTGCTAATAATTTATTTCTGATTTTTACACCAATATTGTGCTGCAGATTGTCTTCTGTGCTTTTTGTGTACTACTTCATAGAATAAATTTAGAAGCTTTCTTTCTTCACTTAGCCTCTGGAGCAATTTAAATGGCATTGAATTTAACTCCTATGAAATTGCCTGGACAGAGTCCTTTTTAGAAAATTAGATCTTTGGGGCCGGGCGCAGTGGCTCATGCCTTTAATCCCAATACTTTGGGAGGCTGAGGCAGGCAGATCACTTGAGGTCAGGAGTTCGAGACCAGCCTGGCCAACATGGTGAAACCTCATCTCTACTCAGAAAAATACGAAAATTAGCCAGGGGTGGTGATGCACATGTGTAATCCCAACTACTGGGGAGGCTGAGGCAGGAGAATCGCTTGAACCCGGGAGGCGGAGCTGCAGTGAGCGGAGATTGCAACACTGCACTCCAGCCTGGGCGACACAGTGAGACACTGTCTCAAAAAAAAAAAAAAAAAAGAAAATTAGATCTTTGACAACTTTATTTCTTCTATGTTAATTAGTCTTTCATATTTTTCTTGCCTTTCCAGAATCTGTTTTAATACATTTTATTCTCCTAGAAAACAATCAACTTTTAAATATTTCGGATATATTTGCATGGGGTTTTGGAAACTAGGCTCCTATGATTCATTTAATTTCATCTGCCACTGTGGTTATTGTCTTTCTTGTTTTTAAATTTATATATTTGTGTCTTCTCCCCCTTTCTTGCATAGTCAGCTGGCATTTATCTCCTGTAATATTTATTTTGTAAGAACTATTTCTTGGATATACATATAGCGTTACCATTTTTCAGTTTTCTAATTCATTGACTTCTACTTTTACCTCTACTAATTCCTTGTTTCTGTTTTCCTTTTGGTCTTTTTCTATCTCCTTTAGTTACATGTTTAATTCATTTACAGTCATGCTTTCTTATACATTAATATAAGTTTAAAGGCTATGATTTATCCTCTTATTCATTAATATAAGCTTATAGGCTATAATTTATCCTCTGACTATAAATCCCACGTGCTGTTATGTAGTATTTTCCTTATTTATATGTTCTGTTATTTCATGTTTATAAGTTGTTTAAGAAAAAGTTTCTAAATATCTAGTAGTGGGGCTTTCTGACTATCCAATTTTATTAAATTTGAGTTTATTGCATTTATATCACACAATTTTGTCTATATTATTTTATGAGAGTTATTCTTGTTTTCTTTGTGGCATATGATATGGTCATTCCTTTTACTATCCTACTGATAGTTAAAAAGTAGGCATATTCTTTATTCTTAAGATACAAAGTTCAGTATGTAGCAATTAAATCTACCTTATAAATCTACCTTGTACTTATATTTTTCAATACTTAGTTATTATTATCTGCTCTTTTTTGTCCCCTTGATTTGTTACAAACCAAAAAAGGCATTCACCTGTTATAACTAACATTTTTCTATTTCCCTACCATTATATAGCGTAATGTATCTATTTCTCTAGCATCATATATCTCTAGCATTTTCTGTATAAATGTTAATTCTTTATCATCTAGTGCCTATTATTTATAACTATCATATATTTATTGGAAATTGTACATATTTGTATTATTGATACCTTTCCTCAGGTGTGTTTATCTTTTGCCATAATTTATATTTAAATAAACCCAATTCTCATTGTCAGTCTTTTGCCATAATTTTCCAGTCATTATTTGGAAAACTAAAGTTCATCTTCTCATAATGTCTTCCAGAAAGATTCATAAAAACAATGTACTTTAAGATATACAATATATTCCCTAAAATATATTTATCTGTTGTCTTTATATTTGAATGACAGTTTGTCTAAATTTAAAATTCTTGGGTCACATTTCATTCCCTGAGGATTAGTAAGAATTGTTCCATTATGTCAAATGTTGCTGTGCATCAGTCTGAGGATAGCTTCATTTTTTTCTGTTTTTAAGTGACTTGATTTTATTGCCTGACTTTTCAAATAATATTTTTCTTTGTCTTTGAGGTCTCGTAGCACTACTAAGATGCCTCAGCATAGCCTGTGTTATTAGTTGGCGTGGACTAAACTACTACAGGGTAGACTCAATAAGTAATGGCTCAAAAAGAATAGAAATCGATTTCTTGCTCATAGGATATATATTCCAGGTTAGGCTTTGGGGGGCTTCTAACCCACGTAGTCATTCAGCTTTGCCTTCTTTGACCATTGTGGTCATAATAAAAGGGAATGAGCATGGAGGAGTTCCCATGGATATTTTATGGGCCATGTCTAAAACCAGGACACATCACTTCTGCTCACATAATATTGACTAGAATGCAGTCACATGACACAAAGGAGGCTGGAAAATGTGCGTAAGGGTTGAAGAAGAAAATCTTTTGATGGACATGGGACACTTCTGCCACAATCTGCTCCTCTGGCAACAATATAGTCATGCAGATTCCAATGACTACATGTGAAATACAGTCACCTCTCCTCAAGGGAGAAAACTCAATATTATTCAGTTATTGCATCCAACTCAAAGTTCAGGATTTCTATGTTATTTCTATCCTTGCCATCAGGCCCAGTTCTGCTTCCTGGAGGATTGACAATCTATAGATTAAAAATACAATCCAACATCTGCCCTCTCCAAACACACGTATATACAAATATCCAATAATGTCAGTGGAGTATAGAAAAGCTAGCCACGGCGAAAATCCCCATTCAGAAAAGGAAAGAATGAGAAACACACAGAAGTCACAGCTTACCCAGTGGGGCAAGCAGTGTGATGTCTTGACAAAGGTGGCAATTTCTCAATTATACCTTGGAACTGCTCTCTATGAGGAATTTACTGTTTTCTGTAGCCTCTCATTTCACCCTCAGAAATTCTTGCTTGCCCAATTTCCATGGCCTTATCTGAAGGGAGCATTGGGAAATACGACCTCCTTGGAAGCTGTACAGTGGAACACCTTTGCGTTACTTCCAGGCCTGGCAATAATGCTTTCTTGATGTACTCCTCCATGTTCCTCATCCCCTTTCCATAAGCTAGGACCAGAGGAAAGGGTTAAAGATAGCATTTATTGAGCATTTAGGTCAGTAGGCTTTGATGGAACAACAAGCCTGGGTCCCTGAATGACTGTGGGGAAGAGAGGTCCTCCTTCACCAGACTGGAACATTCAATCTTGACTATTACAGTAGCAATAAATAAACTCTTTTGTGTTTTGCACTATTTCATTTGAGTGTATTTATTATAGTAATCTAGCCTTCACTAATTATTATGGAAATAAACAACAGAAATGGAATGATATCATAACTCTGACTTAAAATATGTGGCATTGTTTTCATGATTTGATATTGGATGACAAGGAAATAAACATTACTAGGGAGGAAGCTGGAGACTTAAATCATGCTATGGCAAATCATTAAGTATGCTTAATTCCATTGGAAAGAACCATCACATAGCCACTCCCTAAGTAAGCAGAGAAGTGTCATCTAGCTCCATACTCAGGAGCAGGTAGAACAGATTTGGGGATACAGCCAGAAGTCCCTACCATGGCCATTCTGTATCAATTTTCTTTGAAATTTGGTATGCCCTTTTAGTCTGTAGATTGAATGTTTTTGTTTATAAAGTGTTTTCAGAAATTCTTAATGTGTGTTCTGTTCCAATACTTCAGCTTCCTTCTTTAGGAGCTCCATTTACACTTATGTGTAAGCTCCATTTACACTTATATTTCATTTACTTTGAGTATGTTCTATATCTACACTAACATTCAACCCTGTTTATGCATCAGTATCCTCTGTGTTGCTTATTGTACTTTTTCTAATTTATTTGTCTAATGGAGTTTTGAGGCTTTTTTTTTTTTTACTTTTTTACTATGACCTGTCCACTCACATTTCATTTCCTCTTGTTCTCTCTACTTTGTGCTCTACTTTATTATTAAATTTTCTTTATTAAATTTCTTTTGTATGTCTCAGAGGTGGAGCAAGATGTCCAAATACAGGCCTCCAGTGATCATCTCCCTACAGGAACACCAAACCAAACAACTATCCACACAAAAGAGCACATTCATAAGAACGAAAAATCAAGGGAGTGATCACAGTATCTGCTTTTAACAACAAGTTAAGGAAAGAGGCACCCAAGAGGGTAGGAAAGGCAGTCTTGAGCTGCCTATACCACCCTTCCCAATCCTCCAGCAGCAGCTGTGTGGTGTGGAGAGAGAATCTGTGAGATAGGGTAAGGAAGAGTGAAGTGATCATGGGACGTAGCATTGGAATTCAACGCTGCCTGATTGATTCAGTGTTGCCACAGTGGAAAACAACACAGGACAGAATTGAGTGGGCACCCACAAAGACAGCATTTAGACCAGTCCTAGACAGAGGCAAATCAATCATCTATCCCAGTGGTCAGAATCCGATTTCCAGCAAGCCCTTCCAATGCATGCTAAAGTGCTCTGGTGTCCTAAATAAATTTGAAAGGCAATCTAGGTCACAAAGGCTGCAGTTCCTGGGGATGTCTTAGTGCTGTGCAGGGTTCAGAGCCAGTGGACTTAGTGTGCTTGGGACCTAGTTAGACGTCAGCCAGGATAAGCAAAGGACTGCTTAAGTCAAGCCTTTCCCAACCCTAGGCAGCGCAGCTCTGGGGGCAATTCTTTCCCTCTGCTTGAGGAGAGGAGAGGGGAGAGTAAAGAGGACTTTGTCTTGCAACTTGGATACCAGCTTAGCCACAGTGGAATGGGGTTCCAGGCAGGGTGCTGAGGCTCCCCCATTCTAGGGCCTAACTCTTAGACATTTCTAGGCACACTGGGGGCCAGAAAGGAACCCATTCTCTTTAAAGGAAGGAACAAGTACTGACAGGATTCATCACCTGCTGCTTAAAGAGCCTGTGGGCACTGAATAATCAGCAATGGTAGTGAGGCAGTACTCATCATGGGCCTTGGGTGAGACTCAGAGCTGTGCTAGCCTCAGGTATAACCCAGCACATTCCCAGCTAGGTGGCTATGGGGAGAGACTCTTATTGCTTGAGGAAAGGACAGGGAAGAGTAAAGGGGACTTTACCTTGGAGCTTGGGTACCAGCTCAGCCACAGTGGGGTAGAAAACCAAGCTGGCTCCTGCAGTCCCTGATTCTAGGCCTTTGCACTCTAGACCTGCCCAGGGACAGAGGAGAGCCCACTGCCCTGAAGTGAGAGACACGGGCTTGGCAGCATTTAACATAAACTGATTGAAGAGCCCTTGAGCCTTTAGTGAATATTGGCAGTAGCCAGGCAGTATTTGCTGTGGTCCTGGGGCAGTGGTGGCCACAGAGAGAGACTCCTCTGCCGTCAAGAGGAATGGAAGAGTGGGAAGAACCTTGTCTTATAGCTTGGGTGCTAGCTCAGTTGAGGTAGAATACAGCATCAGGTAGATTCCTAAGGTTCTTGACTTCGGGCCCTGGCTCCTGGACAGCGTCTTTGCATTCACCTGGGGCTTGGGGTAAGTCACTGCCCTGAAGGGAAAGACACAGGCTGGCTACATTCACCAACCTTGGGCCTTGAGTGAACATAAGTGGTAGCCAGGTAGTAGTCACTGGGAACCTTGGGCAAGACCCAGTGCTGTGCTGGCTTTGATTATGACCCAGTGCAGTCCCAGTGGTGGTGGCCACAGGGGTGCTTGTGTCACTCCACCCCAAGGTCTAGGCAGCTCAGTGCAGACAGAGAGGCTGTGTTTGTGTGGGGGAAAGTAAGGGAAGAGAACAAGAGTCTCTGTCTGGTAATTCAGGGAATTCTCATGGATCTTACCCAAGATCACTTTGAGTGAACAGGGTGCCCACTTTTACCACTGTTATTCAACATAGTACTGGAAGTCTTAGCTAAAGCAATCAGACAAGACAAAGAAGTAAAAGGCACCCAAATTGGAAAGAAAGAAGTCAGATTATCCTTGTTTGCAGACAATATAATCTTAATTTTGGAAAAAGCTAAAGTCTTCACCAAAATCTATGAGAACTGATAAAAAATTTGGTAAAGTTGAAAAATACAAAATCAACATACAAAAATCAGTAGCATTTCTATATGTCAACAGTAGGCAATTCGAAGAAGAAATCAAGAAAGTACTCCCATTTACAATAGCTACAAATAAAATTAAATATCTAGGAATTAACTAAGGAAGTAAAAGGTCTCTACAATGAAAACTATAAGACATTGATGCAAGAAATTGAAGAGGACACCAAAAAATGGAAAGATATTTCATGTTCATGGATTGGAATAATCAATGTTATTAAATTGTCCATACACCCAAAACAATCTACAGGTTCAATGCAATCCCTGTCAATATATCTGTGACATTCTTCCCATAAATAGAAAAAATATTTCTGAAATTTATATGGAACCACGAAAGACCCAAATGGTGGCCAAAGCTATCCTGAGCAAAAAGAACAAAAACTGGAGGAATTATATTACCTGACTTCAAGTTATACTACATAGCTATAGTAACCAGAACAGCATGGTACTGGCATAAAAACAGACACATAGACTAATGGCACACAGTGGAGAACCCAGAGATAAATCCACACATCTAGAATAAACTCATTTTTGACAGAGTTGCCAAGAACATACATTGGGGAAAAGACAGTTTCTTCAATATGATGCTAGAAAAAGTGGATATCCATATGCAAAAGAATGAAACTAGACTCCTGTCTCTTGCCATATACAAAAATCAAATGAAAATGGCTTAAAGACTTAAAAGACCTCAGATTATAAAACAACTACAAGAAAACATAAGGGAAACTCTCCAGGACATTGGATTGGGCAAAGATTTCTTCAGTAATACCCCACAAGCACAGGCAACCAAAGCAAAAGTGGAAAAATGGGATTACATCAAGTTAAAAAGTTTCTACACAGCAAAGGAAACAATCAACAAAGTGAATACACAACCCAGAGAATGAAAGAAATTACTTGCACAATGTCCATCTGACAATATCCATCTGTTAATAAACAGAATATCTAAGGAGTTCAAACAACTCAATAAGAGTAAAATCTAATAATCTGATGAAAACGTGGGCAAAATATCTGAATAGACATTTTTCAAAAGAAGACATACAAATGGCAAACAAATGGCAACTAGGCATATGAAAAGGTGCTCAACATCATCGATCATCAGAGAAATGCAAATCAAAAGTACCATGCGATACCATCTCACCCCACTTTGAATAGCTTTTATCCAAAAATCAGGCAATAGCAAATGCTGGCAAGGATGTGGAGAAAAGGGAATCCTGATACACTGTTGGTGGGAATGTAAATTAGTACAACCACTATGGAGAACAGTTTGGAGGTTCCTCAAAAAACTGAAAATAGAGCTACCATGTGATCCAGCAAGCTCACTGCTGAGTACGTACCCAAAGAAAGGAAATCAGTATATCGAAATGGTATCTGCACTCCCATGTTTGTTGCAGCACTATTCACAACAGCCAAGATTTGGAAGCAACCTATGTGTCCATCAACAGACCAATGGATAAAGAAAATGTGGTACATCTACACAAATGGAGCACTATTCAGCCATCAGAAAGAATAAGATCCTGTCATTTGCAACAACATGGATGGAACTGGAGATCATTACGTTAAGTGAAATAAGCCAGGCACAGAAAGACAAGTATCACATTTTCTCACTGATTTGTGGGAGGTAAAAATTAAAACAAACTCATGGAGGTAGAGAGTATAAAGATGGTGATCAGAGGCTGGAAAAGGTAGTGAGGGGAACGGGGAGTGGATATGGTTAGTGGGTACAAAAATATAGTTAGTTAGAATAAATAAGACCTAGTATTTGATAGTACCACAGGGTAACTACAGTCTACAATAATTTATTGTACATTTAAACATAACTAAAAGAATATAATTGGGTTGTTTGTAACACAAAGGATAAATGCCTGAGATGATAGATACTCTCCCTCAAAATTTCTTTTGTAATTCATTTGAGAATATTTAGCAGCATTTTTTCAGTTGAGTTCTCTATTTCTCTGATAATTTTCTCCTTTTTTTGGTTATATCCTTGCTTTGTTTATTTTTTGATCTTCTGTTTGTTTAATGAGGTATGTTTTTACCCAACCTACTACTGTAATAAGGTTCTTAGAGGGGAAAAGGCCAGGACTATGGGTGCTACTTTGGCCTTTATCTCCTATACATAGGACTTATCTCTGTGAATCCTCATTAGTCTCTCCTTTGCTGCTCCCCAGAACCAACATAAGTCACAGGAAGCTACCACCTCTAACTTGTGAATCCACTACCCAATGCTGTGAACACAGGATTTTGTTATGCAACTTAGAGTAACCACATCATCTTTGAGAAATCTACTTCATAGGCCCTTTTTTAGATCTGGGGCCATGTGTGCACTTTTACCAGTTTCTACTGCAAATCTGCTTTATTTTCACTGATTTTGAAATTTCACCTATTTTGCAGTTCAACGTTTTAGCTGACTCCTAGTTTTGTGGGAGGCAGGGTTCATTTCTTTTCTTATCTCCTTGTGACTTTCACATATTTTTCTCAAGGGTACAGGGAAATGTTGACTTTACCCCATCATTGTCAAAGAGGCATTCTAATTACAATTTTTTACTGTCAAATGCCATTCTGGTGTGAGTTTTAACAAGTAGACATAAAAGAGAAAAACCACAGAAATACTTCATATTTCTTAATTCTGAATTGAATATTTCTGAAATACTACTTAAAATGTTCTGGGGAAGATTATTATTACAGCCATGCTGTAGAACTGTTTTATAAAATTTTTTGTAATTGTTTGACTTGCAACTAATATTATTCCCAGGATATATACATTTCTATAGCAACTCTGCTCAGTATGCAGTAGTAAATCCCTGGCTGACTGAGTCCTATGTGATAAATATCTTTGCTAACAGATTTTTTCATTTCCTTGTAACACATATATATGCATGTATAAATATGTGCATATATAATTATTACCACAACGTATTTAATCTTCTCGTTTTAAAAACCTGCTTAGATCTTGTCAACTTCCCTTCTTTAAATCAAAGAGAAAGCACTGGAGGTAACTTTTGAGAAAACGACTGTTTTTGATTTTTTTCAAACTCATGTATAGAATGATAGGATATTATCTATCCTATCAAAGTTAACCTCATTTAACACCCTCATTTTATAAAATAAGGAAACCGAGAATCAAAAGAAGTAAAATTGCCTCCAAGGGCCCAAGCTAATTAGTAGCAGAGACAAAACTTGAACTCAGACTTCCTGATATAAGCTATCCTCTATCACACCAAACTCTATCACCAATAATAGATATTCTAATTTGGCAAAATGGGCTTTAGAAACTTTTCTACATAATTCTTTATTAGAACTGAAGTTTAGCCTGTATGTACAGTAGAATTTCCTAGAACAAAATGCCAACCATTGTAAGATATAGGAGCATAAAGTCCCAGATACATTCAGGCAGGCATATCTGTACAGAAGTCCTTTTCAATTACTCAGCTTCAGAAGGGCTGCACTTCTCAAATCTCACTACCATTGTAGCTGTACCATAGTAACTGCAATGCCAACAAAATATCTCTACATTTTTAAATGTAATAATCAAAACACATAGTTGAAATTGGTCTCTGGTAAATTTAGGTGAGTAGATTAAATTTTGACTCTAATTAAAATGTCCCTTCTGTCAGTTAGAGAATATACTCACACTTGCCTTTTTATGCTGAAAGTTTCTAATCACCTCAGTGCATCCCTTTGTTTTACCCATTCCCCCAATTACTTTCTATCATTCATTCAATGATTTTAAGTTTTCATTCATTCACTTATCTGCTCATTTGTTCAATTAATAATTATTGGGAACCTGGTTTTATTATGGTGTTATGCTTGGTGCTGTGGGCGGGGGGAAAGAAAGATACATAAAATATACTCTCTGCCCTCAGATCTCGTACTCTTGTATAGAAGATGAGAACTGTTCAGAAGTCATGATGATACACCGAAAATGATTGGTACAGAAGATTGGTCATGAGGTAGATGATATAACTTCCAGGAGGAGTGGTAGGGGTGGGGGTGGGATTGCAGAAATCCAGGAAGGCTTTAAGAAATCTGCTGCTGAAACTTGAGGACCAAGATCATGATGAATGGATACGCAGAGAGGCCCTTTTCTTGAGAGCTTGTTTAGAGGTTCTAACAGGGGAGTGCAGCTACTCCTATATCCTTGATCAAAGACCGGTCCTCCTCTATCAGGGATGGTCATCCTCTTCAACTGAGCATGCAGCTTCAAGAGGGACACCTGCCTAGCCAACCAGATCAGCCAGATCAACCCTGGCGATCAATGGGGTGACAGATGTTGCAGGCAGATCGCCCTCACATCCAAGTTGCCCTTTTTTTTTTTTTTTAACACATACACCTGTACTTCATACATGCATATGCACACACAAACATATGCGTACGTACACCTTGGCCTTTTCTCTCCAAAAGATCCACTCTTCCCTGAACCCTATAATTTGCCCTCATATGCGCCTACTTAACCAAATGCACTATCTACTTTCTACATCCAGAGACAGGCAGAAACATAGTAATCTAAGAAAATGGCATGGGGCTAGCACAAACAATCTTGTATCTAAGCATTTCCCCAAACCCTGATGATTTCATGCCACCTGAAATGTAGTCCAATCAATGGAATCTGATATGGGTGGCTGGGTTGACCTTTTGGTTATAATTGTTTCTTTTGTCTAAATCTCTCTGAAGTCCAGTCGATAGTTGCCTTCACCCTCCTTTCTGGTTCTTGGTGACTAGAGGAACTCCTCACACCCTCTTGGAATACACCACAAATAAAAGCTCCCCACACAAGTAAATAAAGGCTCTGTTTTGTAGGACTACAAAACCAGAATTTTTTCTTTTTTTTTTTTTATGATTTACTAAAGTATCAGTGATGACTTGGTTGTTTGGCTGTTTAAACAGCTGACACTCAGGCAATTTGAGTAGGCCAAACTCAATAATACTGGTGTTCATTTGCAAGATCCACTTGAAACTTAAGGAGGCTAAAAAAATCATTTAAAATAACATATAAATATACATTTTTAAAAATAAACTCTTTAAGAAATCATCTGTAGCGTAGTTCGAGGTTTACATTTTGCTCAGCTAGAAATCTTGATCCCTTATCTGCATTAACAATTGTGTGGTGGGTATAATGGACAGTAAGTACGGTGGTACACAAAGAAGTTGGTTCATTCTGTCGGGGCAAGAACTCAGTTATCAAGAAAGAGTCATAGAACAGAGAAAGGAGTAACACTCCAGGAAAACGTAAAAATTGACCAAACGATTTGGCTATGTTCAGAAAACTGGTTAAATTTTGTTATGGCTTTGGGCTTGGGTAACACAGGGAAGGGAGGAGGCTATACACAGTGAGAAACCAAGTATGTGCGAGCCTTGTTTTGAGAGCCCTGTATGCCATACTAAATATTTTAGATTTTATTCAGTAGACATTTAGGAGCAAGTAAAGGAGTTTAATCAAGAGGGTTAGGTGATCAAATTTACACTTTAGCAATATTGTCCATCAACAAAGAAGAATGTGTATCGAAGGTGTAGTAGAATGACAACAGGAAGATAAGTTTGAAGATTTTAAAAATATTCATGTTTCAAATTTCTCTTCCTCTGAGAGAATGTCAATGGGCTTAACTAGGGCTGTAGCAGTGGCAAATGGAGAAGAACAGCCAGAGACTAGAAATATTAGGACTTCCAGGGAAAGAACAGCCTCTTCAATAAACAGTGCTGAGAAAATTGGATATCTATAGGCAGAAGAATTAAACTAGACCCCTATCCCTCACCATATACAAAAATTAAATAAAAATGGTTTGAAATCTTAAATCTAAGCCCTCAAACTATCAAACTACTAAAATAACACATTAGAGAAACTCTACAGGACATTGATCTGGGCAAGGAATTTTTGAGTAATACTCCACAAGCACAGGCAACCAAAGCAAAAATGGACCAATGGGATTATATAAAGCTAAAAATCTTCTGCACAGCAAATGAAACAATCAACAAAGTGAAGAGACAACACACAGAATGGAAAAAAATATTTGCAAGCTACCCATTTGACAAGGGATTAATAATCAGAATATATAAGGAGCTCAAAAACTCTATTGCGGCACTATTCACAATAGCAAAGACTTGGAACCAACCCAAATATCCAACAATGATAGACTGGATTAAGAAAATGTGGCACATATACACCATGGAATACTATGCAGCCATAAAAAATGATGAGTTCACGTCCTCTGTAGGCACATGGATGAAGCTGGAAACCATCATTCTCGGCAAACTATTGCAAGGACAAAAAACCAAACACCGCATGTTCTCACTCACAGGTGGGAATTGAACAGTGAGAACACATGGACACAGGAAGGGGAACATCACACACTGAGGCCTGTTGTGGAGTGGGGGGAGGGGGGAGGGATAGCATTAGGAGATATACCTAATGCTAAACGATGAGTTAATGGGTGCAGCACACCAACATGGCACATGTGAACATATGTAACAAACCTGCACGTTGTGCACATGTACCCTAAAACTTAAAGTATAATAAAAAAGAAAAACATCTGATAATTGAATTAAAAAATAAGCAAAAGGCCTGAATGCATATTTCTCAAAAGAAGGCATACAAATGGAGAAAAGGGAACCCTTGTACACAGTTGGTGGGAATGTAAATTGGTACAACTACTATGGAGAACAGTTTAGAGGTTCCTTAAAAAACTAAAAACAGAACTAACATATAATCCAGCAATTCCACTCCCCAAAGAAAGGAAATCAGCATATCAAAGATATTTCTGCACTCACATGTTTATTGCAGCACTATTCACAATAGCCAAGATTTGGAAACAACCTAAATATCCATCGACAGAAGAATGGATAAAGAAAAGGTAGTACATATATACAATGGAGTACTTTTCAGCCATAAAAAAGAAAAGAAAAAGAGTCCTGTCATTTGCAGCAACATGGATGGAACTAAAGGTCATTATATTAAGTGAAATAAGGCAGGCATAGACAGACAAACTTCACATGTTCTCACTTATTTGTGGGAGCCAAGCATTGAAACAACTGAACTCATGAAGATAGAGATTAGAAGGGTGGCTTCTAGGGGCTAGAAAGGGTACTGGGCAGGGGGTGGTTGGTAGTGGGAAGGGTAGGGATGGTTAACAGGTACAAAAAATAGAAATAATAAATAAGGCTTAGTATTTGCCAGCACAACAAGGTGACTATGACCAAAAATAATTTAACTGTGCACTTTAAAATAACTAAAAGAGTATAATTGGATTGTTTGTAACGCAAAGGATACATTCTTGAGGGGGTGGATACCACATTTTACATGATGTGATTACTATGCATTGCATGCCTGTATCAAAGCATCTCATTTACCACGTAAATATACACACCTACTATATACCTACAAAAATTGAAAGTTAAAAAATTTATAATAGACATGAAATCATGTAAATCATTATCTTTTTAACGGATATATAACAAAGTTGGGAACTATTACATACGATATTTTATTCATCAAGGAAACATTAAAATTGAACAACACAATAGGGTCATAGTGGGATAAAAAATTAACAGTAGAAGAAGAGCATAGGCAAAGATGTTATCAGTTTAGAGAATAAAGGAAATCATTGTAGATTTTGTGGATGAAGATAATGAGATTTGAACTTGACCTTGAAGATTAGGTGGACTTCAGATAGGCAAAGAGAAAAGGAAGGAAGGATGCCATGGCATTATTGAAGCTCCAATCAGTTTCTCTGTGACTGAACAGTCTAGAGGAACCACATGCAGTAAATGAGGCGTACACTTTCTAGGATATTCACAGGCAACATGCAAAAAGATGCAATTGAAGGAAAATGGAATGTGAGCCTGCAATTTCCCCCTGTAGATGAGAGACAGCATATCAAGAACCAAGGAAACTTTATACAGCAGTGTTCTTTGAAATAAATTTCTTTACCAAAAAGACATGTGAATTTTTTAAAAAAAAGACACAAAAGGGAAAAAATTTACTAGCTGAGAGCTTTAATCATCAAAACTTTTTTCTCTTCTATTGCTATTTATTACTATCACTTGCCAAAGTCCCAGAGGCTGCATAGGTGATAAGCAGGTTTTGTTGTCCTCACATCTTTTCAAAGAGCCCTAACTCTGTGCCCAACTGGTGCATCTCTGTGCTGGATGTGAAATCACACAAGTGAAACACAGTCCTTGCCCTGTGTGAGCTGATCTACCATGCCATGTCACTATGCTCTTTGTGTGATCCTTCATTCAGAGGAACAGAAACAGGGTTCAGTGACTAAGAAAAAGTTTTGAAATACAAAAGCACATCTGCAAATTTGAAAATCATTTTTGAAGTCAGAAATTCTGTAGTGAACTTTAATTGACATTCACTTGGCCCCTACAACATGTTCTCTAAGATGCGCTTTCACTAACTTCAAGTCTTTTTCTAGAGCAAACACATTCAGAGTTCCCAGTGTTTGACTCCAGCCCCACATACAAAAAAAAAAAAGTAACCTGGTGATAGAAAGAAATCAATCATAAAGATTTGCCAGCTTCAAGGAGTAAAAGAACAGAAAGATCTTTAGATAAATAACAAGGAAAAAATAGCACCCAATAGACCTCAAATTTACCTTCTGAACAGCAAGGGGAAAGGAAAGAGGGGCACCTTCAGGGAAATGAATGGATAGTGTAAGTCCCCACCCATCTTTTTCAACAAATCAATTAAAGTTAATTACATTGTTTTGCTTGTTTTAACATAGGTAAAGAGACCAATGACAGCACACTTTATAAATCCACATGAACAGACATCAGAAATCATTTACAGATAAAGCCACAGAAGACTGGCCAAGAGATTGACAATCAGTGGATACAGGTCTGGGTAATCCTAAATCATGAAATAGCACTCAATTCCAGGTTCTGCATGTAAGTAAAATGAATGAGTTTTTAATTCTGATGAATATTTATTCTAAATACAGTCCCCAAACTTAACATTGGATATATGTTCTAAAGTATTTTTTGTCAACTAAATGTCAACTAAATTTTTTGACAACTAAATTTTTTAACATTGGATATATGTTCTAAAGTATTTTTTGTCAACTAAATGTCTTAACATAAATCTGGATTTTCTGTTTTTTCCCAGGCATTGATAAAGAAGCTATGGTATTGAGGAATATTCCATGAAAGTTATTTTGGAGCATTCATGAAAATGTTCACAGAAAAAGTTGCCACAAAAATGAATAAAGAAAAGGGAGTGGCAATAGATTATATTATATATTTTATAGACTCATCCACTGATTCTCACTTTCTGGCCTAATTTTTTATATTATTACCTTATATGTACTTTCTCAAAAATGTGATGCACACTTAGAAAAATTAACTTTCTGAAGCAACATTGTATAAGGGATAAACCACTACCCCGATTTGTCGACTCTGAGCACAAGAATCTTGGCTACAAAAGGTAGTTAGGATAAACCTACTATGACACCAACACTGCATGAAGTCAATAAAAGAGGCAGTTAAGACATGAAGTCCTTGCCCACGCCTATGGCCTGAATGGTATTGCCTA